>NC_035165.2:10040444-10640711 GCF_001659605.2 Manihot esculenta | reverse complement strand
GTTAATTTTTTAATATTTTAAAAAAATAAAAAAATTATTTGATTGATTTTTAAAAAAATTAAAAAATTAAAAAATTAAATTGATATTATATAGAAGAGAAAAAAAAAATATTTCTAATTTAACAAACTATCCTTGATAAACTCAGAGTTTATAATAGCCGTGTTACAAAAATTGTCCTCCCTCCAAAGATCAGAAGAAAAACTCCAACGGTCTAAAAATATCCGCAAATTAGAGACCTCTTTCTTTTTCCGCGGCGCCTTCCATCCGTTTTCTTTTCAAACTGCGGAAGAGAGACTCTTTCTCTCTAATAATCTCTAATCCTTTCCTATTTCTACTCTTAAACAAATCTCTAATTCTTCCTCTTCTCTTTTGCATAACAAACTTCCAACTCCTCTCTTTGGAGATTGCCAACACACAGGAAACCCAGGTTTGTTGATTTCTTTCACTTTCTAATGCGATTTTGTTATCAAATTTCTGCTACATCTTTGATCAACCGATCTTGATTGCATCTGGACCCTTGAAACGAATATTTATATTCTTTTATGTAAAATATTGTTTTGGGTTCCGTTTGAATTCTGTTATTTATCGTCAATATCAAAGATAACCGTGAGGAGTGTAATTGGGGATTCCAGCGAGTACTTGTTCGATCTCTTTTTTTGGTATGGGGTTCATTCTGGATTCTTGGCATGCTTTTATTGCAAATGTGATCTACTGTTAATTGCCTTGAAAGGTTCCCATTCTTTTATTCTTTTTGATGCTATTACCTTATTTTGATTTATCATACATTAATTGTTGGTTTTTCTAAATTGTCTCTGTTTTGAGATCCTCATACTACTGCTGAAGCCATTTTTTTAACATCATTGAAGTCATTAGTTGTTCACTAATTAACTATGTTTATGTTTAGGAAACATAAGCAGAGTTTCTCAAGAATCCCATCATTTTGTCTCCTGGGTTTTGGATTTTCAACCTCATTTATACACCTTTGATGTGTACAATCTTTCCTTAAAGACAAAATGTTTGGATTTATGAAAGCACCTGCAAATAAAGCAACTAAGGCAGATCAGACTGACCCTTTCGATTCAGATGATGAATCCAATGGCAAACGTCAGCCTGCAGATGATGACAGATACAAGAATGGCTTCCGGGACTCAGGAGGACTAGAGAACCAAAGTGTTCAAGAGCTGGAGAATTATGCTATGTACAAGGCTGAGGAGACAACAAGTGGTGTTAATAATTGCCTAAGGATTGCAGAGGACATCAAACAAGATGCTACGAAAACTCTTGATATGTTGCATGCTCAGGGTGACCAAATCAACAGGACCCACCAGATGGCTGTGGATATGGACAAGGATCTGAGTAAGGTGAGATCAATATATAATTTTGAATTCATTTTACATTGTCCCTGTTTATCTGGAAAGTTTTAATTGTGAATCATTCCTAAGTCCTTGTATTGCTATTGTTAGGGTGAAAAGCTGTTAAATAATCTTGGGGGCATCTTCTCCAAGCCTTGGAAACCTAAGAAGACCAAGAAAATAACAGGGCCTGTGACCACAGCAGGTCTTTAATTCTGATGTCACTGGATAGTTTATTTTTTAAGAAATTTACCTGACTTGAGTATATAATTATGCTTTTCATTGATGTTCTTTTTGGCTGCAGATAAGCCATCCAAAAAAAGTGCAAAAAACAAAGAAGAAAGAGAAAAGCTGGGTGTAGGAGGTAAAGCTAGAGGACATTCAGCTCCTGCATCACCTCCTTCTGAACCATTAACTGCCATGCAGAAAGTGGAGGTTTGTGCCTTTTAACTGGTGATTAGGAATGCTTGATTTTATTTGAGCTGTATTATTGAATTCATATATTTGTTTTCTTTGTCTATGGCAGCTAGAGAAGGCAAAACAAGATGATGGGCTTTCAGATTTGAGTAATATCCTTGGTGATTTGAAGGGCATGGCTTGTGAGATGGGAAATGAAATTGACAGGTCAGCAATGATATTCTTCTTATTGAGTATAGAAATAACTCAATTCTGCATTATTTCTGTAAATTATTATATTTTAAGCTTCTAACTTTGCACAAATGTTCTAACTTGTATGGCAAATGCATACAGGCAAAATAAAGCCCTTGATAATCTAGGTGGGGATATTGATGAGCTGAACTCTCGAGTAAAAGGAGCCAATCAGCGTGCACGCCATTTACTTGCGAAGTGACACTCAGCAGCCACCAGATTACCAATACCTGATTTCTTCACATTGCTCACTGCTAGTAATATCCTTTTTACTGGAAAATACATTTTTTGTAACAAAGAAAGTTATAGAGCGGTGTATTTAATAATATTAATAATAATATAATTCTTTATAATTTTCAAGATATTAGATTTTTTCCCTTTTTACTGGAAAATACATTTTTAGTAAAAAAAAGTTGCAAGAGAGATGTATTTAATAATATTAATAATAATGTAATTCTTTATAATTTTCAAGGTATTACATTTTTTCTCTTTTTATTGGAAATACATTCTTTTTGTAAAAAAAGTTATAGAGAGATGTATTTAATAATATTAATAATAATGTAATTTGTTATAATTTTCAAGACATTATTTTTTTTCGATTATTTTTGTAAAGACATTGCTTATTGATATTGTATAATATGTGCCCAAAGCATGCCATTTATTGTTGCCATTCGACAGAGTCACAACAAAACTTTAATAACCTATAACTCTCAATCATACAAGCCTCACCCATAAGAAAGGAGACCCGATCATCATAATGGTTAACATTTGGAACGGTAGAAGAGTTGCCCTCTTGTGTCTAGTTGAGCCTCCTATAACATCTAAGTTATCGTTAAAATGATATCATTCAGCAGATTCCAATTACGCCTACAATTGCGGAATCTCTTATCCATTAACGGGTACTAATCAGATTTCTAGGAAAATCGCCAACTAACATTGTCTTCTTATGGTATAAAAGTAAAGCATATACAGAGTTAAAAGTATACATTCTTACACTCTTTTTAAACTCAAATAATCTATTTACACTCACCCTTTCTAATAAGTTACTGACTTGAGCGTCAAAATGACTGCTTATAAGTACCGATCACCTAACTTTCTTTTTTTTTTTTTTGCAGAGTGATAAATTACTTTCAGCTTCTTTTCGATCACATCATTTGGTTCTATTGCCGAGATCCCCATCGAGTTTTTCTTGTTCATTTGGAGATAAATGCGGCCTAGCATTTCTATTTACCTTTTCACTTAAAATTCCTTTTAATTTCTCACACTTTACTCTTAAAATGGCTAAAAACTCATGAGCTGTTGCTAAGTCTAGTGCCAACAGGGGAGCTATCGTCTCCTCCACCCCTGGCAGTGGACATGACACTTTTCCATAGTCAATGAGACAAACTTCAATAATTTGAATAATGAGCAGATGGTTCAATACATAAAAAGGCTGCAGGCAACTCTTAAGCAATGTAAAACTCGGGAGGAGGCCTCATTCATGACTCCTATAATAAGGGAGGAAGCTTCTTTCGAGACCTTAAAGACTCAGACGGAGGCAATTGACACGTAGTTTAAAGGAAAGGTCAAACTAAATGATGAAAAATCATCGGACAAGGCCCCAAAGACATTGACTGGAAGTTGGTTCGTGTTGTACAAAGGTACTAGAAGGAGGAAAAGGAAGATTATAGTTTGGATGACGTTCACCCCTGTCGGAGGAAATTCTTGTAGAAACTTTTCTCACAAAGTTCAATCTGCCTGTTTGGATAAGTATGACGGGACAGTAAACCCCAGGAGTCATCTGGCTATCTTTCGGACTACGATTTAGGTACAGGATGTTAACATTTTGTGTTGTGTCGAGTCTTTCCATCCATCCTCACAGGTTTGGCCTAGAAATAGTACCAGCATCTGAGTTTAAGTTATATCCATAGTTTTACACAACTTGCCATGTTATTTAAATCCAAATTTGTTACTTGTATACCTCTTAAAAAACTCTTCTCAGACTTGTGAAAAATCAAATAAAGAAAGGGCGAGTCTTTAAGGAGTTTTATCTCACGTTTCACTGCTGAAGCCATACATATTGAAGAATTGGATCACAAGATAGCATGCAAAACATTAAAGAAAGTGTAACGACTCAGAAATCCGGACCGCTACCGGCGCTAGAATCCAGAATGGCATAAGGCCGCCGGGACCCGTAGCAAGCTTACTATGCATCCTGTACAGTCGGTATAATCCCTAAACATGAACAAACATTACCATAAAATATTTAAAACTTTACCTTTAACCAGTTTGACCTGCATATGCACTATGACTGATCTCATAGAACCCCTAGGGTCAGCATACCCTATGTCAAACTTGGTCCATCACATATAACAACATAAAATAAAATTCATGCACAAGGGATTATCCAACTCGGGCCAAGCACAATACTATCACTCTAAACATATTACATAAAATCATTTTACAGCATAACTCTTTTACATTAATACATAAACGTACATTACATCATGTCCACTACCATTCTATTACAAAACATGACCATAGCCATAGCTTGGTGACTTCTTGAACTACCTCTGACCCTGCATACCTGGGGTTAGGGGAGAGGGGTGAGCTATAAAGCCTAGTGAGCAGAAACCATAAAAGAAAACAGTTCATTTTAACGTATGCTATCATGGAATACATCACATCACAGACATATCACATCAAGGATGAATTTGTCACCGATAGCCCTCTACATACCGTAGTACGTCCAACTATACCAGGGGCGATGAGGCCACACCTAGTATTCGCTTACATAACTCATGTCATAACAAGTCCAACTACACCAGGGGCGATTAGGCCTCACCTAGTGTTCGCTTACATTTATCATAGTGCCAGGGGCAACTTGGTCTTTCTATCTTATATCATACTATGTCATATCATATCATACCATGTCATATCATATCATTTCACATCGTACTGAGGGCTAAAGGATCATTCAAGATTCATCCACATCAACAACATAATATGCAATGCAACATATTCGTGAATTCTAATGCAAACAACCTATTACATAACATGGTAATCATGATGCATGAACATGCTTAACATTTGATTTATTTTAAAACATAAGGTTCAGTTCCACTCAACTTTGGCTAGCTCTGGACCAACTCTGAACGGCCGACACTGCTAAACACCTCGGTTCCTCGGGTCCGATCCTACACAGGTAGACTCCAGTGAGGTGCCAAACATACTCTAAACAACTCATAAACAACTACCCAAAAACCCCCTAAAGCATCACTTAAACATGCATAGAAAACACTCAAGAAAAGGCTGGACATGGTACTTTCGGCGGCACCTTCGGCGGCCGAACCCTCTCTCCAGAGATGAAACTCGGGCACTTTCGGCGGCACCTTCGGCGGCCGAAAGTCCCTCTCCAGAGACGAAAGTCAGGCACTTTCGGCGGCCGAACCTTCCTTCGGCGGCCAAAAGTCTGCTTTCAAGCCAAAACTCAACTTTCGGGGGCAAGGTTTGGCGGCCAATCCATGCATCCATAGGCAGGTTCGGCGGCCGAAACTACTTTCGGCGGCCGAACCTGAGTTCGTCCAGAACTCAGCCTCATGCACCAACAGCCTCTTAAACCATATTAAACACCCCACAACATACACCCAACTTCTCAGCACATGCACAAACTCTTAACCATGCACAAAGGGGCTTAACAACTTGATTAAACTCCAAAAACAATATCAAAACATACATAGATAGTTTATGACCCACATAGGCCAAAACCATCAAAACAACCCAAATCCTCACATACTCTCTCCCCATCATGCATACTCACTCCCACATGCATAAAGGAGCATAACTAACAACATATCATCACATAAACACATATAAACATACATTGGGCATAAAACCCACATAAACCTAAACATGCATATCTACCCATACTCAACCATTAAAACCTCTTAAAACTTCATTAAAACATAAAGGAAAGCAAGGATCTACACTTACCTCTTGAAGATCGAGGGGTGGTGTGATCCCTAACTTGGGGGTGTGGAGGATCCAAGCTCCAAAAGCCTCCAAACTCCCAAAACTCCTTTTTAAGCTTCAAAACTTCAAAACAAGGGTAGATCTCATGAAAACTTGAAGGTGGGTAGAGAAAATCATGAAAACGACCAAAGGAGGGCCAAAACTCACTTGAGCTCGAGAATGGGGAGAAAACTCGCCCATTTCCGATCTGAGGGCTTTTTATAGGCGGCCTGCTGAATCACCTTCGGCAGCCTAATGTGCCCCCTAAACTCATGCATGTTCGGCGGCCGAACCTTGGTTCATTCAAACAAGGCTTTCGGAGGCCAAAGGCGCTCCTGAAGCCTTTCCATGTTCGGCAGCCGAACTTCACTTTCGGCGGCCGAACCTGGTAAAAGCCTCCTTGGTCTTTTCTTTTCAAAACTCACATTCTTTTCCAATTAAAACCATGAAATTAGTAAAAACATTTTAGAAATCACATTTTTCCCCTCTAGAAGACTCTGGCATCATCAAAATTCCATATTTCAACGGAGATTCCGCCGGAAGGTAGGGATTCCAATGCCGGAATCTAGCCGGGTATTACAGAAAGGGACTCACAACATAAAGTTTATGGATTCATTAATCAAGAACCTAGCAGCCACTTATTAGCAGTTAATGGACAAGGTACAAAAGTATACTCGGTTGGATGATGAAGTCTAGGCGCTGAGAGAGGATAAGATTTCAAGTCAAAATACAACTCAAAAGCTAGAAAGGCGAGACTATGAAGGAGATTAGAAGAATTATCTCATGTCTCGGGGAGGAAGAACAAGGTAAGTATAAGAATTACACTTTCTTATATGACTCGCGAACACATTTTTGATGTAGATTAGGAAGAATAACAAATAGGTCAGATGGCCTTTTAAGCTCAACCTTGGTAGAGCCACTAAGCGGGACAAGACAAAATACTGTCGATTCCATGAAGATCATGGATGCACAATGAATGAATATCAGCAGTTGAAGAACGAACTCAAAAGACTGATAAGGGATGGTACGCTCTAGAAGTTTGCCAAGAAAGACTAAGAGGACAAGAGATCCAAGCCTGAGATAAGAGTACCAGAAAACATTATTGATTTTGAACCCATTAGGATTATACAGGTGATTGCAGGTGGCCTTAGTGATTGTAAGGAAAAGAATAAGTGCACCCCTGAGGATGTCTTATATGTAGAGCAAGAACCATGGAAGAAACAAGAGATAAAGTTCAGGCCAATGGATAGAGTGACAAAAACTTTGCACAATGACTTGCTATTTATAAGCATTCGGTTGAACATGTATGATGTAAGACGAGTCTTGGTAGACACAGGTAGCTCTATTAACCTTCTCACTTTATAAGTGTTTAATAAGTTGGGTTTAGATAAAAACAATCTTATTAAAGTCTCCTACCCATTAGTGGGACTAGGGGATAAAACCGTGGCAGTTCTTGGCACCATTAATCTCTTGCTTGTGCTAAGAGATGAGAAGTACAAGTGGAAGCTATATGTAGAATTTGCAGTGGTAGATATTCCACTTGCCTATAATGTAATAGTCGGTTACCCGGTCTTAAACTGCCATATGATAATAATTAACATGGGTACCTTATGTTTAAAGTTACCAACACTAGATGATTGACAATTGTTTGAGGCAGTCAGAAGTCAATACAAGAATGTTATAGGCACTCCATGAAAAGTCTCAGGAAAGCAATAATGTCGATTGATTTGTTAGAAAAATCAGACTCTCATATGAAGCCAGAATTAGCAGACCCAGTAGAGGAAATCCACTTGGAAGCAAATAAAAATGTGCATTTTTGAACTACATTGAGTAGTGTAGTAAAAGATAATTTAGTAAAATTACTAAAACATAGAATGACCATCTTTGCTTGGTATCCAGAAGATGTAACAAGTGTATGCCCAATCTTAATCACCCACAAACTATCTGTTGATGAGTCAATAAAATCGGTATTGCAAAAGAAAAGAAAATTTGCCCTGGAGAGACAATAGGTGATTAACAAAGAAGTTAACAAACTCTTGAGTGCAGGTTTAATAAAGGAAGTTCAATATCCTACATGGTTCGCCAATGTAGTATTGGTCAAAGAGGCAAATGAAAAGTGGAGGATGTACATAGACTTTACCGATCTAAATAAGGCATGCCTGAAGGATCACTATGCACTCCCATCCATCGACAGATTAGTAAACTCTACCTCAGGCCATGCCCTGGTCTTTTTTTAGATGTCATTTCAGGATACCTTGAGAAGTACATTAAGACTTTGTAGAAGAAACTTAAACTTGAATCTGTATGAAAATGTATGCATATGATATGTTTTGTTAGACTAAAAAACAAGTATTAAAACTATACTGGTTAGTACCTGATTGGCCAGTTTGCAAAGAAAAATTCATAACTCAAGTTAGGATGGTCAGAATTAGATGTAATATATCTTGTTAGAAAGCTAAGACATAAATACACAAAGTTCATGAGAAAGATTAGTCTAATTCTATCCATAAGACATTTGGAAATGTAACAAAATCTCAGGCAGAAACAAATATAAATATGAATATTGACCTAAAGGGATTGACATGTTAGCATTGTTGCCAAATCATGTACGTGCTAACTTGACGTGCCTGCTTTACGCACGTGCTAACTTAATAAACTAAAACTTTATACACATGTTCTTAATGAAATAACAATATGTCCATGACTGAATATGGTCTATTATACACACATGTATGCTTTTAAGAACTCGTTTTATCGACATGCTTGCTTATGAATGTATAATCTGACATGCTTACTTGTTTCAATATGTTAAGCATCTCAATGGATAATTTTAGTATAAATAAATATTTAACATGTAAATATGCATTCTTGGCCCTAGTAAACATTAGTGGAAGTCATGTACAGAATAAGGGCGTAGCAAGACATATACAGTTTAGTAGTATTACACCCTAATGGGCTACATGATATGATATTTTTGACACACCATGTATCATACAGTTTCTCGGCTTTTGAACTATACAATCATAGCATTCGCCCCTAGGCCATACAGTTTGGCACTTTATGCTATACATACTTTTTCCTTGTCTAGCTAGTTGGTTCTGCTAAGAGTTTATAGGGGTTAAGATTTAATTATAAGACTTGTTAATATCTTATAAGCATGCATACAAAATGGTTACCATAATATGAATGACCTTACATATATACAACTGCATGACTTAATTTGCTCACTTTTTACCCACAAATATACAAAATTTCCACACAGTCTTATGAAATGATTTTGTTGTAACTGTCATGCGTAATCTTATTTATTCTTCGTATGAATATATTATTCTTAATCCACTAGGCGTGAGCTCAGCACATTGGACTTTTCTATACGCAGATAACGGGCAAAGGAAGTGATAAATAAGATGCCTGGTTCTGCATCAACACGGAGACATCATCATAACTAGTTAATCTCAACTTTCGTAAAGAGGTTGTTTATGTTTGACATGTACATAAGTAGTCCACCAGGAGTCTATAAATGAGTGTTAAAAACAGTAAAAATATAAATCAATATATTTACTACTTTAAGTTAATATGTCCCATTTATAGATTTAATAGTGTGAATTGAGTAAATATTGAGAATTTATGATTTATTTTTGACAGAGATAATTGCTAAAAAACAAGCAAGACTTTTGGAGTTTCTCCTTTTAAAATTGTTAATGTGAATTAATATATTTTTAAATAAATTAAATAACAACTAATAATGTATAAGCTAATTTAAGTCTATATATGTAATTGTATATAGTATAGCATGTGGCATCCTTTACTCAGCTATTTAATAAATGGGTAAGGGCTGTTACATTTTTTGGTATCAAAGTAAAGGTTTAGGCGGTTCTAGGATATAGTATAGGTGAATGTACATACCAAATGTGTCAAGGTTATGATATAACTATGTAAATTTGATGTAAACCTGTTTTGTGTCTTTAATTGTTTATAGGATGTATGAGGAATTACAACATGATATAGATGAGGAGGTGGGAAGTCATGCCCTCAGAACCTATTGAGCCAACAGTTGCACTAGCTCCTTCTGGTGAAGGTAGGCCAGGAAGGGATGCATTCTTACAGCAAGTAGCAAATATGTTTAGATGAGTTTCAAGAGCAGCACCTTAGGTGCCACCATCAGTAGCAGTGCCGGTGTAGGCTCTTATTAGACCATCAATAGATAAGTTTAGATAATATAGAGCTATTGAATTCAAAGGCAGAAGGGAAGATGATGTTCCGACAACAGATTACTGGTTGAAAAGTATAGAAAGTGTGTTGCAGTAGCTCTAATTGTACCATCAGATAGTGTGGCTTATACAGTTGCTTTGTTATAGGAGGAAGCTTATCAGTGGTGGGATACCACATCACAGATAGTGCAGCATGAGCAACGGACTTGGGAATTCTTGCTGGCTGAGTTTAGAAAGAAGTATATTGGAGATTTGTATCTAGATGAAAAGAGAAGAGAGTTCCTGTATCTAAAACAGGCAAGATGACTATCGGTGAGTATGAAAAATATTTTATCAGACTAAGTAAGTATGCCCGAGAAATAGTGCCTACAAAGGAAGCTAGATGTAAAATTTTTTAGTAGGGTTTGCATAGTGACATCAGGGTGCTTTTGGTAGCCCATCCCATCAGAGAGTTCTCTACTCTTGTAAACGCAGTACTGAATATAGAAAAGATAAAAGAATAATATCAGAGCTGGAGATAAAAAGGACAATAGAAGAGAGGGCAAACCCAGACACAGGGGCAATCATCAGCCTCTCAAGCACCTATTAAGAGAAAGAGGGGTGCTCAACCATCAAGGCAAAGTTAGGTATAGAGATAAAGGCAGAGACCAATGCAGATTTCTGCAGGAAGGTTTGGGTAGCAAACTAGTACTTCTGTAGCTAGTTCAGAAGGGGCAGGCAGGGGACAATACCCAGTATGTGAGCATTGTGGTAAAAGACATTTGGGACCCTGCAAAAAACTAATAGGGGCTTGCTTCAGGTGTGGATCCACTGAGCATCTTATGAGAGACTATCCTAAAGGACAGTTATCATCAACACCACCTGTAGAGAGGCCCATTCTTGCTGGACCTAAAGGAAGAGAAAGAGGTATACGTAATCAAATTGGGGCAACTTTAGCCTTTCAGAAGGTGTATGAAACAATAGATAGACTAGACTTCAGAACACCTACTAGAGCCTATGCCATCATGGATAAGGAGGATAAAGACTCCCCATATGTGATAGTTGGTACATTCTCAATCTTTGATAAACTTGTGCATGCATTGATAGACTCAGGATCTACACATTCATACATATGTATACCCATTATCAATGAGGAAAAATTACATGCAGATTTTCTAAACCAAGATATAACAGTAACCAACCCCCTTGGCCATAGTGTGATAATGAGTAAAGTATATGGAGATTGTCCTATATCCATCTATAATCAGACTTTCTATGGTGATTTGATAGAGTTACCCTTTAGAGAATTTGATGTAATCCTTGGCATGTACTGGTTATCTAGGCATCGGGTAATAGTAGATTGCATATCAAAATGAATTATATTGAAAACACTTGAAGATGATGTAGTAGTTGTAGGGGAGAGATCAAATTATCTGTCTAATGTTATATCGAACACTACAGTTAAGAGATTGATTAGCAAGGATTGTGAAGCCTACCTAGTCTATGTGCTTGAAACTAAAAAGGATAATCTAGGTGTGCATGACATACCCACAGTGTGTGATTTCCCAGACGTTTTTTCTGAGGAACTTCCTAGGTTACCACTATTGAAAGAGGTGGAGTTTGCTATAGATGTTATACCAGGCACTGCACCTATGTCTATTGCTCTTTATAGGATGGCACCTACTGAACTAAAAGAGTTAAAAATATAGTACAATAATTTCTTGACAAGGGTTTCATACGACCTAATATCTCACCTTGAGGCGCACCCGTATTTTTTATAAAAAAGAAGAATGGGACCCTCAGGTTATGTATAGATTATAGGCAACTAAATAAGATGACAATTAAGAGTAAATACCCTTTGCTTCAAATAGATGACTTGTTCAATCAACTGAAAGGAGCAGGTATCTTTTTTAAAATTGATTTGATATCAATTTACCATCAATTGAAGATAAAAGAAACAAATGTCTCTAAAACTGCTTTTAGAACCCGATATGGACAATATGAATTTATTGTTATGCCTTTTGGGCTAACTAATGCTCCTGTAGCTTTCATGGATCTGATGAACTGCATCTCCCATCCCTAACTAGATCATATTGTAGTAGTATTCATAGATGATATCTTGATATACTCAAAGACTAAGGAAGATCACGATCAACATTTGAGGATAGTATTATAGACTCTAAGAGAGAAACAACTTTATGTCAAGCTTAGTTGTGAGATTTGGCTGAATGATATATCCTTTCTTGGAAACGTTGTGTTTGTTGAAGGAATTAGAGTAGACCCTAAAAAGATAGAAGCTATCTTTGAATGGAAACCACCTAAGAATGTAGCAGAGATTAGAAGTTTTCTAGATTTGGCTAGATATTTGTAAAGGAATTTTCAATCATTACTGCCCCACTGACTAAATTGTTATGCAAGAATGTTAAGTATGACTAGGATGAAAAATGCTAGAAGAGTTTTGAAAAGCTTAAAAGATGCTTATAGAGGCACTTGTACTTACATAGCCAGAATCGGGTAAAGATTTTATGATATACAGTGATACCTCACATAGTGAGCTTGGTTGTGTACTCATGCAAGAGGGAAAGGTAGTTGTTTATGCTTCAAGACAATTAAAGTTGTATGAAAAGGACTAACCTACCCATGCTTTAAAGTTAGCAGCCATAGTTTTTGCATTAAAGATATGGAAGCATTATCTGTATGGGGAGAAATATTATATCTATACAGATCATAAAAGTTTAAAATATTTACCAATACAAAAGGAGTTGAACCTGAGACAGAGAAGATGATTAGAGTTGCTTAAGGATTACAACTGCATTATTGACTATCATCCAAGCAAGGCCAATCTGGTAGCAGATGCACTTAGCATGAAATCCTTAGCTGCTCTAAGAGCTATGAATACTCGTCTATCTTTAGCTAATGATGGGGACATCATAGCAGAACTAAAGCTTAGACTCAATCTACTCCAACAAGTCCAGAAAGCACAGAAATGGGATATCGAAATAGCTTTGTGGATAAGGCAAGTCCAAGTGGGGAAAAAGCAAAAACATGTGGTTCATAATGATGGTTGTTTGAATTATGAAGGTAGAATATGTGTACCTAATGTTGATGACCTGAAAAAAATATTCTAAAGGAAGCACACAATAGTTCATATGTTATACATCCTACTAGCACTAAAATGTATCATGATTTCAAAATACATTATTGGTAGCCATATATGAAGAAAGATATAGTTGAATTTTTGGCTAAATGTTTGGCTTGTCAGCAGGTGAAGGTTGGGCATCAAGTTCCATATGGTCTTTTACATCCTATTTCCATATCAGAATGGAATGGGATAGGATCACTATAGATTTTGTTATGGGATTGCTACTAACACCAAAGAAAAAAGATGTCATTTGGGTGATTGTAGATAGATTGACTAAGTGAGCATATTTCTTACTAGTGACGACTGATTAGTCGTTGGAGAGATATGCAGAGCTATACATTAATGAAATAGTTCAATTACATGGAGTACCTTTTTCCATTATTTCAGATAGGGACCCGAGGTTCACATCTAGATTTTAGAAGAAATTGCACGAAGCACTGGGTACTAAGTTGAACTTTAGTATAATTTTTCATCCTCGAACAGATGGGCAATCTGAAAGGGTAATTCAAATACTGGAAGATATGCTTAGAAGTTATGTTATTGAATTTGAAAGGAGATGGGAGAGACACCTTCCATTGATTGAATTTGCATACAATAATAGTTATCATGCAAGTATTAAAATGGCACCTTATGAAGCATTGTATAGAAGGGAATGTAGAACTCTATTGTGCTGGACAAAACTCAGGGAAACTAAACTAATAGGTCTAGATTTGATGAGAAAAATAGAAGAGAATGTTAGAACTATCAAGGAAAGGTTGAAAGCAGCTTCAGATAGACAAAAGCCTTATACAGATTTGAAGAGAAAAGATATAGCATATGAAGTTGGAGATAAAGTGTTTCTTAAAGTCTCTCTATGGAAGAGGGTGCTTAGATTTGGCAAAAAGGAAAAGTTAAGTCATAGGTTTATCGGTTCATATGAGATAAATGAACTTGTAGATCCGGTAGCCTACAGGTTATTATTACTTCCAGAATTATATAAAATACATAATGTCTTCCATGTATCCATGCTGAAAAGATATAGATTTGATCCTTCTCATATCATTTCTTCTGAGACTATTTGTAACGACCCGGAAACCGGACCGCTACCGGCGCTAGGATCCAGATCGACTTAAGGTCACCGGGACCCGTAGCAAGCCTAACATACATCCTGTATACCTGTTAAATCCCATACATGATCATACATATACATAAAAACTTTAAACTTTTTCTTTCATCACTAAGCTTAATCTGAGCATGCACATAACCATAAACATAAAACCCCACATTGGAGCCCTCATCAAATGCTCCAATGGGGTAACATATCATACATTAAGCTTGGTTAACATAAAACATCTTGAAAACATTTCTTTAAAAAGATCATGTACCAAAAAGGGATTTACATACACTAGGGCCAAGCACAATTCTATCCTCAATACGGTTCTTTACATTACATCACATTATAACATTTTACAATACATGTCCACATCTAACTATTACATATATAAACTTCTATTCCTGGTGACTTCCTGGTCTAGCCCGCACCTGCAAACCTGGGGGTTGAGGGAAATGGGTGAGCTACTAGAGCCCAGTGAGCAGAATAGGAAAATAATATATATAAATTGATGCTTTCATGAAATGCATCACATCACAAACAAATCACATCAAGGATGGACTTGTCACCAATAGCCCTCTACACATTCCAATAGTGCCAAGACGTAGAATGGGTCCTGGTCTTTCCCTTAAACATATCATAACATTCCAATGTGCCAGGGACGTATAATGGGTCTTCCTGGACTTTCTCTTACATAGTGCCAGGGACGTAGAATGGGTCTTCCTGGACTTTCTCTTACATAGTGCCAGGGACGTAGAATGGGTCTTCTTGGACTTCATACCGTATCATCATCATATCATATTATTCCATATTGAGGGCTAATGGATCATCCAATATCCATCCACATCAACATCATATTATGCAATGCAACATATTCGTGAATTCTAATGCAATCAACCTAATACATGCAATACCCGGCTAGACTCCGGTATCGGAATTCCTACCGTCCGGTGGAATCTCGGATGTCGGAAGCCTCTAGTAGGGTAGAATCATGTTTTCATAAAATGTTTTAAGGTATGTCATGGTTTAAGTAAAATGGAAATGAGTTTTTGCATAAAAACAACATTGAAGGAAAACTCAGGTTCGGCCGCCGAACATGCATGCCTTCGGGAGCGCCTTTAGGCCCCCGAAAGCATAAGTGAGGAAAGTCCAGGTTCGGCCGCCGAACCTCAAGTTCGGCCGCCGAACATGGCATGCATGCGGACGCACGTTCGGCCCCCGAACGTGGCCTGGCCAGCCACTATAAAAGGGTCCCTTAGCCGAAAACGGGCGAGCTTTTTTTTCCCCATTTCCGGCCAAGGTGAGCTCTTCGCTGTCCCTCACCGATCTTGAGTTCTTTCTTTCCAATCCTACTCGATTTTCATGAGTTTTTACTTTGTTTTGAAGATTTTCAAGCTTTGAGCAAAGTTTTGGAGCTTTGAGGTTCAAGGGAACTCAACCCCTCCCATCTCCGAGTTTAGGTCGTCTCTCTCGATCTCCACGAGGTAAGAGCCGATCTTAAACTCATTTCATGTTTTAAGTAAGTTTTAAGTCGATCTATGGGGTAGAATGCATGTTTAGCTCATGGTTAGGTTTATGGGTTTTATTTGTGTTTATGAACAATGTGAGTTGCTTGTGTGTTGTAGTTGGGGTTTTTGATGGTTTGATGCCCCTAGGAAAGTGTATGTTTGCTTGTGTATGATTGGGAATGTTGTAGAATAGGTTTATGCATGATTGGATAGTTTTGGAGGCAAATGTGCATAGAAGAGCTGAGTTTCTGCCACTAAGGGAGAAACCAGGTTTGGCAGCCGAAGGAACTTTCGGCCGCCGAACATGCTTATGGAGGCAGCCTTCGGCTGCCGAAGCTTGCCCTCGAAAGGAGACTTTCGTCTCTGTCTGGGAGTTTCGGCCGCCGAAAGTGCCGCCAAACATGCATGAGTTTTGCCTCTGTCTGGGAGTTTCGGCCGCCGAAGGTGCCGCCGAACCTGCCTGACTTTCGGCTCTGGAGGGACTTTCGGCCGCTGAATCTGCCGCCGAAAGTGCCCTGTCCAGCCCTCTCTTGCATGTTTTTCTATGATTGTTTCATGATGTTTTAGGGGGTTTTTGGGGAGTAGTTTAGAGTTATGTTCATGTTTGTTTGGTCCCTCATTTGAGTCCACCTGTGTAGGTTCGGACCCGAGGAACCGAGGACCCCAGCAGTGAGTCTGTTGCCCCAGTGTCTGGTCAGAGCTATCCAGAGGTGAGTGGAATAAATCTTTATGTTTTTAAGCAAATTGATCGTATAGTTTGAGCATGTTCATGCATCATGAATGCCATGTGATGAATTAGGTTGCTTGCATTAGAATTCACGAATATGTTGCACTGCATATTTTAAATGTTGATGTGGATGAATGTTGGATGAACCATAGCCCTCGATCTATGATATGACGATGTGATATGTACGGTACGGAATGTAAGACCAGTGGGACCCATTCTACGTTCGCTGGCACTATGTAAGGGAAAGACCAGGACCCATTCTACGTTCTGGCACAGTTGGACCATGTAGAGGGCTATTGGTGACAAGTTCATCCTTGATGTGATTAGCTGTGATATGATGCATTCCATGTTATCATATGTTTTAAATGTTTTATTATTCTGCTCACTGGGCTCTAGTAGCTCACCCCTCTCCCAATTTCCCCAGGATTGCAGGTACAGGGTAGACCAGGAGGTTTATAAGAGTAATGAAGTCTTGTGTATGTAATAGATAGTGTGGACATGATAAATGTATTAATGTTATGTAAAAGTACAGTTTCAATCATGTAATGATATTGAGGATTAGAGATTGTGCTTGACTTTATGTATGAGGTATCCCTGTTAATACATGATCTTTAATCTTTTTATGATGTTTATGTAGACCAACTCAACATATGATGTTTTGCCCATTGGGGCATTGATGAGATCTCACAGAGGGGTCATGATTATGATTATGAGTATGTTCAGTGCATGCACAGGTTGAGTTTGGCTTATGAGTGAAAGAAAAGTTTTAAATTTTTATGTATGTTGTTGATCATGTATGGGATTAAACAGGTTGTCAGGTTGTATGTCAGGCTTGCTACGGGTCTTGGCGGCCTTAAGCCGGCCCGGATCCTAGCGCCGGTAGCGGTCCGATTTTTGGGTCGTTACAGAATGGTATCAGAGCCCTAGGTTCATAGGATCGGACCTAGAGTGTTGGGCTCATAGATGTTCTAGAAGGTCAAGCACAATAGGAAAGATCATGTCCACTAGGATAGGATGTGGAGTCCTGTCTTGTTTAATGATGTGAAATGCCATGATTATGTACATGTGCATTGATGCTATGATATGAATGATGTATATGTGATGAGGGTTCATGTGTGCTCACATGAACCATATGATGCTAATGTTTGTGTGATGTGTACTGTTTTTCAGAAAACAGGATGAGAGGAACCCGTCGATCGGCAAGATTGACCGGAGTACCACCTGAGGATGAGGGCACGAGCGCCCGTCCTCCTACATTGCCTAGGGCAATGTCTTGTAGAGCAAATAGAGAAAGAGTGTCAAGGGACCCTAGAAGGTCTTTTGATGCTAGCAGAAGGGGGACTGATAGAGGAGGAAGTTCTTCAGATGTGAGGGAGGTTGTGGAAGAGGATCAGAGGAGGGATGGGAACCTGGATGTGAGCATGGAGGAAGAGGGGACAGGGGAGTCTCAGGGAGGCGTTCAGGCCTCGGGGTATGGTTTTCCACCCCATTATCCACCCTTCCCACAGGGTTCAGGGTATCCGATGGGAGGCACATTGGATTATTACAGCTTTAACCCCTACCCTACCTACATGCCTTATCCACCTTTCTATCCACCTTATACACAATACCCAGCTTATCCACCCTCACCCTTCTATCCTAACCCGGCAAACCCCACCTCAGGGAATGCTGCACCCCCACCTCCACCACCTACAGAACTAGCAGCCCCAGTTACTCAACCTCCCAGACCTAGCTCAGCCGGTGGGAGCAAAGTAAAGATGACAGATTACCTCAAGCTGGATGCTCCCAAATACAAGTCAGGGGATGACCCCTTTGAGTACCTGAGAGTAGTGAAGACAATAACTGATGAGCTAGGGGCAAATGACAGCAGGGCCATTCAGATGGCAGGGTTCACTTTAAAGTGCAAGAAGGCACGGGAATGGTTCAAGTGTTATGTGGACCCGAGACTAGACGGCATGACATGGGAGGAATTTGCGAATGAGTTCGCTGGATGGGCTTTTCCAGACAGTTCCAGAGAACTGAAAATGATTGAGTTTGAGCAACTGAGGCAGACAGAGCACATGAGTGTAGAGGAGTTCACGGATAAATTCTTGGAGCTATTGCCTTTTTCAGGGCAAGCTCTAGATACAGATACGAAGAAGGCCAAGAGATATGTTATGAAGCTGCATTCTAGGTACTCCTCGTTGATTCAGTCAGTTGAGAGGGAAAGTTTCCACACTGTGGTGGATATGGCTCGAAGGATGGAGGCGAGTGCTATAGTTGAGGGGTCAGTGAAGCAGTCAGTGACCCAGTCTTCAGGGGTTCAGACCCCAGGCAGAGGAGGGCCAGGTCTCTCTTCTTAGAGCTCAAGTAAGAAGAGGTGGGATAACACCACCAAGAAGCCGAAGAAGAATAAGTTTTGGAATAAGTTGAGATCCGGTCTGGGACTTGGCGGTGGCTCGAGCTCAGGCTCAGATGGTACAGAATGCCAGAGATGTGGAAGGCCACACAGGGGAGTGTGTCGAGCTGGGCTAATACATGTTTCAGATGTGGACAGGAGGGACACATGGCTCGGGAGTGTCCTAGAGCACCTTTTATGGGCCAGCCCCAGCAGACAGCTTCTGGTAGTGTGGCACAGCCAGCAGCTCCAGCCACAACTCAGGGCAGTGGCAGAGGTATAGGGAGAGGGGCAGCCTCTTCTTCTGGTTCCCGAGGTGAAGGTCCATCAGCTCCAGCCAGGATCTTCACCATGACTCAGCAGGAGGCTAACACATCCAACACCGTGGTGTCAGGTAATCTCGTCATTGGGTGTTCTGATGTGTATGCTTTAATGGACCCGGGTGCATCTCATTCATTTATTGCTCCGAGAGCCGTCGAGAGGTTGGGTCTGATAGTCTCTGGGTTAGAGTGTCCCATATGGGTCAGTGGACCCAAGTGTGACCCGTCAGTGGCAGTGTCAGTCTGCCAGTACAGTCCAGTTTTTGTTGAGGGAAGATGCCTCTCCGCCGACCTTGTGGTTCTAGATTTGACAGACTTTGACGTCATTCTAGGGATGGATTGGCTATCTACCCATGGTGCTACCTTGGACTGCAGGGACAAGGTAGTCAGGTTCAGAGATCAGAACGAGTCAGAGGTCGTCTTCAGAGAAGACAAAAGGGGTACACCTAGAGGTCTGATATCAGCTCTTCAGGCTCGTAGGTTGCTTAGGAAGGGATGTCAGGGGTACTTAGCTCATGTGAGAGAGCTAGTCAGTCAGGTCAGGGAGCCAGCCTCGGTGCCAGTTGTCAGAGAGTTTCAGGATGTTTTTCCAGACGAGCTTCCAGGTTTACCACCTGCTAGGGAGATAGAGTTCGAGATAGAGTTGATGCCTGGAACTAAACTGATCTCTATCCCTCCCTACAGGATGGCCCCAGCCGAGTTGAAGGAGTTGAAAGAGCAATTGCAAGAGCTGGTATAAAAGGGCTTCATTCGACAGAGTACCTCACCTTGGGGTGCTCCGGTCTTGTTTGTGAGGAAGAAGGATGGATCCCTTAGACTTTGTATCAACTACAGGCAGTTGAACAAAGTCACTACCAAGAATAGGTACCCTCTGCCATGGATCGATGATCTATTCGACCAGCTAGCCGGAGCGGGTTGTTTCTCAAAAATAGATCTGAGATCTGGGTACCATCAGCTAAGGATAAGGGACGAAGATATGCCAAAGACAGCTTTCAGGACCAGATATGGGCATTTTGAGTTCCTTGTAATGCCGTTCGGGTTAACCAACGCCCCTGCAGCATTCATGGATCTCATGAACAGAGTATTTAGCCAATACCTGGATCACTTTGTTATTGTCTTCATAGATGATATCTTAGTGTATTCTAGGAATGCAGAGGAGCATGCCCATCATCTGAGGTTGGTTCTGCAGACCTTGAGGGAACATGGCTTGTATGCCAAGTTCTCTAAGTGTGAGTTCTGGCTAAGGAGCATTTCATTCTTGGGGCATGTTGTGTCAGAGAATGGAATAGAGGTAGACCCCAAGAAGGTAGAAGCTGTGGCTAACTGGCCTAGACCCACTTCAGTGACAGAGATTAGAAGTTTCTTGGGTTTGGCAGGTTACTACAGGAGGTTCGTTCAGGACTTCTCAAAGATAGCAGCTCCTCTGACCAGGTTAACCAGGAAGAATCAGAAGTTTCTGTGGACCGACCAGTGCGAGGAGAGTTTTGAAGAGCTTAAGAAGAGGTTGACTTCAGCACCAGTGTTAGCTCTGCCATCCAGTGATGAAGACTTTACAGTCTTTTGTGATGCGTCCCGTGTGGGACTGGGTTGTGTACTAATGCAGAATGAGAGGGTGATTGCTTATGCTTATAGGCAGCTGAAGAAGCATGAGTTGAATTACCCCACACATGACCTGGAGATGGCAGCAGTAATCTTTGCACTCAAGATGTGGAGGCACTACCTCTATGGGGTTAAATGTGAGATCTTCACAGATCATAAAAGCCTGCAGTACATCTTGAGTCAAAGAGATTTGAACTTGAGACAGAGAAGATGGGTGGAACTGCTGAGTGACTATGATTGCAAGATTCAGTACCATCCGGGTAAGGCGAATGTTGTGGCAGACGCCTTAAGCCGGAAATCACTCGGCAGTTTATCCCACATATCGGCAGAGAGGAGGCCAGTGGTGAAGGAGTTTTACAAGCTCATTGAGGAAGGTCTTCAGATGGAGTTGTCTGGTACAGGTGCCTTGGTGGCCCAGATGAGAGTGGCACCCGTGTTTCTGGAGCAGGTGGCTCAGAAACAGCATGAGGACCCGGAGTTAGTGAAGATTGCCAGGACTGTTCAGTCAGGCAATGATAGTGAGTTCAGATTTGACAGCAAGGGGATCCTCCGCTATGGGAGCAGACTATGTGTACCAGATGACATAGGGCTGAAAGGAGACATTATGAGAGAGGCTCATAATGCAAGATACAGCATTCACCCCGGGGCCACCAAGATGTATCAAGATCTAAAGAAGGTTTATTGGTGGCCAGCTATGAAGAAAGAAGTGGCACAGTTTGTATCAGCCTGCAAAGTGTGTCAGAGGGTGAGGCTGGAACATCAGAAGCCGGCTGGAATGCTTAACCCGCTACCTATTCCAGAATGGAAATGGGAGAATATAGCTATGGACTTCGTAGTGGGGTTACCGGCGGCGTCCAACAGATTGTGGACAGACTCACTAAATCTGCTCACTTCATCCCTGTCAGGAGTGGCTATTCTGTGGACAAGTTGGCGTAGGTGTATGTCGATGAGATCGTCAGACTGCATGGGGTTCCGGTTTCGATAGTGTCGGATAGAGGGCCCCAGTTCACCTCCAGGTTTTGGCGGAGTCTGCAGAGTGCCATGGGTACCAGGTTGGATTTCAGTACTGCCTTCCACCCACAGACGGACGGACAATCAGAAAGGACCATCTAGACCATAGAGGATATGCTCAGGATGTGTGTGCTGGACTTTGGCGGTTCTTGGAGGCAGCATCTACCTTTGGTGGAGTTTGCCTACAATAACAGCCATCATGCTAGCATCGGGATGGCTCCATATGAAGCTTTATATGGAAGGAAGTGCAGATCACCTGTTTGCTGGGAAGAGGTTGGAGAAAAGGCCTTGGCAGGGCCTGAGCTAGTAGAGATTACCAGCAGGGTAGTACCCATAATCAGGGAAAGGATCAAGACTGCGGCAAGCAGATAAAAGAGTTATGCAGACATCCGCAGAAGGCAGTTAGAGTTTCAGGAGGGGGATCTGGTATTGCTCAAGGTGTCTCCTATGAAAGGAGTGGTTCGCTTTGGGAAGAAAGGTAAACTAGCCCCACGATACATCGGACCCTTTGAAATCTTGCAAAAGATTGGGAATGTGTCGTACAAGCTGGATTTACCTGCTTCAATGGAAAGAATCCATCCGGTTTTCCATGTTTCAATGTTGAGGAAGTTTGTGTCAGATTCGAGCAAGGTTCTTAGTGAGCCTGATGTGGAGGTCCAAGAGGATCTCACCTATGTTGAACAGCCAGTACGGATCATAGACACCCAGATCAGAAAGTTAAGGAACAAGGAAATCCCGATGGTGAAAGTCCTGTGGAACCACCACAATTTGGAGGAATGCACTTGGGAGACACGGGAGTCTATGCTCCAGCAGTACCCTCATCTCTTTTAAGGTTAGATCTCTATGTGTTTATGTGCTATGTATGTATGTCATGTCTTATGCCATGCTATGTGCTAGTTGAGGAACATTCGGGGACGAATGTTCTTAAGGGGGGGAGAATGTAATACCCGGCTAGACTCCGGTATCGGAATTCCTACCGTCCGGTGGAATCTCAGATGTCGGAAGCCTCTAGTAGGGTAGACTCATGTTTTCATAAAATGTTTTAAGGTATTTCATGGTTTAAGTAAAATGGAAATGAGTTTTTGCATAAAAACAACCTTGAAGGAAAACTCAGGTTCGGCCGCCGAACCTCAAGTTCGGCTGCCGAACATGCATGCCTTCGGGAGCGCCTTTAGGCCCCCGAAAGCATAAGTGAGGAAATTCCAGGTTCGGCAGCCGAACCTCAAGTTCGGCCGCCGAACATGCATGCATGCGGAGGCACGTTCGGCCCCCGAACGTAGCCTGGCTAGCCACTATAAAAGGGTCCCTTAGCCGAAAACGGGCGAGCTTTTTTTTCCCCATTTCCGGCCAAGGTGAGCTCTCCGCCGTCCCTCACCGATCTTGAGTTCTTTCTTTCCAATCCTACTCGATTTTCATGAGTTTTTACTTTGTTTTGAAGATTTTCAAGCTTTGAGCAAAGTTTTGGAGCTTTGAGGTTCAAGGGAACTCAACCCCTCCCATCTCCGAGTTTAGGTCGTCTCTCTCGATCTCCACGAGGTAAGAGCCGATCTTAAACTCATTTCATGTTTTAAGTAAGTTTTAAGTCGATCTATGGGGTAGAATGCATGTTTAGCTCATGGTTAGGTTTATGGGTTTTATTTGTGTTTATGAACAATGTGAGTTGCTTGTGTGTTGTAGTTGGGGTTTTTGATGGTTTGATGCCCCTAGGAAAGTGTATGTTTGCTTGTGTATGATTGGGAATGTTGTAGAATAGGTTTATGCATGATTGGATAGTTTTGGAGGCAAATGTGCATAGAAGAGCTGAGTTTCTGCCACTAAGGGAGAAACCAGGTTCGGCAGCCGAAGGAACTTTCGGCCGCCGAACATGCTTGTGGAGGCAGCCTTCGGCTGCCGAAGCTTGCCCCGAAAGGAGACTTTCATCTCTGTCTGGGAGTTTCGGCCGCCGAAAGTGCCGCTGAACATGCATGAGTTTTGCCTCTGTCTGGGAGTTTCGGCCGCCGAAGGTGCCGCCGAACCTGCCTGACTTTCGGCTCTGGAGGGACTTTCGGCCGCCGAACCTGCCGCCGAAAGTGCCCTGTCCAGCCCTCTCTTGCATGTTTTTCTATGATTTTTTCATGATGTTTTAGGGGGTTTTTGGGGAGTAGTTTAGAGTTATGTTCATGTTTGTTTGGTCCCTCATTTGAGTCCACCTGTGTAGGTTCGGACCCGAGGAACCGAGGACCCCAGCAGTGAGTCTGTTGCCCTAGTGTCTGGTCAGAGCTATCCAGAGGTGAGTGGAATAAACCTTTATGTTTTTAAGCAAATTGATCGTATAGTTTGAGCATGTTCATGCATCATGAATGCCATGTGATGAATTAGGTTGCTTGCATTAGAATTCACAAATATGTTGCACTGCATATTTTAAATGTTGATGTGGATGAATGTTGGATGATCCATAGCCCTCGATCTATGATATGACGATGTGATATGTACGGTACGGAATGTAAGACCAGTGGGACCCATTCTACGTTCGCTGGCACTATGTAAGGGAAAGACCAGGACCCATTCTACGTTCTGGCACAATTGGACCATGTAGAGGGCTATTGGTGACAAGTTCATCCTTGATGTGATTAGCTGTGATGTGATGCATTCCATGTTATCATATGTTTTAAATGTTTTATTATTCTGCTCACTGGGCTCTAGTAGCTCACCCCTCTCCCAATTTCCCCAGGATTGCAGGTACAGGGTAGACCAGGAGGTTTATAAGAGTAATGAAGTCTTGTATATGTAATAGATAGTGTGGACATGATAAATGTATTAATGTTATGTAAAAGTACAGTTTCAATCATGTAATGATATTGAGGATTAGAGATTGTGCTTGACTTTATGTATGAGGTATCCCTGTTAATACATGATCTTTAATCTTTTTATGATGTTTATGTAGACCAACTCAACATATGATGTTTTGCCCATTGGGGCATTGATGAGATCTCACAGAGGGGTCATGATTATGATTATGAGTATGTTCAGTGCATGCACAGGTTGAGTTTGGCTTATGAGTGAAAGAAAAGTTTTAAATTTTTATGTATGTTGTTGATCATGTATGGGATTAAACAGGTTGTCAGGTTGTATGTCAGGCTTGCTACGGGTCTTGGCGGCCTTAAGCCGACCTGGATCCTAGCGCCGGTAGCGGTCCGATTTTCGGGTCGTTACAATACATAACATGGCATTCGTGATGCATGAACATGCTCGAAATTGAGTTACTTTGAAACATAAAGATCCATTCTACTCACCTTAGGCTGACTCTGAATTAGCTATCTCACTACTGGGGTCCTTGGCTCCTCGGGTCCAAACCTACACAGGTGGACTCAAATGAGGGACCAAACATACATGAACATGACTCTAAACATCTCCCCAAAAACCCCCTAAAACACCTTAAAACAATCATAGAAATCATGCAAAGGAAGGCTGAACAGGGCACTTTCGGCGGCAGGTTCAGCGGCCGAAAGTCCCTCAAGAGCCGAAACTCAGCCACTTTCGGCGGCACCTTCGGCGGCCGAAAGTCCCTTCCAAAGATGAAACTCATGCACCTTCGGCGGTACTTTCGGCTGCCGAAACTCCCCTTCAGAGCCGAAAGTCCAACTTTCGGGTGCAGGGTTCGGCAGCCAAAAGCTTGCCCTTACAGGCAGGTTCGACGGCCGAAAGTGCCTTCGGCTGCCGAACCTGAGTTCTTCCAAAGTGGCAGAACTCAGCCTCCTCATGCACATTTTGCCTCCCACAACTTTCAAACATGCATTTAGCTATCCTACAACATGCATACTCATGCAAACAAGCATATAGGGGGCTCACACTATCCTAAACCCCAACAACAACACAAAACATATACACATTACACATATTTTCAACAAAACTCACATGAACCCTAACATTAAACAACTAGCTTAAACATGCATTTCTACCCCATAAACTTTCATAAAACTTGCTTAGAACATCAAAAAAGGTGAGGATCGATGCTTACCTCTTGAAGATCCAGAGAGGGCGTGACCTAACTTGGAGATTTGGGGGAAAAATGAGTTCCGGAGGTCTCCAAGCTTCACAACTTCGATCTAAGCTCAAAACTTCAAAAACCAAGTAAAATAACTCGTAAAAATCATGAAAGACTTGAAGGAAGAACACAAGATCGACAAGGGAGGACGCAGACTCACCTTGGCCGAAAATGAGGAGAGAAAACTCGCCCATTTCGGACAGGGGACCCCTTTATAGGTGGCTAGCCAGGCCACTTTCGGGGGCCTAACGTGCCTCCGCATGCATCCCATATTCGGCGGCTGAACATGAGGTTCGGCAGCCGAACCTGGGCTCTTCCTTCATTCTCTTTCTTTCTTTTCTATAAAAATTTTACTCAATTTCTTTCTTCATAAAAACCATAAAATACATGAAAACATTGTATAAAAACATGATTTTACCCTTCTAGAGGTTTCCGACACCCGAGATTCCACCGGACGGTAAGAATTCTGATGCCGGAGTCTAGCCAGGTATTACATTCTCCCCCCTTAAGAACATTCGTCCCCGAATGTTCACCAAACAAGCATAACATAGCATAAAACATAAACATACATACAAAACACATAACACTCACCTTAGAAGAGATGAGGATATTGCTGGAGCATGGACTCCCGTGTCTCCCAGGTACACTCCTCAATGTTGTGGTGATTCCAAAGGACTTTCACCATCGGGATTACCTTGTTCCTTAACTTTCTGATCTGCATGTCAAGGATCCGCACTGGCTGCTCAACATAAGTGAGATCTCCTAGGATCTCCACATCAGGCTCACTAAGAACCTTGCCCGGATCTGACATGAATTTCCGTAACATGGAAACATGGAAAACCGAATGGATTCTCTCCATAGAAGCAGGTAAGTCCAACTTGTACTATACATTCCCAATCTTCTGCAAGATTTCAAAGGTTCCGATGTACCGTGGAGCTAGCTTACCTTTCTTCCCAAATCGAATCACCCCTTTCATAGGAGACACCCTGAGCAACACCAAATCTCCCTCCTGAAACTCTACATGCTTTCTACGAACATCTACATAACTCTTCTGCCGACTCACAGCAGTTCTGATTCTTTCTCTGATAATGGGCACTACCCTGCTGGTAATCTCTACTAACTCAGGCCCTACTAAGGACCTCTCTCCAACTTCTTCCCAACAGACAGGTGACCTGCACTTCCTCCCATACAAAGCTTCATATGGAGCCATCCCTATGCTAGCATGATAACTGTTATTGTAGGCAAACTCCACCAAGGGTAGATGCTGCCTCCAAGAACCGTTAAAATCTAGCACAAACATTATGAGCATATCTTCTATTGTCTGGATGGTCCTCTCTGATTGTCCATCCGTCTGAGGATGGAAAGCAGTACTGAAGTCTAGCCTGGTGCCCATAGCATTCTGCAGACTCCGCCAAAACCTGGAAGTAAACTGGGGTCCTTTATAAGACACTATTGAAACAGGAGCCCCATGCAGCCTGACCACTTCATCAACAAATACCTGCGCCAATTTGTCCACAGAATAGCCACTCCTAACAGGGATGAAGTGAGCAGATTTGGTCAATCTGTCCACAATCACCCATATGGAGTCCAATCTGTTGGACGTTGCCGGTAATCCCACCACGAAATCCATAGCTATATTCTCCCATTTCCACTCTGGAATCGACAGTGGGTTAAGCATTCCAGCCGGCTTCTGATGTTCCAACTTCACCCTCTGACATACCTCGCAGGCGAACACAAACTGTGCCACTTCTCTCTTCATAGCTGGCCACTAATAAACTCTCTTCAGATCCTGATACATTTTGGTGGCTCCAGGGTGAACACTGTATCTGGCATTATGAGCTTCCCTCATAATGTCTCCCTTCATACCCACGTCATCTGGTACACACAATCTGTCCCCATAGCGGAGGATTCCCTTGCTGTCAAATCTGAACTCTTCGTTCTTGCCTGACTAAACAGTCCTGGCAATCTTCACTAACTCTGGGTCCTCGTGATGTTTCTGAGCCACCTGCTCCAGAAACACAGGTGTCACTCTCATCTGGGCTATCAAAGCACCTGTACCAGACAACTCTAACTGTAGACCTTCATTAATGAGTTTATGAAACTCTTTCACCACCGGTCTCCTTTCTGCTGTGATATGGGATAGACTGCCAAGTGATTTTCGGCTTAAGGCGTCTGCCATAACATTCGCCTTATCGGATGGTACTGAATCTTGCAATCATAGTCACTAAGCAGTTCTACCCATCTTCTCTGTCTCAAGTTCAACTCTCTCTGTCTCAAGTTCAACTCTCTTTGACTCAGGATATACTGCAGGCTTTTATGATCTGTGAAGATCTCATATTTAACTCCATAAAGGTAATGCCTCCACATCTTGAGTGCAAAAATCACAATTGCCATCTCTAGGTTATGTGTGGGATAATTCAACTCATACTTCTTCAGCTGCCTAGAAGCATAAGCAATCACCCTTTCATTCTACATTAACACACAACCCAGTCCCACACGGGACACATCACAATACACTGTAAAGTCCTCATTACTGTTAGGCAGAGCTAACACTGGTGCTGAAGTTAACCTCTTCTTCAGCTCTTCAAAACTCTCTTCACACTGGTCGGTCCACATAAACTTCTGATTCTTTCTGGTCAATCTGTTCATAGGAGCTACAATCTTAGAGAAGTCCTGAACGAACCTCCTGTAGTAACCTGCCAAGCCCAAGAAGCTCTTGATCTCTGTCACTGTAGTGGGTCTAGGCCAGTTAGCTACAGCTTCCACCTTCTTGGGGTCCACTTCTATTCCATTTTCTGATACAACGTGCCCCAAGAATGAAATGCTCCTCAACCAGAACTCACACTTGGAGAACTTGGCATACAAGCCGTGTTCCCTCAAGGTCTGTAAAACCAACCTCAGATGATGGGCATGCTCCTCTACATTTCTAGAATACACTAGGATATCATCTATGAAGATAATAACAAAGTGATCCAGATACTGACTGAAAACTCTGTTCATGAGGTCCATGAATGCTACAGGGGCATTGGTTAACCCGAACGGCATCACAAGGAACTCATAATGCCCATATCTGGTCCTGAATGCTGTCTTCGGCACATCTTCTTCTCTTATTCTTAGTTGATGGTACCCTGATCTCAGATCTATCTTGGAGAAACAACCTGCTCCTGCTAGCTGGTCGAATAGATCGTCGATCCTAGGCAACGGGTACTTATTCTTGGTAGTGACTTTGTTCAACTGCCTGTAGTCGATACAAAGTCTAAGGGATCCATCCTTCTTTTTCACAAACAGTACAGGAGCACCCCAAGGTGAGGTACTCGGTCAGATGAAGCCCTTATCTACCAGCTCTTGTAACTGTTCTTTTAGCTCTTTCAACTCAGCTGGTGCCATCCTGTAAGGAGGGATAGAGATTGGTTTGGTTCCCAGCATCAATTCTATTTCAAACTCTATCTCCCTAGCAGGTGGTAAACCTGACAGTTCGTCTGGGAAAACATCTAAAAACTCCCTGACCACGGGCACTGAGGCGGGTTCTCTAACATGACTATCCAGCTCTCTCACATGAGCTAGAAAACCCTGACAACCCCTCCTGAGCAACCTACGAGCCTGTAGGGCTGATATCAAACCTCTAGGTGTACCCCTCCTGTCTCCTCTGAAGACAACCTCTGACCCATCCTGACCTCTGAACCTGACTACCTTGTCTCTGCAGTCCAAGGTAGCACTATGGGTAGATAGCCAATCCATCCCTAGAATGACATCAAAATCCATCAAATCTAGAACAACAAGGTTGGCTGGAAAGCATCTACTCTCCACAAACATTGGACTAAACCGGCAGACTGACTCTGCCACTGACGGGTCACACTTAGGTCCACTTACCCATAGGGGACACTCTAACCCAGAGACCATCAAACCCAACCTCTCAACGGCTCTCGGAGCAACAAAAGAATGAGATGCACCAGGGTCCATTAAGGCATACACATCTGAACAACCAATGATGAGATTACCTGACACCACGGTGTTTGATGCATTAGCCTCCTGCTGTGTCATAGTGAAGATCCGCGCTGGAGCTGATGGACCTTCACCCCTGAAACCCGCTGAAGAAGAGGCTGCCCCTCTCCCCCTGCCTCTGCCACTGGCCTGAGTCGCGGCTGGAGCTACTGGCTAGGCCACACTACCAGAAGCTGTCTGCTGGGACTGTGCCATATAAGTTGCTCTAGGACACTCCCGTGCCATGTGTCCCTCCTGCCCACATCTGAAGCAGGCTGTTGTCCCATACCGATATACCCCCTTGTGTGGCTTACCACACTTCATACATACTGCACTGTCTGCACCTAAGCTCGAGCCACCTCCTAATCCCAGACCTGACTTTATCTTGTTCCAGAACTTGTTCTTCTTTGGCTTCTTAGTGGTATTAGCCCACTTTTTACTGCCTGAAGCTGCTGTACTCAAAGAAGAGGGATCTAACCTTCCCCCACCTAGGGTTTTGGAACCCGAAGACTGTGCCACAGACTGTTTAACTTTTCCTTCGATTATTGCACTAGCCTCCATCCTCCGGGCCATATCCACTATAGCATGGAAATTCTCCCTCTCTGCTGATTGGATCAAGGAGGAATACCTAGAATGAAGCCTTATAATATACCTCCTAGCCTTCTTCTGGTCTGTGTCAAGAGTTTGCCCTGCAAACGGCAACAACTTCAAGAACTTATCTGTGTACTCATCTACACTCATCTACTTTGTCTGTCTTAGCTGCTCAAACTCAATCATCTTCAACTCCCTTGAGCTATCAAGGAAAGCCCATCCTGCAAACTCATTAGCAAATTCCTCCTAGGATAGACTATCTAACCTCGGGTTCACATAATTTTTAAACCACTCTCGGACCTTTTTACACTTCAGTGTGAACCCAGCCATCTGAATGGCTCTACTGTCATCTGCCCCTAAATCATCTGTAATCATCTTCACCGTCTTGAGATACTCAAACGGATCATCACCTCTTTCATATTTGGGAGCATCCAACTTCAAGTAATCAGTCATCTTTACCTTGCTCCCTCCAGACGAGCTAGGTTTAGGCGCTTGGACTTCTGGGATTATAGGTTCTGCTGGTGGTGGAGGAAGGACAACATCCCCTGAGTTAGGGTTTGCTGTACCTGGATAGAAAGATGGGGGTGGGTACTGTGGGTACTGAGGGTATGGTGGGTAGAAAGGTGGGTATGGCATGTAAGAAGGATAAGGGTTAAAGCTGGGGTAATCCGATATACCTCCCATCAAATACCCTAGATTCTGTGGAAAGGGTGGGTACTGGGGTGGTTGAACAAACCCCGAGGCCTGAGTGCCTCCCTGAGACTCTTCCATCCCTCTTCAGACATGGTCACACCAAGACTGTCATCCCTCCTCTGATCCACATCCATATCATCCCCCATATCTTCTGACTCTCCTCCCTAAACTGTTCCTCTTCTACTCATATCAAAAGGCCTTCTAGGGTCCCTTGACACTCTCTCCCTACTAGACCTGTAGGACATTGCCCTAGGCAAAGCAGGGGGGCGGGCATCCGTGCCCTCACTTTCCGGTGAGACTCCAGTCAATTGTGCAGATCGACGAGTTCCTCTCATCTTGCTTACTGAAAAACAGCACACATCACATAAAACATTAGCATCAAATGGTTCATGTGGAAACACATGAACCCGCATCACATACATAACATATCAGTAATGCACATGCATATCATCATGGCATTTCACATCATCATACAAGACAAGACTCCATACCCTATCCTAGTGGACATGATCTTTCCCTATTGTACTTGCCCTTCTATAACATCTATAAGCCCGACACTCTCTAGGTCCGACCATATGAAACCTAGGGCTCTGATACCAATCTGTAACGATCCGAAAATCGGACCGCTACCGGCGCTAGGATCCAGATCGACTTAAGGTCGCCGGGACCCGTAGCAAGCCTAACATACATCCTATATACCTGTTAAATCCCATACATGATCATACATATACATAAAAACTTTAAACTTTTTCTTTCATCACCAAGCTTAATTTGAGTGTAATACCCGGCTAGACTCCGGTATCGGAATTCCTACCATCCGGTGGAATCTCGGATGTCGGAAACCTCTAGAAGGGTAAAATAATGTTTTTATAAAATGTTTTAATGTATTTTATGATTTTAAGTAAGAAGGAAATTGAGTTTTGAATGAAAAAGACCAAGGAGGCATTTCCAGGTTCGGCCGCCGAACGTGGGATAGTTTAGGGGGGCAAGTTAGGCTTCCGAAAGTGGCTCAGGTTCGGCTGCCGAATCTCATGTTCGGCAGCCGAACTTGCATGAGTTTTGGAGGCACTTTAGGCTGCCGAAGGGTGGTCTGGCCAGCCCCTATATAAGGGCTCCATGGCCGAAACGGGCGAGTTTTCTCCCCATTTTCGGCCAACGATGAGTCCATGCTCTCCCATGGTTGTTTTTGAATGATTTTCCTCCAATCTTTCAAGTTTTAACAAGTGTTTGCTTGGCTTTTGAAGATTTGTGAACTTTGAGCAAGTTTTAGAGCTTGGAGACCCAGGAGAACTAGATCTCCCCCATCTCCGAGTTGGATCGTCTTTCCTCTTGATCTTCAAGAGGTAAGCTTAGATCCTACCTTCCTTATATGTTTTAAATGAGTTTTATGAAAGTTATGGGGTAGAAATGCATATTTAGATTATTATTGAGTTTATGGGTTAATGTTGAGTTTTTGGACAAAGTATGTTTCATATGTATGTTTGATGTGTTGTAGTTGGGGTTTCGGATAGTTTGAGACCCCTATATGCTTGTTGGCTTGAGTTTGCTTGTTGTAGAATAGGTAAATGCATGATTGAATGGTTTGGGAGGTAAATGTGCATATTGGAGGCTGAGTTCTGCCATTTGGAAGAACTCAGGTTCGGCAGCCGAAGGGACTTTCGACCGCCGAACCTGCCTGTGGAGGCAAGCCTTTTGGCTGCCGAACCCTGCCCTCGAAAGTGGACTTTCGGCTCTGGAAGGGACTTTCGGCCGTCGAAGGTGCCGCCGAAGGTGCCGCCGAACATGCATGAGTTTCGTCTCTGAAAGGAACCTTCGGCCGCCGAAAGTGCCGCCGAAGGTGCATGACTTTCGTCTCTGGAGGGACTTTCGGCCACCGAACCTGCCGCCGAAAGTGCCCTGTCCAGCCTTCCTTTGCATGATTTCTATGATTTGTTTTAAGGTGTTTTAGGGGGGTTTTGGGGAGTATTTTAGAGTCATGTTCATGAATGTTTGGTCCCTCATTTGAGTCCACCTGTGTAGGTTCGGACCCGAGGAACTGAGGACCCCAACAGTGAGACAGCTGCTTCAGTGTCTTGTCAAAGCTAGCCAGAGGTGAGTGGAATAACTCTCTATGTTTCAAAGCAAATAATGAAAGTTCTAGCATGATTCACGCATCACGAATGCCATGAGATATATTAGGGTGCTTGCATTAGAATTCACGAATATGTTGCATTGCATACTATGTTATTGATGCGGATGAATGTTGAATGATCCATTAGCCCTCATATGTTATGACATGATGATAGGATATGGAAGTCCAGGCGTGCCTGCTCTACGCCCCTGGCACTATGTAAGAGGAAGTCCGGGCGTGCCTTCATTATGCCCTCGGCACGATTGGATATGTATGATATGATATGGAAGTCTAGGCGTGCCTGCACTACGCCTCTGGCATGATTAGACTGTATAGAGGGCTAAATGGTGACGAGTTCATTCCTGATGTGATTTGTTTATGCTGTGATGCATTCCATGATATCATATGTTTTAAAATACAATGTTTTATTATTCTACTCACTGGGCTCTAGTAGCTCACCCCACTCCCAAATTTCCCCAAGTTTGCAGGTAGGGATAGGCCAGGAGGTCAGCTAAAGTAAAGTCATGTCTATGTAATAGTTAGAAGTGGACATGAGAATGATGTAATGTAAAGTATAGTATTGAACAGTTATGTATTATAATGATGTTATTGAGGATTAGAGTTGTGCTTGACCCTAGTTTGTATGTTAATCCCTTTTTGTTACATGATCTTTCAAATGTAATGGTTTAATGAAGTTTTATGTAGACCAAACTCTTTATATGCTATGTTACCCCATTGGAGTATTTGTTGAGGACTCCAGTGTGGGGTTTGATGCTTATGATCTTAAGTTGTGCATGCACAGGTTGAGTTTGGTGATTGAATGTGAAAGTTCAAAATTTTTTTATGTACTTGTTGATCAGGTATGGGATTAAACATGTTTACAGGAGGTATGTCAGGCTTGCTACGGGTCCCGGCGGCCTTACGCCGATCTGGATCCTAGCGCCGGTAGCGGTCCGAATTCCGGGTCGTTACAGATTGGTAGCAGAGCCCTAGGTTCATATGGTCGGACCTATAGAGAATGTCGGGCTCATAGATGTTCTAGAAGGTCAAGATGACCGATTACATGAAGCTGGGTGCTCCTCAGTTTGAAACAGGTGATGACCCATTTGAGTACCTTGGGAGGGTCAAGATGATTACAGATGAGATAGGAGCTGATGACTGTAGAGCCATTCAGATGGTTGGGTTCACACTGAAATGTAAGAAGGCCCGAGAGTGGTTTAAAAGCTATGTGAGCCCGAGGCTGGACAGTCTATCATGGGAGGAGTTTGCAAATGAGTTTGCTGGATGGGCTTTCCCTGATAGTTCAAGGGAATTGAAGATGATTGAATTTGAGCAGTTGAGGCAGTCAGAGGAGATGAGTGTAGATGAGTACACAGACAGGTTCTTGGAGCTGTTGCCGTTTGCTGGGCAGAATCTTGACACAGATCAGAAGAAGTCAAGGAGGTATATCATGAAACTTCATTCCAGGTATTCCTCCTTGATTCAGTCAGTAGAAAGGGAGAGTTTCCATGCCATAGTAGATATGGCCCGGAGGATGGAGGCTAGTGCAATAATCGAGGGAAGAGTTAAGCAGTCAGTGGCACAGTCTTCTGGTTCCAAGACCCTAGGTGGAGGAAAGTTGGATCCTTCTTCCTTGAGTTCAGCAGCCTCATGCAGTAAGAAGTGGGACAGAGGCCACAGGAAGTCCAAGAAGAACAAGTTCTGGAGCAAGATCAAGTCGGGTCTGGGATTAGGAAGTGGCTCGAGCTCAGGTGCAGAAAATGCAGTATGCATGAAGTGTGGGAAGCCGCACAAGGGAGTATGTCGATTTGGGACGACAGCCTGCTTCAGATGTGGGCAGGAGGAACACATGGCACGGGAGTGTCCTAGAGCAGCTTTTGTGGCACAGTCTCAGCAGACAGCTTCTGGTAGTGTGGCTCAGCCAGTAGCTCCAGCCGCGACTCAGGCTAGTGGCAGAGGCAGAGGGAGAGGGGCAACCTCTTCTTCAGCGGGTTTCAGGGGTGAAGGTCCATCAGCTCCAGCACGGATCTTCACGATGACTCAGCAGGAGGCGAACACATCTAACACCGTGGTGTCAGGAAATCTCATCATTGGTTGTTCAGATGTTTATGCCTTAATGGACCCTGGTGCATCTCATTCTTTCATTGCTCCGAGGGCCATCGAGAGGTTGGGTTTGATGGTCTCTGGGTTAGAGTGTCCCCTATGGGTCAGTGGACCCAAGTGTGACCCGTCAGTGGCGGAGTCAGTCTGCCAGTGTAGTCCAGTTTTTGTTGAGGGGAGATGCCTTTTAGCCGACCTTGTGGTTCTAGATTTGACAGATTTTGACGTCATTCTAGGGATGGATTGTCTATCTACCCATGGTGCTACCTTGGACTGCAGAGACAAGGTAGTCAGGTTCAGAGGACAGGATGGGTCAGAGGTTGTCTTCAGAGGGGACAGGAGGGGTACACCTAGAGGTTTGATATCAGCCCTACAGGCTCGTAGGCTGCTCAGGAGGGGTTGTCAGGGTTTTCTAGCTCATGTGAGAGAGCTGGACAGTTATGTTAGAGAGCCCGCCTCAGTGCCCGTGGTCAGAGAGTTCTTAGACGTTTTCCCAGACAAACTGCCAGGTTTACTACCTGTTAGGGAGATAGAGTTCGAAATTGAATTGATGCTTGGAACCAGACCGATCTCTATCCCTCCCTACAGGATGGCACCAGCATAATTGAAGGAGCTTAAGGAGTAGTTGCAAGAGCTGGTAGATAAGGGCTTCATCCGACCGAGTACCTCACCTTGGGGTGCTCCAATGCTGTTTGTGAGAAAGAAGGATGGATCCCTCAGACTTTGTATCGACTACAGGCAGTTGAACAAGGTCACTATCAAGAATAAGTACCTGTTGCCAAGGATCGATGATCTATTCGACCAGCTAGCAGGAGCAGGTTGTTTCTCCAAGATAGATATGAGATCCGGGTACCATCAGCTGAGGATAAGAGAAGAGGATGTACCGAAGATAGCATTCAGGACCAGATATGGGCACTATGAGTTCCTTGTTATGCCGTTCGGGTTGACCAATGCCCCTGCAGCATTCATGGATCTCATGAACAGAGTGTTTAGCCAGTACTTGGATCACTTTGTTATTGTCTTCATAGATGATATCTTAGTGTATTCCAGGAATGCAGAGGAGCATGCCCATCATCTGAGGATAGTCTTGCAGACCTTGAGGGAACACGGCTTGTATGCCAAGTTCTCCAAGTGTGAGTTCTGGCTGAGGAGCATCTCTTTCTTGGGGCATGTTGTGTCAGAAAATGGAATCGAGGTGGACCCCAAGAAAGTGGAAGTTGTAGCTAACTGGCCTAGACCCACTTTAGTGACAGAGATCAAGAGCTTCTTGGGTTTGGCAGGTTACTACAGGTGGTTCGTTCAGGGCTTCTCTAAGATTGCAGCTCCTATGACCAGACTGACTAAGAAAAACCAGAAGTTTGTGTGGACCGACCAGTGTGAAGAGAGCTTTGAAGAGCTAAAGAAGAGGTTGACATCGGCACCGGTGTTAGCTCTGCCAACTAGTAATGAAAACTTCACAGTGTATTGTGATGCGTCCCGTGTGGGACTAGGTTGTGTGCTGATGCAGAATGAAAGGGTGATTGCTTATGCTTCTAGGCAGCTGAAGAAGCACGAGTTGAATTACCCTACACATGACCTGGAGATGGCAGCCGTAATCTTTGCACTCAAGATGTGGAGGCATTACCTTTATGGGGTTAAATGTGAGATCTTCACAGATCATAAGAGCCTGCAGTACATCTTGAGTCAGAGGGAGTTAAATCTGAGGCAAAGGAGATGGGTAGAGCTGCTTAGTGATTATGATTGCAAAATTCAGTACCATCCGGGTAAGACAAACATTGTGACAAACGCCTTAAGCCGGAAATCACTTGGCAGTCTATCTCATATTTCAGCAGAGAGAAGACCAGTGGTGAGGCAGTTCTTCGAGCTCATTAATGAAGGTTTGCAGTTGGAGTTGTCTGGTACAGGTGCTTTGATAGCCCAGATGAGAGTGGCACCCGTATTCCGGGAGCAGGTGGCTCAGAACTAGCACGAGGACCCAGAGTTAGTGAAGATTGCCAGGACTATTCAGTCAGGTAAGAACGAAGAGTTCAGATTTGACTGCAAGGGGATCCTCCGCTATGGGAACAGATTGTGTGTACCAGATGACGTGGGTCTGAAGGGAGACATTATGAGGGAAGCTCATAATGCCAGATACAGTGTTCACCCTGGAGCCACTGATAGAGCATATTTTAGTCCATATTTCCATGGTCTTATTGACGTTTATTTGCACCTATTCTACCTAATTTTGTGGTTTTAATCATGTTTTGCAAGTATTAGGTGTGAAGAAACATTTTGGAGAAAATGCTCTTAAAAATGCCAAAAGAAGCCCAAATTAGAGGAGCAACTTTCGGAGGCAACTTTCGGAAGCCAAAAATCAGTCACCTTCGGCGGCAACCTTCGGCGGCCGAAAGAGGACTCCAGAGACGAAAGTGGACCACCTTCGGCGGCACCTTCGGCCGCCGAACCATGCAGACAGAGACGAAAGTCCACTATCTTTGGCCGCCGAATCCCAAACTCCGGCCACCGAACCTCCAAAATTCCAGCCTCCGAAACTCAACTTAGGCAGCCGAAAATGCGCTCCATTGCATTCCTTCCTTGTTCAAGAAGCCATATCCCAAGTTGCCATATTTGAAGAGCCAAATAAGGGAAGTATCTTGAGATCCAAATCTTCAATATTCACATTCAATTATTGGATTTCAAGATCCCCCTTATTAAGGAAAGAAAATCTAAAGATCACATGCTTCCTACTTAGTGCCATGCACATTCAAAATTCAAAAGGAGTCTCCCCCTTCCTTATTAGTGCATGGGCAGCCTCTTCACTCTTTAGGCAACATCTTGAAGACCTTGGGCAGCAAGTAAAAAGACCAAAGTGCCCCCACTTGCCTTCCATCACATGCAACTCGTTTTTGCCTTCATACATGCACAAACAAGGCACATGCAACACCAAGGACACTTTGGACAGCCTCTAAAAGTCTCCTGGACTTCCATGAAACCCTAGGCAGCCTCTCAAGATCTATTTAAAGGCTTCAAGAAGACAAGAAGACAGCTTTCATCTCCCAAAAATCGGCAAGGCCCCCAAGTCTCTCTCTCCACCTTAGTTCTTCATCTTTTGCTTTCTTTTCTTTTATTTTCTGTTTGGTTCAGCCATGAGTGGCTGAAACCCTCTTTCTAGTTGAAGTTTGGTTGAAACTAAGGTTGTTTAAAGGGTTGTGAGATCTGAACAGAAACTTTTGTCTTTGATTTTATTCAATATTCATGCAATTGTGCTTTGATTCCAAGATTGCTTTGTTGTTTTGATCAAATTGGCCACTTGATTCTTGATTGCAAAGTTAATTGATTGTTGGATTAGGATATTTGTTAGTCCGTAATTGCTGGAAATATTCTGTCCATAGAACACTTGGTGTAAAAACGCAAGAAATTGTATGATCTAACATCATCTCAAACGTTTGAGTAGTTAGGGTTTGGATCTTTCTTGTTCTTCATGCAATTGGCAATTGTTTTGATGCCCATGGCCCAAGGACGTTCCTTGGCAATTTGATGATTAGTAATTGGTTAGAGGACGTTACCTAATCAGTTTGCTCTTAAGGAAAGACATGGTGGTGAGAAGCGTCTTCCACCCACATAACCAACCTATTGAATCAATCAAGATAACCATATTTCAATGATCAACCCAAAGAACCAAAGTGGATCCATATCTTCAACTAGACTTTTCTCTTATTAATTTCTCTCCTATTTTAGATTACTTGCTGTTTTATTTACTTTCAATAGTTGTTAATCAAATCATCTCAAAACCCCCCTTTTACTTTCCTTGCACTTTACTTTTGTTCTGTTTGCAATTACTTGCTTTCTATTGTGTTTTCAATTTATTTTATTGGTCTTGATTGAGATAAATAAATAGGTGATCAATTCTCTGTGGATACGATCCTTCACCACTGTCTGCAGTTGTAAATTGTAGGTAACCAAGAAGGTTATTTTTGACCGGCTTCGACAACCGCTCCTGTCAAAAAATTGGCGCCGTTGCCGGGGAATTGATTTTACTTGTTTGTTTATTTTTCTTTCATGACCAGATCTGAGCATAAGGACACTCTGCCCTTTGATCCAGAAATTGAACGCACTCTCAGAAGGCTTGGAAAGCAAGCCTCAAACGCAGAGCCTTCTGCCCAACATTCGGCCGCCGAACCCAACCCACATTCGGCCGCCGAAAGTCCTACACTCCAGCAACCCAATCTTGCGCCAATGGCAGAACCTCAAGCACCAGCTGCTGCCCATGATGGACATGCTGTCCAAGGCCAGATAATTCAAGAAAATCCAGTAAATAGGCCACAAGCACAAAGGGAAAGAACCATGAGGGAGTTAGCAACCCCTATAGGTGATTATGCTCCACTTTGCATCACCTATCCACCTCTAACAGTTCCCTTTGAACTGAAATCAGGTTTGATTCATCAACTCCCTAAATTTAGAGGTTTACCAAATGAAAATCCACATAAGCACTTAAAAGAATTCAAAATTATTTGCTCATCCATGAGACCTCAAGGGATCTCTGAAGATCATGTTAAACTAAGAGCCTTCCCTTTTTCATTAGATGACCATGCTAAGGATTGGTTATTTTATTTGCCATCTGGATCTATAACTTCTTGGGATGATATGGTCCAAGCCTTTTTAGACAAATACTTCCCACCATCTAAATCAATTGGCATAATAAGAGAAATCACTAGCATAAAGCAAAGACCAACTGAGGACTTATATGATTATTGGGAAAGGTTTGAAAGACTTTGTACAGGTTGTCCACAACATGATATGTCAGACAAGGCCCTCATTCAGTTCTTCTATGGAGGATTGACTCCATCAGAAAGGAAACTCATAACTGTAGCCTGTGGAGGATCTATCCTAGACAAGACACCTAGGGAGATGAAGGAACTCATATCCAACCTTGCAGCTTCATCTAAGCAATATGAAGAAGAGGGGCAAACGCAAAGAGGAACCTATGAGGTAAGTACGTCCTCTGTTGAATCTCAAATTTCAAAACTAACTTTTCTTGTGGAAAAGATCGCCCTTGGCCAGATCCAACAACATCAAGCACCCCAGCCTTCTAGGCCATGTGGGATTTGTTTAGGTGTGGGACACCCAACTGATCAATGTCCCACACTCCAAGAAGACCATCAGCAAGCCAATGCAATTGGGAGGTACAACAACCAACCTAGATATGATCCCTATTCCAATACGTACAATCCAGGTTGGAGGGACCACCCCAACTTCAGCTATGGAAAGACCAACAATGATCAGAATTACCAAAGTTACCAAAGAAATCAAGCTCAACCAGCACCCTCAAATCCAAATCAGAACCTTGATAAGATCATGCAAACAATGATGGAAACCATGGTGAACACCATGCAAAGCGTGCAACAAGACCTAAGCCAAATGGCCACCTCTATAGGCCAACTGCAAACCCAAGGTAAGCTCCCTTCTCAAACTGAAACTAACCCTAGACAAAATGTCAGTGCTATTACTTTGAGAAGTGGCAAAGAACTTCAAGATGCTAATCACGAGCAAGAAAAGGAAGTTGAACCAAGGCCACCTGAAGCCTCTCCATCTCAATCTGAACCACCTCATGCGCACAAGACTGATCCAAAGGGAAGCTTCCACATCCCACCACCTTTTCCGAAAAGGTTTGAAAGAACTCAAAAAGAAAAAGAGGAAAAGGAGATTCTTGAGACTTTCAGAAAGGTAGAGATCAACATACCACTGCTAGATGCTGTTAAGCAAATTCCTAGGTATGCCAAATTTCTGAAAGAATTGTGCACCAACAGAACAAAGTTAGTTGAAAGAGAGAAAGTAAGTGTAGGTGAGGTAGTTACTGCTGTTATTAAAAGAGAACTCCCTACCAAATGCAAGGACAAAGGTATGTTTGCTATCTCTTGCAAAATTGGGAATGTTGGTATCAAGAAAGCCATGTGTGATCTTGGTGCATCCATTAATGTCATGCCTCTCTCCATCTATAAATCTCTCAATGCATGTGCACTAAAAGAAACAAGGGTTGTGATACAACTGGCTGATAGATCTGTGGTATATCCCATAGGTGTTCTAGAAGATGTCTTAGTCCAAGTAGATGAACTTGTCTTTCCGGCTGATTTTTATGTGATTGATACTAAGGAAGATAGTTGCAATACTAGTTCTGACATTCTTCTTGGATGTCCCTTCTTGAGTACTACTAGAACTAAAATTGATGTGCATGATGGTACTCTTACCATGGAATTTGAAGGGGAAGTCATAAAGTACAATGTCTATGATGCCATGAAATATCCACATGATATGTCCCCTGTTTATGGTCTTGATATTATTGATTGTTTGAGCCAAGATGTGTTTAATGAAAATCAATATTCTATTTTAGATGATGATCTTTGCAGGATTGAAAACCTGAAACTAAAAGAAACAATCTGCAGCATTCAGCAAGTTGAGATCAAGCAGACAGAAGATCTTCGGCCGCCGAACTTAGCCCACTTTCGGCCGCCGAACCCTACTGCTCCACAGACACTAGATTTTGTCGCATCACTTGAGCAAGACATTGCGTGGAAAGAAGACATTCTTCGGCTGCCGAACATCTTTCGGCCACCGAACCCCACTGACTTGCGGAAGCCGAATCCATCGCCAAAGCTCACCCCACAAACTGAAGAACTTCGGCCGCCGAACCCAGCACCTTTTCGACCGCCGAACCTCGCCCAGCAGGCCCCAACACAAGCAAGCTCCTCCGAACCTCCTTTGCAACCAGCTTCTGATCTGAAGCCTCTTCCAGACCATCTGAAATACCTGTATTTGGGAGCCAACAAGACACTTCCAGTCATAGTGTCCAATGAATTGAACCAACATGAAGAAGCAAGCCTCCTGAAAGTACTACAGAAACACAAGGGAGCCATAGGATGGACCATTGATGACATCAAAGGAATCTCTCCCTCCACCTGCATGCATAGAATTCACATGGAGGATGAGTGCAAGCCAGTCCGAGATGCTCAAAGAAGACTAAATCCACCCATGATGGAAGTAGTGAAAAAAGAGATAGTCAAGCTCCTTGATGCAGGCATCATATACCCAATCTCTGATAGCAAATGGGTGAGCCCTGTACATGTAGTTCCAAAGAAAACTGGAATTACCATTGTTCCAAATGCTGAAGGGGAACTTGTACCCACTAGAGTTCAAAATGGATGGAGGGTATGCATGGACTATAGGAAGCTCAATGCTGCAACAAGGAAGGACCACTTCCCACTGCCTTTCATTGATCAGATGCTAGAAAGGCTTGCAGGTAAAAACTCACTATTGTTGTCTTGATGGTTATTCAGGTTTTTACCAAATTCCAGTTGCTCCAGAAGATCAAGAGAAGACTACCTTCACTTGCCCTTTTGGCACTTTTGCCTTTAGAAGAATGCCATTTGGACTATGCAATGCGCCTGCCACTTTTCAGCGATGCATGATGAGCATATTTTCTGACTATGTGGGTAAGACCATTGAGGTATTTATGGATGACTTCACAGTTCATGGAAATTCTTTTGATGAATGCCTTACCAATTTAGAAAAGATCTTGCAAAGATGCATTGAGACTAACCTTGTGCTTAATTATGAAAAATGTCATTTTATGGTTAATCAAGGTATGGTCTTAGGACATGTTGTTTCAGCCAAGGGCATTGAAGTGGACAAAGCTAAGGTGGATACCATCAAAAATCTGCCCTACCCCACGAATGTTAGAGACATCCGTTCCTTCCTTGGACATGCAGGATTCTACAGAAGATTCATCAAGGATTTCTCAAAGATCACCTTGCCATTATGCAGATTGCTCCAACAAGATGTAACATTTGATTTTGATGCAGATTGCAAAAAGGCGTTTAATTTGATTAAAGAATTACTTGTGACTGCCCCAATTATTCAAGGGCCTGACTGGAACTTACCATTTGAAATCATGTGTGATGCAAGCAATTATGCAGTAGGAGTAGTCTTAGGGCAACGTGTGGGAAACTCACCCCATGTCATTCACTATGTCTCTCGCACACTAGATGCTGCCCAAAGCAACTATACAACAACTGAAAAAGAACTCTTGGCAGTTGTATTTGCTTTGGAGAAATTCAGACCATATCTATTAGGAACCAAAGTCATCGTCTATTCTGACCATGCAGCCTTGCGATACTTGATCAAGAAAAAAGAAGCAAAACCAAGGCTCATTAGGTGGATCCTACTTCTCCAAGAATTTGATCTAGAAATAAGAGACAAGAAGGGCAAAGAGAATCTTGTGGCAGACTACCTCAGCCGACTCCCATATTGTTCCACACCATGCCCAGTCAAAGAAGAGTTCCCAGACGAACATCTGTTCGTCACTCATCCTGCCTAGAGGATCATGCCACGCACACCACACCCCAGGGAAGTACTCAGTTTCTTTTGTCCTCTTCTTCTCTTCTTCTCTTCTCCCCTTCTCTCTTCTTTTACATTGAGGACAATGCATGATTTAAGTGTGGGGGTGCATATTTCTTCTTCTTTCTTCCTTCTTCCATCTTCTCCTTCTCATCTTTTCTTTGAAAAATTTTTCTTTTTTTTCCTTTCAGTTTTAAATTTCTTTCAAGTCAATTAGCCACAGTTAAATTTCAATTTGTTTATGCTTTCAATAAAACACACACAACCACAACCTTCTTCATCTTTTTGTTTGCTCCACTCAAACTGATGAACTATATTGGATGAGTTCTTCTTTCCATGACCCCATTGATGTGAAAACTCTTTAAACTTATGTTGAATCAATTGCAGTGGGTTATATTCATGTTTGAGAATTGCCTTTTGAATTGAATCTTTGAGTTTGCCATGGTGAAAAATGTATTGATGACCCTCAATTGATTGAGAATAAATTAAAGTTGTGTGAATGAACTTAATGTGACTTGATTTAGCAATTGGTGTTGATTTGCCCAAATCATTGAGAGAAAGAAAATTCAGCAAAGGCAAAGACCTCAAAAGCACAAATTGAAAATTGTTCCAATGGTCAAAAGACTATGAACAAGGCTGGTAGCCACTTGGATAGGTGACCAACTGAAAAATATAAACCATGACATCAAAAATAGGTTGGTGACCTTTCCAAGCAAGATCTAAAGTGCAAAAGCCTGAATAAAGTACTTCAAGGTAAGGGCAAGTCAACCCAAAAGCTAGAAAAAGTCTTAACAAATTAATGTGCATGTCTCTCTTGAGGAAAACAAATCCTAGCCACGGTAAGCAAAGGGAAACAAGGAAAGGGGGTAAGTAATCTTCATGCATATATTCTTCACTGCAATGCTTCAAAATAAGTGTCTGGAGTATGAGCTTAAGTGGAAATAAGGATCTAGAGGAAGAGAACTTATTTGACTATGTTTATTTGCTTGAGGACAAGCAAAAGCTTAAGTGTGGGGGTATTTGATAGAGCATATTTTAGTCCATATTTCCATGGTCTTATTGATGTTTATTTGCACCTATTCTACCTAATTTTGTGGATTTAATCATGTTTTGCAAGTATTAGGTGTGAAGAAACATTTTGGAGAAAATGCTCTTAAAAATGCCAAAAGAAGCCCAAATTAGAGGAGCAACTTTCGGAGGCAACTTTCGGAAGCCAAAAATCAGTCACCTTCAGCGGCAACCTTCGGCAGGCGAAAGAGGACTCCAGAGACGAAAGTGGACCACCTTCGGCGGCACCTTCGGCCGCCGAACCATGCAGACAGAGACGAAAGTCCACTACCTTCGGCCGCCGAATCCCAAACTCCGGCCACCGAACCTCCAAAATTCTAGCCTCCGAAACTCAACTTAGGCAGCCGAAAATGCGCTCCATTGCATTCCTTCCTTGTTCAAGAAGCCATATCCCAAGTTGCCATTGTAACGACCCGAAAATTGGACCGCTACCGGCGCTAGGATCCAGGTCGGCTTAAGGCCGCCGGGATCCGTAGCAAGCCTGACATGCAACCTGAAAACCTGTTTAATCCCATACATGATCAACAACATACATAAAAATTAAAACTTTTCTTTCATTCATACACCAAACTCAACCTGTGCATGCATTGAACATAGCCATAATCATAAACTTGACCCCTCTGTGGGATCTCATCAATGCCCCCCAATGGGTGGCATAACAAGAGTTGAGTTGGCTAAACATAGTCATCAATAAACATTAAGATCATGTATCAAAAAGGGATTACAATATACTATGGTCAAGCACACTTCTAACCTTAATATCATTACATTACATATCTATACATCATTATACAATCTGCCATGTCCACATTATGACTATTACATACATAAGACTTCATTACTCTTCTTGACTTCTCTATCTGACCCGTACCTGCAAACCTGGGGAATTTGGGAGAGGGGTGAGCTACTAGAGCCCAGTGAGCAGAATCATAAAGCATTTAAAACACATGCTATCATGGAATGCATCACATCACAATTAATCATATCAAGGATGAACTTGTCACCATTTAGCCCTCTACATATTCCAATCATGCCAGGGGCGTAGTGCAGGCCACACCTGGTCTTTCTCTTATACATAACATAACATACATAATCCATGGTGCCGGGGGCGTAGTGCAGGCCACGTCCGGTCTTTCTCTTACATAGTGCCAGGGGCGTAGTGCAGGCCACACCTGGACTTCCATATCATATCATCACGTCATAACATATGAGGGCTAATGGATCATTCAACATTCATCCACATCAACAACATATTATGCAATGCAACATATTCGTGATTTCTAATGCAAACAACCTAAAATATCACATGGCATCCGTGATGCATGAACATGCTCAAAACTGATTTATTTACTTGAAACATAAAGAGTTATTCTACTCACCTCTGGCTAGCTCTGACACTGACTGAAGCAACTGACTCACTGCTGGGGTCCTCGGTTCCTCGGGTCCGAACCTACACAGGTGGACTCAAATGAGGGACCAAACAACTAGAACATAACTCTAAAAACATCCCCCAAAAACCCCCTAAAATACCTTAAAACAATCATGCAAAACATGCAAAGGAAGACTGAACAGGGCAGGTTCAGCGGCACCTTCGGCGGCCGAAAGCCCCTGACAGAGACGAAAGTCTCTTTTTGGGGGCAACTTCGGCAGCCGAAAGGCCTGCCTCCTAGGCAGGTTCGGCGGCTGAAAGTCCTTCGGCTGCCGAACCTGGTTTCTGCCAGAGGGCAGAAACTTGGTTCCCTTTGCACAAAAACCTCTCCTTCTCATTCCAACATGCATATAACTCATTCAAATCATGCAAATAAACATACATTGGCTCCTAGGGGTTTCAAACTATCTTAAACCCCAACTACAACACACAACAACAACACATTGCTCAAAATCACCATATAAGCTCATAAACCTAACTATAAGCTAAACATGCATTCTACCTCATAGATCTTACATAAAACTTACTTAAAACATGCAATGAGCTTAAGATCGGCTCTTACCTCTTGAAGATCGAGAGAGAGACGACCTAAACTCGGAGATGGGAGAGATTTGAGTTCTTGGACCTCAAAGCTCCAAAACTTGCTCAAAACTTGAAAATCTTCAAAACAAGATGAAAACTTGTGAAAATCGTGAAAGATTTGAAGGAAAAGCTCAAAGATTGGTGAGGAACGGCGGAGAGCTCACCTTGGCCGATAATGGGGAGAAAAACTCGCCCTTTTTCGGCTAAGGGACCCTTTTATAGTGGCTGACCAGGCCACATTCGGGGGCCGAACGTGCCTCAGCATGCATGCCATGTTCGGCGGCTGAACTTGAGGTTCGACGGCCGAACCTGGACTTCCCTCACTTATGCCTTCGGGGGCCTAAGGCACACCCGAAATGCATGCATGTTCGGCGGCCGAACCTGAGTTTTCCTCCAAGGTTGTTTTCATTCAAAAACTCATTTCCTCTTTACTTAAAATCATCAAAACACATTAAAACCTTTTATGAAAATATGGTTTTACCCTTTTAGAAGTCTCCGACACCAGAGATTCCACCGGACGGTAGGAATTCCGATACCGGAGTCTAGCCGGGTATTACATTCTCCCCCCCTTAAGAACATTCATCCCTGAATGTTCCTCAACTAGCACATGCAAGGTACACAACATATCATACACATAAAACACATAAAACTCATAAGGAACTAACCTCAGAAAAGATAAGGGTATTGCTGGAGCATGGACTCCCGTGTCTCCCAGGTGCATTCTTCCATATTGTGGTGGTTCCAAAGGACTTTCACCATCGGGATTTCCTTGTTTCTCAGCTTCCTGATCTGGGTGTCTATGATCCGTACTGGCTGTTCAACATAGGTGAGATCTTCTTGGATCTCCACATCAGGCTCACTAAGAACCTTGCTCGGATCTGACACGAACTTCCTCAACATTGAAACATGGAAAATCGGATGGATTCTTTCCATTGAAGCAGGTAAATCCAACTTGTACGACACATTCCCAATCTTTTGCAAGACTTCGAAGGGTCCGATGTATCGTGGGGCTAGTTTACCTTTCTTCCCAAAGCGAACCACTCCTTTCATTGGAGACACCTTGAGCAATACCAGATCCCCCTCCTGAAACTCTACCTGCCTCCTGCGAATGTCTGCATAACTCTTCTGTCTGCTCGCAGCAGTCTTGATTCTCTCTCTGATTATGGGTACTACCCTGCTGGTAATCTCTACTAGCTCAGGCCCTGCCAAGGCCTTTTCTCCAACTTCTTCCCAGCAAACAGGTGATCTGCACTTCCTCCCATACAAAGCTTCATATGGAGCCATCCCGATGCTAGCATGATGGCTGTTATTGTAGGCAAACTCCACCAAGGGTAGATGCTGCCTCCAAGAACCGCCAAAGTCCAGCACGCACATTCTAAGAATATCCTCTATCATCTGGATGGTCCTTTCTGATTGTCCGTCCATCTGTGGATGGAAAGCAGTGCTAAAATCCAACCTGGTACCCATGGCATTCTGCAGACTCCGCCAAAATCTGGAGGTGAACTGGGGCCCTCTATCAGACACTATTGAAACAGGAACCCCATGCAGTCTGACGATCTCATCGACATACACCTGCGCCAACTTGTCCACAGAATAGCCACTCCTGACAGGGATGAAGTGAGCAGATTTGGTGAGTCTGTCCACAATCACCCATATGGAGTCCATTCTGTTGGACGCTGCCGGTAACCCCACTACGAAGTCCATAGCTATATTCTCCCATTTCCACTCTGGAATAGGTAGCGGGTTAAGCATTCCAGCTGGCTTCTGATGTTCCAGCTTCACCCTCTGACACACTTCGTAGGCTGACACAAACTGTGCCACTTCTTTCTTCATCGCTGGCCAACAATAAGCTTTCTTCAAATCTTGATACATCTTGGTGGCTCCAGGGTGAACGCTGTATCTTGCATTATGAGCCTCTCTCATAATGTCTCCTTTTAGCCCTATGTCATCTGGTACACACAATCGACTCCCATAGCGAAGGATCCCCTTATTGTCGAATCTGAACTCATTATCTTTGCTTGACTGAACAGTCCTGGCAATCTTCACTAACTCTGGCTCCTCATGCTGTTTCTAAGCCACCTGCTCCAGAAACACGGGTGCCACTCTCATCTGGGCCATTAAAGCACCTGTACCAGACAACTCCAATTGTAGACCTTCATCAATAAGCTTGTAAAACTCCTTTACCACTGGTCTCCTCTCTACCGTGATGTGGGATAGACTGCCTAGTGACTTCCGGCTTAGGGCGTCTGCCACAACATTCGCCTTACCCGGATGATACTGAATCTTGCAATCATAGTCACTCAGCAGCTCTACCCATCTCCTCTGTCTCAAGTTCAAATCTCTTTGACTCAGGATGTACTGCAGGCTCTTATGATCTGTAAAGATCTCACATTTTACCCCATAGAGGTAGTGCCTCCACATCTTGAGTGCAAAGATTACTGCTGCCATCTCAAGGTCATGTGTGGGGTAATTCAACTCATGCTTCTTCAGCTGCCTAGAAGCATAAGCAATCACCCTCTCATTCTGCATTAGTACACAACCCAGTCCCACACGGGACGCATCACAAAAGACTGTAAAGTCCTCATCACTAGATGGCAGAGCTAACACTGGTGCTGAAGTCAATCTCTTCTTAAGCTCTTCAAAACTCTCTTCGCACTGGTCGGTCCACATAAACTTTTGATTCTTCCTGGTTAGTCTGGTCAGAGGAGCTGCAATCTTTGAGAAGTCCTGAACGAACCTCCTGTAGTAACCTGCCAAACCCAAGAAACTTCTAATCTCTATCACTGAAGTGGGTCTAGGCCAGTTAGCCACAGTTTCTGTCTTCTTGGGGTCCACCTCTATTCCATTTTCTGACACGACATGCCCCAAGAATGAAATGCTCCTCAGCCAGAACTCACACTTAGAGAACTTGACATACAAGCCATGTTCCCTCAAGGTCTGCAGAACCAACCTCAGATGATGGGCATGCTCCTCTGCATTCCTGGAATACACTATGATATCATCTATGAAGACAATAACAAAGTGATCCAGGTATTGGCTAAACACTCTGTTCATGAGATCCATGAATGCTGCAGGGGCGTTGGTTAACCCGAACGGCATTACAAGGAACTCAAAATGCCCATATTTGGTCCTGAAGGCTGTCTTCGGCACATCCTCCTCCCTTATCCTGAGCTGATGGTACCCCAATCTCAGATCTATTTTGGAGAAACAACCTGCTCCGGCTAGCTGGTCAAATAGATCGTCGATCCTAGGCAACGGGTACTTATTCTTGGTAGTGACTTTGTTCAACTGCCTGTAGTCGATACAAAGCCTAAGGGATCCATCCTTCTTTCTCACAAACAAGACTAGTGCACCCCAAGGTGAGGTGCTCGGTCGGACGAAGCCCTTTTCTACCAGCTCTTGCAACTGTTCTTTCAATTCTTTCAACTCAGCTGGAGCCATCCTGTAGGGAGGGATAGAGATCGGCCGGGTTCCAGGCATCAATTCTATCTCGAACTCTATCTCCCTAGCAGGCGGTAAACCTGGTAGCTCATCTAGGAAGACGTCTAGAAACTCTCTAACCACTGGCACCGAGGCGGGTTCTCTAACCTGACTGCTAAGCTCTCTCACATGAGCCAAATACCCCTGACATCCCTTCCTAAGCAACCTACGAGCCTGAAGAGCTGATATCAGACCTCTAGGTGTACCCCTCCTGTCTCCCCTGAAGACAACCTCTGACCCATCCTGACCTCTGAACCTGACTACCTTGTCCTTGCAGTCCAAGGTAGCACCATGGGTAGATAACCAGTCCATACCTAGAATGACGTCAAAATCTGTCAAGTCTAGAACCACAAGGTCGGCGGAAAGGCATCTTCCCTCAACAAAGACTGGACTGCACTGGCAGACTAACTCTGCCACTAATGGATCACACTTGGGTCCACTGACCCAGAGAGGACACTCTAACCCAGAGATCATCAACCCCAACCTCTGAACGGCTCTCGGAGCAATAAAAAATGAGATGCACCAGGGTCCATCAAGGCATACACATCTGAACAACCAATGACTAAGTTACCTGCCACCACGGTGTTAGATGCGTCTGCCTCCTGCTGAGTCATCGTGAAGATCCGTGCTGGAGCTGATGTACCTTCACCTCTGAAACCCGCTGAAGAAGAGGCTGCCCTTCTCCCTCTACCTCTGCCACTGGCCTGAGTCGCGGCTGGAGCTACTGGCTGGGCCACACTGCCAGAAGCTGTCTGGTGAGACTGTGCTCCAAAAGCTGCCCTAGGACACTCCCGAGCCATGTGTCCCTCTTGCCCGCATTTGAAGCAGGCTGCTGTCCCAGCCCGGCAAATTCTCCTGTGTGGCCTACTACACTTTGCACAGACTGCATTATCTGCACCAGAGCTCGAGCCACTCCCTAGTCCCAGACTGGACTTAACCTTGTTCCAGAACTTGTTCTTCTTAGACTTCCTGGGACCTCTGTCCCACTTCTTGCTACCTGAAGCTGCTGCACTCATTGAAGAAGAGCCTGGGGTCTTAGAACTAGAAGGCTGTGCCACTGACTGTTTAACTGTCCCCTGAACGATGGCACTGGCCTCCATTTTCTGGGCCATATCCACTATGGCATGGAAGCTCTCCCTATCTGCTGACTGGATCAAGGAGGAATATCTGGAGTGGAGTTTCATGATATACCTCCTTGACCTTTTCTGGTCTGAGTCAAGGTTTTGCCCTGCAAATGGCAACAACTCCAAGAATTTGTCTGTGAACTCCTCTACACCCATCTCATCAGTCTGCCTCAACTGCTCAAACTCTATCATCTTCAGCTCCCTTGAACTATCTGGGAAAGCCCATCCTGCAAACTCGTTTGCAAATTCCTCCCAAGACATGCTATCCACTTTCGGGTTCATATAATTCTTGAACCACTCTCGTGCCTTCTTGCACTTGAGTGTGAACCCAGCCATCTGAATGGCTCTACTATCATCAGCCCCAATCTCATCTGTGATCACTTTGACCCTCTCAAGATACACAAACGGGTCATCCCCTTTTTCATACTGGGGAGCACCCAACTTCATGTAGTCGGTCATCTTGACCTTGCTCCCACTGGCTGAGCTAGGTCTAGAAGGTTGAGCAACTGGGGCTGCTGGTTCTGTAGGTGGTGGAGGTGGTGCAACATTTTCTGAGGTAGGGTTTGCTGGATTTGGATAGTAAGGTGGGGGTGGATACATTGGATACTGTGGGTATGGTGGATAATAAGGTGGGTATGGCATCTGTGTGGGATAAGGGCTAAAGCTATGGTAATCCGATGTGCCTCCCATCGAATACCCAGGGTTTTGTGAGAAGGGTGGGTAGTAAGGTGGCTGAACAAATCCTGAGGCCTGAGTGCCTCCTTGGGATTCTCCCATTCCTTCTTCTGACATGCTAACTCCCAGACTGCCATCCCTCCTCTGCTCTACATCCATATCATCCCCCATATCCTCTGACGCTCCTCCCTGAACTGTTCCTCTGACTGATCTGCTTCTACCCAGATCCAAAGACCTTCTAGGGTCTCTTACTACTCTTTCTCTGTTAGACCTACTCGACATTGCCCTAGGCAATGCTGGAGGACGGGCGCTCGTGCCCTCATCCTCAGGTGGTACTCCAGTCAATCTTGCTGATCGACGAGTTCCTCTCATCCTGTTTTCTGAAAAACAGTACACATCACATAAACATTAGTATCATATGGTTCATGTGGGCACACATGAACCTGCATCACACATCATAGCATATCATTAATGCACATGCATATAATCATGGCATTTCACATCATCATGTAAGACAGGACTCCACATCCTATCCTAGTGGACATGATCTTCCTATTGTGCTTGACCTTCTAACACAACTATGAGCCCGACACTCTAGGTCCAACCATATGAACCTAGGGCTCTGATACCATTCTGTAAAGACCCGAAAATCGGACCGCTATCGGCGCTAGGATCCAGGTCAGCTTAAGGCCGCCGGGACCCGTAGCAAGCCTGACATGCAACCTGAAAACCTGTTTAATCCCATACATGATCAACAACATACATAAAAATTAAAACTTTTCTTTCATTCATACACCAAACTCAACCTGTGCATGCACTGAACATAGCCATAATCATAAACTTGACCCCTCTGTGGGATCTCATCAATGCCCCCCAATGGGTGGCATAACAAGAGTTGAGTTGGCTAAACATAGTCATCAATAAACATTAAGATCATGTATCAAAAAGGGATTACAATATACTATGGTCAAGCACACTTCTAACCTTAATATCATTACATTACATATCTATACATCATTATACAATCTGCCATGTCCACATTCTAACTATTACATACATAAGACTTCATTACTCTTCTTGACTTCTCTATCTGACCCGTACCTGCAAACCTGGGGAATTTGGGAGAGGGGTGAGCTACTAGCGCCCAGTGAGCAGAATCATAAAGCATTTAAAACACATGCTATCATGGAATGCATCACATCACAATTAATCATATCAAGGATGAACTTGTCACCATTTAGCCCTCTACATATTCCAATCATGCCAGGGGCGTAGTGCAGGCCACACCTGGTCTTTCTCTTATACATAACATAACATACATAATCCATGGTGCCGGGGGCGTAGTGCAGGTCACGTCCGGTCTTTCTCTTACATAGTGCCAGGGGCGTAGTACAGGCCACACCTGGACTTCCATATCATATCATCACATCATAACATATGAGGGCTAATGGATCATTCAACATTCATCCACATCAACAACATATTATGCAATGCAACATATTCGTGATTTCTAATGCAAACAACCTAAAATATCACATGGCATCCGTGATGCATGAACATGCTCAAAACTGATTTATTTACTTGAAACATAAAGAGTTATTCTACTCACCTCTGGCTAGCTCTGACACTGACTGAAGCAACTGACTCACTGCTGGGGTCCTCGGTTCCTCGGGTCCGAACCTACACAGGTGGACTCAAATGAGGGACCAAACAACTAGAACATAACTCTAAAAACATCCCCCAAAAACCCCCTAAAACACCTTAAAACAATCATGCAAAACATGCAAAGGAAGGCTGAACAGGGCAGGTTTGGCGGCACCTTCGGCGGCTGAAAGTCCCAGACAGAGACGAAAGTCTCTTTTCGGGGGCAACTTCGGTAGCCGAAAGGCCTGCCTCCCAGGCAGGTTCGGCGGTCGAAAGTCCTTCGGCTGCCGAACCTGGTTTCTGCCAGAGGGCAGAAACTTGGTTCCCTTTGCACAAAAACCTCTCCTTCTCATTCCAACATGCATATAACTCATTCAAATCATGCAAATAAACATACATTGGCTCCTAGGGGTTTCAAACTATCTTCCCAACTACAACACACAACAACAACACATTGCTCAAAATCACCATATAAGCTCATAAACTAACTATAAGCTAAACATGCATTCTACCTCATAGATCTTACATAAAACTTACTTAAAACATGCAATGAGCTTAAGGTCGGCTCTTACCTCTTGAAGATCGAGAGAGAGACGACCTAAACTCGGAGATGGGAGAGATTTGAGTTCTTGGACCTCAAAGCTTCAAAACTTGCTCAAAACTTGAAAATCTTCAAAACAAGATGAAAACTTGTGAAAATCGTGAAAGATTTGAAGGAAAAGCTCAAAGATTGGTGAGGAACGGTGGAGAGCTCACCTTGGCCGAAAATGGGGAGAAAAACTCGCCCATTTTCGGCTAAGGGACCCTTTTATAGTGGCTGGCCAGGCCACGTTCGGGGGCCGAACGTGCCTCCGCATGCATGCCATGTTCGGCGGCCGAACCTGGACTTCCCTCACTTATGCCTTCGGGGGCCTAAGGCACACCCGAAATGCATGCATGTTCGGCGGCCGAACTTTGAGTTTCGGCGGCCGAACCTGAGTTTTCCTCCAAGGTTGTTTTCATTCAAAAACTCATTTCCTCTTTACTTAAAATCATCAAAACACATTAAAACCTTTTATGAAAACATGGTTTTACCCTTTTAGAAGTCTTCGACACCAGAGATTCCACCGGACGGTAGGAATTCCGATACCGGAGTCTAGCCGGGTATTACAGCCATATTTGAAGAGCCAAATAAGGGAAGTATCTTGAGATCCAAATCTTCAATATTCACATTCAATTATTGGATTTCAAGATCTCTCTTATTAAGGAAAGAAAATCCAAAGATCACATGCTTCCTACTTAGTGCCATGCACATTCAAAATTCAAAAGTAGTCTCCCCCTTCCTTATTAGTGCATAGGCAACCTCTTCACTCTTTAGGCAACATCTTGAAGACCTTGGGCAGCAAGTAAAAAGACCAAAGTGCCCCCACTTGCCTTCCATCACATGCAACTCGTTTTTGCCTTCATACATGCACAAACAAGGCACATGCAACACCAAGGACACTTTGGACAGCCTCTAAAAGTCTCCTGGACTTCCATGAAACCCTAGGCAGCCTCTCAAGATCTATTTAAAGGCTTCAAGAAGACAAGAAGACAGCTTTCATCTCCCAAAAATCGGCAAGGCCCCCAAGTCTCTCTCTCCACCTTAGTTCTTCATCTTTTGCTTTCTTTTCTTTTATTTTCTGTTTGGTTCAGCCATGAGTGGCTGAAACCCTCTTTCTAGTTGAAGTTTGGTTGAAACTAAGGTTGTTTAAAGGGTTGTGAGATCTGAACAGAAACTTTTGTCTTTGATTTTATTCAATATTCATGCAATTGTGTTTTGATTCCAAGATTGCTTTGTTGTTTTGATCAAATTGGCCACTTGATTCTTGATTGCAAAGTTAATTGATTGTTGGATTAGGATATTTGTTAGTCCGTAATTGCTGGAAATATTCTGTCCATAGAACACTTAGTGTAAAAACCCAAGAAATTGTATGATCTAACATCATCTCAAACGTTTGAGTAGTTAGCGTTTGGATCTTTCTTGTTCTTCATGCAATTGGCAATTGTTTTGATGCCCATGGCCCAAGAACGTTCCTTGGCAATTTGATGATTAGTAATTGGTTAGAGGACGTTCCCTAATCAGTTTGCTCTTAAGGAAAGACATGGTGGTGAGAAGCGTCTTCCACCCCCACAACCAACCTATTGAATCAATCAAGATAACCATGTTTCAATGATCAACCCAAACAACCAAAGTGGATCCATATCTTCAACTAGAATTTTCTCTTATTGATTTCTCTCCTATTTTAGATTACTTGCTGTTTTATTTACTTTCAATAGTTGTTAATTAAATCATCTCAAAACCCCCCTTTTACTTTCCTTGCACTTTACTTTTGTTCTGTTCGCAATTACTTGCTTTCTATTGTGTTTTCAATTTGTTTTATTGGTCTTGATTGAGATAAATAAATAGGTAATCAATTCTCTATGGATACGATCCTTCACCACTGTCTGCAGTTGTAAATTGTAGGTAACCAAGAAGGTTATTTTTGACCGGCTTCGACAACCGCTCCTGTCAGCCACCAAGATGTATCAAGATCTGAAAAGAGTTTATTGGTGGCCAGCGATGAAAAGAGAAGTGGCACAGTTTGTGTCAGCCTGCGAAGTATGTCAGAGGGTGAAGCTGGAACATCAGAAACCGGCTGGAATGCTCAACCCACTACCTATTCCAGAGTGGAAATGGGAGAATATAGCTATGGACTTCGTAGTGGGGTTACCAGCAATGTCCAACAGGTTGGACTCCATATGGGTGATTGTGGATAGACTGACCAAATCTGCCCACTTCATCCCTGTCAGGAGTGGCTATTCTGTGGACAAGTTGGCGCAGGTGTATGTTGATGAGGTTGTCAGGTTGCATGGGGTTCCTGTTTCAATAGTGTCTGATAGAGGACCCCAGTTCACCTCCAGATTTTGGCGGAGTCTGCAGAATGCTATGGGTACCAAGTTGGATTTTAGCACTGCTTTCCATCCACAGACAGACGGACAATCAGAGAGGACCATCCACACAATAGAGGATATGCTCAGAATGTGTGTGCTAGATTTTGGCGATTCTTGGAGGCAGCATCTACCTTTGGTGGAGTTTGCCTACAATAACAGGCATCATGCTAGCATAGGGATGGCTCCATATGAGGCTTTATATGGGAGGAAGTGCAGGTCACCTGTTTGTTGGGAAGAAGTTGGAGAAAGGGCCTTGGCGGGGCCTGTATTAGTAGAGATCACCAGCACAGTGGTGCCCATAATCAGAGAAAGGATCAAGACTGCTGTGAGCAGGCAGAAGAATTATGCAGATATCCGCAGAAGGCAAGTGGAGTTTCAGGAGGGGGATTTGGTATTGCTCAAGGTGTCTCCAATGAAAGGGGTGATTCGGTTCGGGAAGAAAGGTAAGCTAGCTCCACGGTACATCGGACCCTTTGAGATCTTGCAGAAGATTGGAAATGTATCGTACAAGTTGGACTTACCTGCTTCTATGGAAAGAATCCATCCGGTTTTCCATATTTCCATGTTAAGAAAGTTCGTGTCAGATCCGGGCAAGGTTCTTAGTGAGCCTGATGTGGAGATCTAAGAAGATCTCACCTATGTTGAGCAGCCAGTACGGATCCTAGATACCCAGATCAGAAAGTTGAGAAACAAGGAAATCCCAATGGTGAAAGTCCTTTGGAATCACCACAACATCGAGGAGTGTACCTGGGAGGCACGGGAGTCCATACTCCAGCAATATCCTCATCTCTTCTAAGGTGAGTTTTATGTGCTTTGTATGTGTGTTGATGTTCTAGGCTAGGCATGTGTTGTTTGGTGAACATTCGGGGACGAATGTTCTTAAGGGGGGGAGAATGTAATACCCGGCTAGACTCCGGTATCGGAATTCCTACCGTCCGGTGGAATCTCAGATGTCGAAAACCTCTAGAAGGGTAAGATAATGTTTTTATAAAATTTTTTAATGTATTTTATGATTTTAAGTAAGAAGGAAATTGAGTTTTGAATGAAAAAGACCAAGGAGGCATTTCCAGGTTCGGCCGCCGAACGTGGGATAGTTTAGGGGGGCAAGTTAGGCTTCCGAAAGTGGCTCAGGTTCGGCCGCCGAATCTCATGTTCGGCCGCCGAACTTGCATGAGTTTTGGAGGCACTTTAGGCTGCCGAAGGGTGGTCTGGCCAGCCCCTATATAAGGGCTCCATGGCCGAAACGGGCGAATTTTCTCCCCATTTTCGGCCAACGGTGAGTTCATGCTCTCCCATGGTTGTTTTTGAATGATTTTCCTCCAATCTTTCAAGTTTTAACAAGTGTTTGCTTGGCTTTTGAAGATTTGTGAACTTTGAGCAAGTTTTAGAGCTTGGAGACCCAAGAGAACTAGATCTCCCCCATCTTCGAGTTGGATCGTCTTTCCTCTCGATCTTCAAGAGGTAAGCTTAGATCCTACCTTCCTTGTATGTTTTAAACGAGTTTTATGAAAGTTATGGGGTAGAAATGCATATTTAGGTTATTATTGAGTTTATGGGTTAATGTTGAGTTTTTGGACAAAGTATGTTTTATATGTATGTTTGATGTGTTGTAGTTGGGGTTTAGGATAGTTTGAGACCCCTATATGCTTGTTGGCTTGAGTTTGCTTGTTGTAGAATAGGTAAATGCATGAGTGAATGGTTTGGGAGGTAAATGTGCATGTTGGAGGCTGAGTTCTGCCATTTGGAAGAACTCAGGTTCGGTAGCCGAAGGGACTTTCGGCCGCCGAACCTGCCTGTGGAGGCAAGCCTTTTGGCTGCCCAACCCTGCCCCCCGAAAGTGGACTTTCGACTCTGGAAGGGACTTTCGGCCGCCGAAGGTGCCGCCGAACATGCATGAGTTTTGTCTCTGGAAGGAACCTTCGGCCGCCGAAAGTGCCGCCGAAGGTGCATGACTTTCTTCTCTGGAGGGACTTTCGGCCGCCGAACCTGCCGCCAAAAGTGCCCTGTCTAGCCTTCCTTTGCATGATTTCTATGATTTGTTTTTAAGGTGTTTTAGGGGGTTTTTGGGGAGTATTTTAGAGTCATGTTCATGAATGTTTGGTCCTTCATTTGAGTCCACCTGTGTAGGTTCGGACCTGAGGAACCGAGGACCCCAGCAGTGAGACAGCTGCTTCAGTGTCTTGTCAGAGCTAGCCAGAGGTGAGTGGAATAACTCTCTATGTTTCAAAGCAAATAATGAAAGTTCTAGCATGATTCATGCATCACGAATGCCATGAGATATATTAGGGTGCTTGCATTAGAATTCACGAATATGTTGCATTGCATACTATGTTGTTGATGCAGATGAATGTTGAATGATCCATTAGCCCTCATATGTTATGACATGATGATAGGATATGAAAGTCCAGGCGTGCCTGCTCTACGCCCCTGGCACTATGTAAGAGAAAGTCCGGGCGTGCCTGCACTACGCCCCCGGCACGATTGGATATGTATGATATGATATGGAAGTCCAGGCGTACCTGCACTACGCCCCTGGCATGATTAGACTGTATAGAGGGCTAAATGGTGACAAGTTTATCCTTGATGTGATTTGTTTGTGCTGTGATGCATTCCATGATATCATATGTTTTAAAATACAATGTTTTATTATTCTACTCACTGGGCTCTAGTAGCTCACCCCACTCCCAAATTTCCCCAGGTTTGCAGGTACGGGATAGGCCAGGAGGTCAGCTAGAGTAAAGTCATGTCTATGTAATAGTTAGAAGTGGACATGAGAATGATGTAATGTAAAGTATAGTATTGAACAGTTATGTATTATAATGATGTTATTGAGGATTAGAGTTGTGCTTGACCCTAGTTTGTATGTTAATCCCTTTTTGTTACATGATCTTTCAAATGTAATGGTTTAATGAAGTTTTATGTAGACCAAACTCTTTATATGCTATGTTACCCCATTGGAGTATTTGTTGAGGACTCCAGTGTGGGGTTTGATGCTTATGATCTTAAGTTGTGCATGCACAGGTTGAGTTTGGTGATTGAATGTGAAAGTTCAAAATTTTTTTATGTACTTGTCGATCAGGTATGGGATTAAACAGGTTTACAGGAGATATGTCAGGCTTGCTACGGGTCCCGGCGGCCTTACGCCGATCTGGATCCTAGCGCCGGTAGCAGTCCGGATTCGGATCGTTACATTGAGCATACACATAACCATAAACATAAAACCCCACACTGGAGCCCTCATCAAATGCTCCAATGGGGTAACATATTATACATTAAGCTTGGTTAACATAAAACATCTTGAAAACATTTCTTTAAAAAGATCATGTACCAAAAAGGGATTTACATACACTAGGGCCAAGCACAATTCTATCCTCAATACGGTTCTTTACATTACATCACATTATAACATTTTACAATACATGTCCACATCTAACTATTACATATATAAACTTCTATTCCTGGTGACTTCCTGGTCTAGTCCGCACCTGCAAACCTGGGGGTTGAGGGAAATGGGTGAGCTACTAGAGCCCAGTGAGCAGAATAGGAAAACAATATATATAAATTGATGTTTTCATGAAATGCATCACATCACAAACAAATCACATCAAGGATGGACTTGTCACCAATAGCCCTCTACACATTTCAATAGTGCCAAGACGTAGAATGGGTCCTGGTATTTCCCTTAAACATATCATAACATTCCAATGTGCCAGGGACATATAATGGGTCTTCCTGGACTTTCTCTTACATAGTGCCAGGGACGTAGAATGGGTCTTCCTGGACTTCATACCGTATCATCATCATATCATATTATTCCATATTAAGGGCTAATGGATCATCCAATATCCATCCACATCAACATCATATTATGCAATGCAACATATTCGTGAATTCTAATGCAATCAACCTAATACATAACATGGCATTCGTGATGCATGAACATGCTCGAAATTGAGTTACTTTGAAACATAAAGATCCATTCTACTCACCTTAGGCTGACTCTGAATTAGCTATCTCACTGCTGAGGTCCTTGGTTCCTCGGGTCCAAACCTACACAAGTGGACTCAAATGAGGGACCAAACATACATGAACATGACTCTAAAAATCTCCCCAAAAATCCCCTAAAACACCTTAAAACAATCATAGAAATCATGCAAAGGAAGGATGAACATGGCACTTTCGGCGGCAGGTTCGGCGGTCGAAAGTCCCTCCAGAGCCGAAACTCAGCCACTTTCGGCGGCACCTTCGGCGGCCGAAAGTCCCTTCCAGAGACGAAACTCATGCACCTTCGGCGACACTTTCAGCGGCCGAAACTCCCCTCCAGAGCCAAAAGTCCAACTTTCGGGGGCAGGGTTCGGCAGCCAAAAGCTTGCCTCCACAGGCAAGTTCGGCGGTCGAAAGTGCCTTCGGCTGCCGAACCTGAGTTCTTCCAAAGTGGCAGAACTCAGCCTCCTCATGCACATTTTGCCTCCCACAACTTTCAAACATGCATTTAGCTATCCTACAACATGCATACTCATGCAAACAAGCATATAGGGGGCTCACACTATCCTAAACCCCAACAAGACATATACATATTACACATATTTTCAACAACACTCACATGAACCCTAACATTAAACAAGTAGCTTAAACATGCATTTCTACCCCATAAACTTTCATAAAACTTGCTTAGAACATCGAAGAAGGTGAGGATCGATGCTTACCTCTTGAAGATTGAGAGAGGGCGTGACCTAACTTGGAGATTTGGGGGAAAAACGGGTTCCGGAGGTCTCCAAGCTTCACAACTTCGATCTAAGCTCAAAACTTCAAAAACCAAGTAAAATAACTCGTAAAAATCATGAGAGACTTGAAGGAAGAACACAAGATCGACAAGGGAGGACAGAGACTCACCTTGGCCGGAAATGGGGAGAGAAAACTCGCCCATTTCGGACAGGGGACCCCTTTATAGGTGGCTGGCCAGGCCATTTTCGGGGGCCTAACGTGCCTCCGCATGCATCCCATGTTCGGCGGCCGAACCTGGGCTCTTTCTTCATTCTCTTTCTTTCTTTTCTATAAAACTTTTACTCAATTTCTTTCTTCGTAAAAACCATAAAATACATGAAACATTTTATAAAAATATGATTTTACCCTTCTAGAGGTTTTTGACACTCGAGATTCCACCGGATGGTAGGAATTCCGATACTGGAGTCTAGCCGGGTATTACACTATTGATATTCAACTTGATTTGACTTATGAGGAGGAACCATTGGAGATTTTAGAACCATAAATAAAAGAGTTGAGGAATAAGAAGATTCCATTAGAGCTCTAAAACTTGTGTTTAGAAGTTCAATTTGCATTTCATATAGAGTTATACATGCAAAGACAGTTAAAATAAAAAGATCAGTAATAATGTTTTTGTAATACCCGGCTAGACCTCGGCATCGGAATTTCTACCTTCCGGCGGAATCTCGGATGTCGGAACCCTCTAGAAGGGTAAAATATGTTTTTATAAAATGTTTTTACATGTTTTTATAGTTTTAATGAAGAAAGAAAATGAGTTTTTGAAAGAAAACACCATGGAGTAAGAGTCCAAGTTCGGCCGCCGAACATGGTGTTCTTGCGGAAGCACCTTTGGCCCTCGAAGGTAGTCTGGCCAGCCACCTATAAAAGGCCCCTTGTTCGAAAATGGAGTTTCCTCTCTCTATTTTCGGGCATAGGTGAGATTTCGCCCTCCCATGGTTGATTTTATATTTTCCTTCAATCTCTTCAAGTTTTTGATGAGTTTTACTTTATTTTGAAGATTCTTGAGCTAAAGATCAAAGTTTTGAAGCTTGGAGACCCCGGAGCTCGTTCTTCCATATCTCCATGTTTGGGATCGCATCTCCTCTCGATCTTCAAGAGGTAAGTGTAGATCCACGCCTTTTATGATGTTTTAAGTAAGTTTTAAGAAGAGGTTAAGTGTTTTGATGCATGTATAGAGTATATGTAAAATGTTAGGGTTTATGTTAGTTAAATGATAAATGCGATGTTTATTAGGGTATAGGCTAGTTTTATACCCCTATATGCTTGAAAATGTGTTTATGCATATTTTAGAATAGTTGGTTGCATGTTATGAGGTTTTTGGTGGCTGGATGTGAGAGGCAGAATCGGGTTCTGCACTTTAGGAGAGCCCAGGTTCGGCTGCCGAAGCCAGCTTCGGCTGCCGAACCTGCCTGTGGAGGCAGCTTTAGGCCGCCTAAATTTGCCCCCGAAGGTTGTGACTTTCAACTCTGGAAGGACCTTTGGCTGCCGAACCTGCCCCCAAAAGTGCCTGACTTTCGGATCTGTAGGGGCTTTCGGCCGCCGAACCTGCCGCCGAAAGTCCCCTGCCCAGCCTTCCTTTGCCTGTTTTTCCATGCATGTTTATGATGTTTTAGGAGGTTTTTGGGGAGATGTTTAGAGTCATGTTAGAGTTTGTTTGGTCCCTCATTTGAGTCCACCTATGTAGGATCGGACCTGAGGAACCGAGGTGATCAGCAGTGAGATAGCTGCTTTAGAGTTAGTCCAGAGTCAGCTAGAGGTGAGTAGAACTAAACTAATCTTTTATTTCGAGAAATCAAATGTTTTAAGCATGTTCATGCATCATGATATGTAATAGGTTGTTTGCATTAGAATTCACGAATATGACGCATTGCATTATTTATTGTGGGTGTGGATGGACAACAGGACGACCCATTAGCCCTCTAGATGTTATGCTATGTAATAGAAGTCCTGAGGAGCCCCACCGAGGGTCGGGCACAGAGCTTATGTATGTAATAGAAGTCCTGAGGAGCTCCACCGAGGGCCGGGCATAGAGTAGAGGGATTTTTAGGCCAGTCCATCCGTGATGTGAATTGTTTGTGCTGTGACGCATTTCATGAAAGCATATGTTTATTATAATGTTTTTATAGTTCTGCTCACTGGGCTCTTGTAGCTCACCCCTTTCCACTAACCCCCAGGTTTGCAAGGTCAGAGATAGCAGGAAGTCAGCAAGGGTAATGGTTATGTCATGAAATAGATTAGTAGTGGACATGAAATGACATGTACTGAAATGTAAAGGTATTGTATAGTAATGTAATGAGGATTAGTATTGTACTTGACCCTAATGTATGGTTAATCCCTTTGGTACATGATTTTTATGAAATATTTTTAATGATGATACATGTTGAACCAAGCTTGATGTATGTTATGTTGACCCCCTAGAGCATTTGATGAGGGCTCTAGTAAGGGGTTTTTATGTTCAAAGTTATGGTGCATGCACAGGTCAAGCTTGGTGAATGAAAAGTTTAAAGTTTTTATGAAAATGTATGATCATGTATGGGATTTTATCAGATGTACAGGATGTATGTTAGGCTTGCTACGGGTTTCAACGACCTTAAGTCGATCTGAAACCTAGCGCCGGTAGCGGTCCGGTTTCCGGGTCGTTACAATTTTAATATCTTTAAGTTGTAATAATTGAATCATAAAAATGCCAAATAAAAAAAAGGACATATCTTAAAATAAAGCAAATAATGTGATAAGCAAGTCGGAATCAAGTCACTTTCGAGAGGTGCTTAAGAGTTTTCTGACGTGTTAGCTTGAGGTGCTTGTTAAATTCGACGTGCTTACCTACAATGACAAGAACTTCTAAATATTAAAAGTGTAACTTTAACTTTAGAAGTTAATCTATGAATATTGAAGTTTAGAAACTAAATTGATATATGGAGAAAAGTTTAGTAGGTTAAAATGTGAATATGAAAAGTTTAAAAGTAAAATTCAAGTTTAGTCCTTCATTTTTGCCACCTCTTCAACTTAGCCCTGCATGTCTCATCTAAATAAACTCAAAATAAGTGACAAAGCAAAAAGAAAAGCTCATCTTCTTCATTTTGGAAGCCTTGGCCGAAATTTCTCCATGAAAGAATAAATGTGAGCTTAGTTTTCTTCATCTCCACCAAATCTAAGCCAATTTGTTCACCAAATCAACTCTTTTCTTCAACCAAAGTTCATCCTCATATCAAAGGCAAGAAAATAAGCAATAAATTGAAATATTTGAAGAAAGAGCAGTTAGAGCTCCAAGTATCCAAAGCTGAAAAGCTAAAGAAATTTCAAAACAAAAGGATTTTACAAAAAGATTTGGTGTTTGTATGAATTTCTATTTTCCTTTGATTTCTTCATGAATATATAAAGTTAGGGATTGATTTTGATTGTTAAAGATGTTGATAGATTTTATACATGTGAAATATGAATGTAGAAATGATGTTTGGAAGGTTAAAGCAAATAAATTTAACATGGAAGTTATAAGTGCTAAACTGGCATAATAGGTTTTAACAGGATAGCCTGTGTTGGAAGCTTCAGAACTTATTGTGTAATTGTTAAAAGTAAGCCTAACATATACCAAAGCAAAAATGAGATAGAAAGTTAAAACTTTTATAAAGTGACCAAATTCTGAATCTGTAGCTAAGTGTATATAAATTGCTTATGAATCTAAACTAGTCACAGGGGTAGTGCATTGACTCGCGGTTGTCGAAGCCGGTCAAAAATAACCTTTCTGGTTATCAATAATTTACAACTGCAGATAGTGGTGAAAGGATCTAATCTACAGAGAATTGAATACTTATCTATTTTTCCCAACAAGATCAAGAGAATCAATTGAAAGCACAATTGAACGCAAGTAACTGAAAGCAGAATAAAAGTAAAGTGCAATAAAAAAACGGGGGTTTTGAGATTGATTTGACTAACAACTATTGAAAGCAATTAAATCAGCAAGTAATTGAAATAAAATAGGAAATCAATATGAGAAAGGTCTAATTGAAGATATGGATCCACCTTGGTTGCTTGGATTGATCATTGAAACTCATGTACTCTTGATTGGTTTAATAGATTAGTTTTGGGGATGGAAAACGCTTCTCACCACCATGTCTCTCCTTATGATTAAATCAATTAGGGAACGTCCTCTAATCAATTACTAATTAACAAATTACCAAGGAACGTCCTTAGGCCTTAGGCATCAAAACAATTGTCAATTGCATAAAGAATTAGAGAGATCCAATCCTAACTACTCTAAACGCATGAAGATGATGCTAGATCATACAATTCCTTAGTTTTTACACCAAGTGTTCTTAGATCAGAATATTTTCAGCAATTACGGACTAACAAATATCCCAACTAATAATCAATTAAGTTTGCAATTAAGAATCAAGTGGCCAATTTGATCAAAACAACAAAGCAATCTTAGATTCAAGCACACAATTGTATGAATATTGAACTAATCAAAGACAAATAGTTTATGTTCAGATCTCACAATCCTTTAAACAACCTTAGTTTCAACCAATCTTCAACTAGAATTAAGGGTTTTAGCCACTCATGGCTGAACCAAAATAGAAAATAGAAGAAAAGGGAGGAAGGAGGTGAACTGGCGGTGGCAAAGGTGGAGGTGGAGCAGCGGCCGAACCTTGGAGAAGTTGGGAGGTTCAATTCTGTCTCTTCTTGTCTTCATAAGGCCTTTAAATAAGTCTTGGGAGGCTGCCTAGGGTTCCTTGGGTGTCCATGCATCTTTTAGGGGTTTGCCCAAAGTGCCCTTGGTCTAATATGTGCCTTCTAGGTGCATGTGTGGAGTTGCAAGGACTTTTTGGTCTTTTAATTGCTGTCCAAGGTGTGTCCAAGAAGTCTTCTTCACATTATTCTTGCCACTCATGCACTAAAGAGGAAGGTGGAGCCTCTTTTTGAATTTTGAATGTGCATGGCATGAAGTGGGAAACATGTGATCTTCAAGATTTGGCTTCTTGAATAAGGAAGAGGCAATTTGGGAAGATCTTCGGCTGCCTAAGCTTGCCTCCGGAAGTTGGACTTTCGGATCTGGAGGAAACTTTCGGCCGCCGAAGGTGCTGCCGAAGTTGGGTGACTTTCGGCTCTGGACGAGACTTTCGGCCTCCGAAAGTGCTTCCGAAGGTGACTTTTCCAGATTTGGCACTTTTTGGCAGTTTTGAGAGTATTTTCTCTTGATTGTCTCTTTACACCTAATATTTGCAAAACATGATTAAAACCACAAAATTAGGTAGAATAGATGTAAATAAACATCAATAAGATCATGATAATATGGACTAAAATATGCTCTATCATGCATCCGAAATACTTTGTATTGCTTATACTATAACTAATTCTTACTCATTGAAATGAGTTAAGACCAGTGCCAAATGAACCCTGAGAAGTATACCTAAAACTTTGTAGAAAAAACTTAAGCTTGAATTTGTATACAAATGTATGCATATGATATTTTTTGTTAGACTAAAAAATAGGTACAAAACTGTACTGGTTAGTACCTGATTAGGCAGCTTGCAAAGAAAAATTCATAACTTAATTTAGAAAGATCAAAATTAGATGTAAGATATCTTGTTAGAAAAACATAAATACATAAAATTCATGAAGAAAGGTTAGTCTAATTCTATCTATAAGACACTTAGAAATGTGATACAATCTCAGAAAAAAAACAAACCTAAATATGAATATTGACCTAAAAGGAATAGACATATTAGCTTTGCGGGCAAATTACGCAGTACTAGCTTGATATGCCTGCTTTATGCACATGCTAGCTTAATAAACTTAAACTTTACACATATTTTCTTAATGAAATAGCAATATTTCCATGACTGAGTATGGTCTATTAAACACACACATATGCTTTTAAGAACTCATTTTATCTACATGCTTGCTTATGAATGTATAATTCGACATGCTTACTTATTTCAATATGTTAAGTATCTAAATGGATAATTTTAGTACAAATAAATATCTAACATGTAAATATGCATCCTTTGCCCTAGTAAACCTTGGTGGGAGTCATAGACAGAATAAGGGTATGACATGCCATATATAGTTTAGCATTACTACGTCCTAAGGGGCTACATGATATGATATTTTCGACACACAATGTGCCATATAATTTATCGGCTTTTGAGCCATACAAGCACATCATTCAATCCCTAAGCCATACAGTTTGGCACTTTATGCTATACAGACACAGTTTTTCCTTATCTAGTTAGTTGATCTTGCTAAGTGTTTATAGGGGTTAAGATTTAATTATAAGACTTATTAATACCTTATAAACATGCATACAAGATAGTTACTATAATTTGAATGACCTTATATGTATACAACTACATGGCTTAATTTGCTCACTTTTCACTCACAGATACACAAAATTTCCACACATTTTTATGAAATAATTTTGTTGTAACTTTCATGTGTAATCTTGTTTATACTTTGCATGGATATATTATTATTAACCCACTGGACGTGAGCTCAGCGCATTGGACCTTTCCATGTGCAGGTAACAAACAAAGGAAGTGATAAACAAGAAGTCTTGTTTTGCATCAGCACAGAGATATCATCATAACCAGTTAATCTCAGCTTTTGTACATAGGTTGTTTATGTTTGGCATGCACATAAGTAGTCCACCAGGAGTCTGTAAATGAGTGTTGAAAATAGTAAAAATATAAATCAATGTATTTATTTCTTTAAGTTAATATGTTATATTTATAGATTTAATAGTGTGAATTGAGTAAATATTAAGAATTTATGACTTTTTTTTTACAAGGATAATTGCTAATAAACAAGGAAGACTCTTACAGTTTCTCCATTTAAAATTGTTAATGTAAATTAACATATTTTTGAACAAATTAAATAATAAATGATAATGTTGAAGCTAATTTAAATGTATATGTACAATTGTGTATAGTATAGTATGTGGTATCCTTTACTCAGCTATTTAATAGATGAGTAAAGGGTGTTACATATGTAGATGACATGATAGTAAAAATTGCATTTTGGAGGACCACCCAAATGATATTCAACAAGTTATAGATATATTGGACAAAACAGGTACAAAATTAAATCCTGAAAAATGTACTTTTAGGGTAAAAAACTGGAAAATTGTTAAGCTATATAGTCTTTGAAAGAGGCGCAAAAGTTAATCTTGAAAAAAATTAAAGCAATACATGACATGGAAGTACCTAAGTGCATTAATGACATGTAGAAAATAAGATGAAGAGAATTTAAGCACATAATCTCACAACTTGGATAAAACCTCAATTTGGATTAACCTTCAACTGAAAAGTTGTGTTTAGCCTTTAAGGGTCATAATAAAATTGCAAAAACTAAAGAAAAGAGAAGATGAAGGGGCCAACAAGGGAGGCGGCCGAATATGGGAGAGGAGAAGAAGAAGAGAAAATATGATGCTAGGTTAATGCTTGGGCAGCCTTTATATAGGCTTTTCCCCCAACAAAAGGATAAAAATTCTCAATTTAAAATAAACTCTACTACTCCTATCTTATCCCTATTCTAATCTAATTATGTTTGGTCCAATCAGAAGCTGATCTTACCTCTGTACAGTTGGAAAAATCATGATGAGCTGGCGAAATTTTGAATTCTGGAGCTGTCCATCTCCTTGGCCTATAGCCTTGCCCAAGGCTGTAAGCCCCCAGTCTGAAAATCTTCTAATTCAGCCTTTTTTTGTTCCTTTTCTTAATTTCTGCTAAAAAACTGTCTAAAATTAAATTTCAAATAAAAAAATTAATTATTTATATCAAAATCATAGCAAAATTATGGAATTTAATAAGGAAAAAGTGGTGAGTTTTGCAACTCATCAAGTGTGTTAGGGTTGGGGATTCAGGCCATCCGTTAACCTCTTTAGGTCTCTTTTTAAGATCCTCAAATCAAACAATGGGTTTTGAAACTTTAGTGGTTGCATGGGTTTGTCTATTTTCACAAGCCATAAGGATTCCATTTGTCACTGGGTTGAGAGCTTCGTTGTTGTTCGTTTGAGGGGAGAGAAGATTTGGGGCTTTAACTTATCATGGAAGGATGTCGATTCTGGGTGTAACATTTTCCCTTTCTTGTCTGAGTGGGAGCAATTGTATTTTGCTCGTTTGACGTTATTCCCTTATAAGTACGACATTTTTAAATGTCTGCAACTCCCTTTCGGGGGCGATTGTTACGCTACTGGTATATATTGACTGATTTCTTTCATCTTGTTTGCTTCTCCCTTTCTTGGCTAAATTTTTTATTTTTATGGTTTGCAGCCTTTGAGATCCCAATGGGTGAGACCATGATGCCTCAAAATTTCACATTGTCCTAAGACTTTGTCAAACAGGCTGTCGAGCAATTTACTGCTTGGAAGACCATGGAGGTAGTTCACAATGCCCTTTGTCTTAATCCTCATCAAGAGGAGAATGCGCGACCTATGGCAATCATGGGACCTTTTCTTGATTACAACTATTGAGGAGAATATTGTGGAGACTGCGGTGGGGATGGGCACTGGAAAGATAGTTGAAGCAAGGGGTGTACAACAAGTGTCTCATGAAGGGGGTAATTCTCATGGCTCCCTTAATGCCCCTGCTATCTATGTTTTCTCATCTGACCCCTCCTCGGAAGGTGAGGATGAGGTTTCGGGTGGCTTGTTGAGGAAAACTTTTTGGGCTACTTCTCAAAGATCTGACCCTCCACCGCCTCAAAAGAAGAGAAGAAGGCTAGGGAGCCTCTTCTGGCGGTTGCGCAAAAAGAACTCCTGGCATGGTGAAGGGAGATAAGGGGAGCATGTCTATTGCTGTCAGCATGGAGCTGCTTCAAGCCCTAATTCCCCATGAGTCGGGGATTGCTTATACTTTGACCCAAGAGTCGACCCCTACTCTTATTGCAGAGCTCCTCCGTAATCATGTTTTTGGGTCTTCTCTTGATATCGGTGATCCTCAATTCCTGGGAAATATTTGTCATCTGGTTAAATTCAGTGCATAGTCAGAGGCTAGCAGCTCAAGGCCTGTCGAGAAACTTTTTGCTGACTCCAATAGACAAGCTCTCTTGGTACTTTCTTTATTCATTTATTTTATCAACTTTTGATGTCTTTACTGTGTTTAACTGTTTGTTTGTGTTTATAGGTCCTCAGTGCCCTTGTCGAGTTAGAGGAAAAAATGAAAGGTTCATAGGGAGCTACCCATGCTAAAATTGAAAGAGTGAAGCGTGAGGAGGTTGCCCGCATTGTTGCCTTGAAGGGGGAGCACAAGGCAAAGGGGAGGAGATTGAATGAGCTATTTGAGCAGAGCTGTCTTCAAAACGATCGTGCTACCCAACTGGAGAGTCAATTAATTAAGGAGCGATCTAAGGCGACAACTCGATTGTCTCAGGTTCAGGCTAATGCAGAGTTGAATGTTAAGGGTTCTCTTTCACGTACTTCTCAACTTGAAGGTGAGCTTTTGAAGATATCTGAAGATTTGAAACAGGCTCATCATCACTTGGAGAAGTCTTGAGAGGATGCTCACGCTAGTGAAGCTGTGAAGAATCAGTACAAACTGGAGGTAACTGAGCGCTCTACCCATTGTAAAGAATTTGTGGTGGTAATAGTGGATTTGCACAGGAAAAATGAAGGCATTGTTAGGGCCATGTATCAAAAATATCTATAGTCTGATGAGCACCATGCCAAGATTCTCAACTCTGCTATGCATTTTTATGTTAGCAGCTATAATTTGGGACTGAAGGCCGGTCGTGATGAGTTGAACAAGCCTCTTAGTTCTCTTCGACTAGCTGAGTGTGATTCTGATGATGAAGACGTGCAGTATGTTCCTGACAACTTGCTAATTAAGAAGCCTACTAAGGCCCTGCCTCAAAGAAGATGGCTTCTAAAGCTCCTACCACCTCTTCCCGAAGTGTCTTAGGGAAAGATAGTGATCGAGCTAGTCAGATGACTGTTAATCCCCTTGTTCTAAAGGCCGTAGATGCCCAAGTTTCTCCCTCGAAAGATGTTACTTCTGCAGACCCGACTGTTGAGGCTGCTCATGCTACTCATGCTATCTCTAAGGTTAAGCCTAATCTGGCTAGTGAACTAGCTTCTTTCGGAGAAGTTTAAGAATATTTTCTAATTTTTGAATAATTGTAGGCTTGTTTCTTCCCTGCTTTTGTTTCTTTTAATTTTTGTAACACATCTTCTATTAATGAGAACTATTTCTTTATTTGCAACTCAATACTTGGTTTTTTCGCTCTTCTATCATTTATGTGAAATTTTAATATCTCGTTAGGTTAGTAGGACATTTATGTTTTGACTTAGCCCTGATGGCATGTCGAGATAACGATACTTTAGATTCATGTAAACAAAAGAGAAAATAAGCAAACTATTTGATAAAGGTCATAATGAAAACTATTGTAAGTTGCTATATGGGACTTTTGGTCTATGTTTTGAGAATTTCAAAAGGTCATGATATATTTCGCTTCTCTCAGTGTCAAATTGTATTCTTTTTAGAAAAGACCTCGTAGGCTTTTGAATGGCCGAATTGTTTTTGTGAACTTTTAGCACTTACATTGTCTTTGGGGTTTTTAGCCCTGAGTATTTTCCATGATCGCTTCAGCTCTTCACTGGGCTTTTTGCTTTGATTTTTGTCTGAGTTCTTTATTGTCGTATATTATTTTGGGCTTTTCACCTCTGACTCTCTGTCCAAGCTCTTAAACCTCTGTATATTATTTCGGTCTTTTTAGCCTTGACTCTCCGTTCGAGCTCTTTAAGCTCTATATATTATTCCAAACTCTTTAGCCCTTATTTTCAACTAAGCTTTTTGCTTTCAAGGGGATTTTAGACTTTTGCCCCATACTAATCCGAGTAACTTTCTCTCGAGCATTTTTAATTTTACTCTTGTGCCTTTATTGGGTTTCTTTATCCTTCCAAGCTCTTTGGCCCTGATTATTTTTATGCCCAAGCTCTTTTGGCTCTTTGCATTATTCTGGGATTTAGCCCTGATAATCCTTATGCCTAACCTTTTTGCTCTTGCGCTTCTTCTGGACTCTTATAACCCTGAGTATTTTTATGCTCGAGCACTTTTGGCTTTTCGCATTATTCCAGGCTTTTAGCCCTGATTATTTTTACATCTGAGCTTTTTTCTCTTGCGCTTCTTCCAAGCTCTCATACCTAAGTATTTTTACGTCCGATCTCTTTTGGCTCTTCGCATTATTCCAGGCTTTTAGCCTGATTATTCTTATGCCTGAGCTTTTTACTCTTGTGCTTCTTCCAGGATCTCATAGCCCTGAGTATTTTTGCGCCCATCACTTTTGGCTCTTTGCATTATTCTAGGCTTTTAGCGCTTAAACGTCTTCTAGTTTTTTATTGCTCTGATTTTTATCTAAGCGCTTTTGCTTTTTATTTTTTTCGAGCTCTTAGTCCCAATTTTTGTTCGAGCCTTTTAGGCTCTCTGTTTTAGTCCAGACTCGTAGCCTTGAGTTTTTATTTTCTGGCACTTCTGCCCTTAGCATGCTTTCGAGCATTTTTGCTCTTTTATTTCTTTTCGGTACTTAGCCCTGACTTTGTGTAACGACCTGGAAACCGGTACCCCTAAGTAACGGTCCGAACCGCCACCGGCGCTAGGATCCAGATCGGCTTAAGGCCGCCGGGACCCGTAGCAAGCCAAACATACCTCCTATCACCTAGTCAAATCCCATACATGATCAACAATTACATAAAAACTAAAACATCTGATGTATATTCCGAGCCTGACCTGTATGCGACATAACTGAAAACATAAAGAACCCCTTACTAGAGCCCTCATCAAAACTCTATGTAACGACCCAAAAATCGGACCGCTACCGGCGCTAGGATCCAGATCGGCTTAAGGCCGCCGGGACCCGTAGCAAGCCAAACATTCATCCTGTGAACCTGTTCAATCCCATACATGATCAACAACATACATAAAAATTTGAATTTTTCTTTCATTCATTCACCAAACTCAACCTGTGCATGCACTAAACATAAACATAACCATAAACATTGACCCCTCTTTGGGATCTCATCAATGCCCCAATAGGTGACATAACATGTGTTGAGTTGGTTTACATAAACATCATAAAATATCTGAGATCATGTATTAAAAGGGATAACAACATTCTATAGTCAAGCACACCTCTAACATCCATGAACATCATTACATTACATTTCTATACTGTACTTATACATGACTGTACTAGACATAACATCTCAACATTTTTCATGTCCACACTATCTATTACATAACCAAGACTTCATTACTCTTGCTGACCTCCTGGTCTACCCTGTATCTGCAAACCTAGGGGTTAAGGGAGAGGGGTGAGCTATAAAGCCCAGTGAGCAGAATAATAAAACATTTAAAACATATGGTAACATGGAATGCATCACATCACAATCATATCACATCAAGGATGAATTTATCACCAATAGTCCTCTACATGGTCCAACTGTGCCAGGGGCGTAGAATGGGCCTCACTAGTCTTTCTCTTACATAACATAATATAACATAACATAACATTTCGACTGTGCCAGGGGCGTAGAATGGGCCTCACTGGTCTTCCGTACCTTATCATCATCATATCGTAACATACGAGGACTAAAGGATCATTCAACATTGATTCGCATCATCAACATATTATGCAATGTAACATATTCGTGAGTTCTAATGCAAACACCCTATTATATCTCATGGCATTCATGATGCGTGAATCATGCTAAAACTGATTTATTTACTTTAAAGCATAAAGAGTTATTCCACTCACCTCTGGCTAGCTTTGACAGACATAGAAGCAGCTGAACTCACTGCTGAGGTCCTCGGTTCCTCGGGTCTGAACCTACACAGGTGGACTCAAATTAGGGACCAAACATACATGAACATGACTGTATGATACTCCCCAAAAACCCCCTAAAAACGCCTCAAAACATCCATGGAAAACATGCAAAGGAAGGCTGAACAGGGCACTTTCAGCGGCAGGTTCGGCGGCCGAAAGTCCCTCCAGAGCCGAAAGTCAGGCAGGTTCGGCGGCACCTTCGGCGGACGAAACTCCCAGACAGAGATGAAACTCATGCATGTTCGGCGGCACTTTCGGCGGCCGAAACTGCCCTCCAGAGACGAAAGTCCTCTTTCGGGGGCAGGGTTCGGCAGCCGAAAGGCTTGCCTCCCAGGCAGGTTCGGCGGCCGAAAGTCCTTCGGCTGCCGAACCTGGTTTCTGCCAAAAGGGCAGAAACTCGGCTCTTCATGCACAATAGCCTCCCATTCCATTCAAACATGCATAAACCTGATCTACAACATGCATACTCAAGCATACAAGCTCCTAGGGGCTTCAACTATCTTAAACCCCAACTACAACACGTCAAGCAACCACAAATATCATACATTGCTCAAAGACTTAACATAACCCATAAAACCAACCAAAACCTAAACATGCATTTCTACCCCATAGACCAACTTAAAACTTGTTTAAAACATGCAATGAGCTCAAGATCGGCTCTTACCTCTTGAAGATCTAGAGAAAGACGACCTAAACTTGGAAACCAAAGGAAAAGAGCTCCTGTGTCTTCCAAGCTTCAAAACTTGCTCAAATGCTCAAAATCTTCAAAATAAAGTGAAAACTCATGAAAATCTTGAAAGATCTGAAGGAATAACTCAAAAATTGGTGAGGGACGGTGGAGAGCTCACCTTGGCCGAAAATGGGGAGAAAAGCTCGCCCATTTCGGCTAAGGGACCCCTTTATAGATGGTTGGCCAGGCCACATTCGGGAGCCGAACGTGCCTCCGCATGCATGCCATGTTCGGCGGCTGAACATAAGGTTCGGCGACCGAACCTGGTTTCTCTTACTTATGCCTTCGGGGGCCTAAGGTATATCCGAAACACATGCATGTTCGGCGGCCGAACTTGAGGTTCGGCGGCCGAACCTGCATCTTCCTCCAAGGCTGTTTTCATTTAAAATTCAACTTCCTTTTCACTTAAAATCATAAAATACATTAAATCATTTTATAAAAACATGGTTTTTCCCTTCTAGAGGTTTTCGACATCCGAGATCCCACCGGACGATAGGGATTCCGATACCGGAGTCTAGCCGGGTATTACATTCTTCCCCCCTTAAGAACATTCGTCCCCGAATGTTCACCAAACAACATAGCATGGCATCAAACATGATCATACAAAGCATAAAACCTAAACATTCATACAAAGCACATAAAAACTCACCTTAAAAGAGATGAGGATATTGCCGGAGCATGGACTCCCGTGTCTCCCAAGTACCCTCTTCGATGTTGTGGTGATTCCAAAGGACTTTCACCATCGGGATTTCCTTGTTCCTTAGCTTTCTGATCTGGGTGTCTAGGATCCGTACTGGCTGCTCAACATAGGTGAGATCCTCTTGGATCTCCACATCAGGCTCACTAAGAACCTTGCCCGGATCCGACACGAACTTTCTCAATATAGAAACATGGAAAATCGGATGGATTCTCTCCATTGAAGCAGGCAAGTCCAGCTTGTACGATACATTCCCAATCTTTTGCAAGACTTCAAAGGGTCCGATGTACTGTGGAGCTAGCTTACCTTTCTTCCCGAACCGAATCACCCCTTTCATTGGAGACACCTTGAGCAATACCAAATCCCCCTCCTGAAACTCTACTAGCCTTCTGCGGATATCTGCATAACTCTTCTGTCTGCTTGCAGCAGTCTTGATCCTTTCTCTGATTATGGGCACCACCCTGCTGGTGATCTCTACTAGCTCAGGCCCTGCCAAGGCCTTTTCTCCTACTTCTTCCCAACAGACAGGCGACCTGCACTTCCTTCCATACAAAGCTTCATATGGGGCCATCCCTATGCTGGCATGATGGCTGTATTTGTAGGCAAACTCCACCAAAGGTAGATGCTGACTCCAAGAACCGCCAAAGTCCAGCACACACATTCTGAGCATATCCTCTATTGTCTGGATGGTCCTCTCTGACTGTCCGTCCGTCTATGGATGGAAAGCAGTGCTAAAATCCAACCTGGTACCCATAGCGTTCTGCAGACTCCGCCAAAACCTGGAGGTGAACTGGGGCCCTCTATCAGACACTATTGAAACAGGGACCCCATGCAGCCTGACGATCTCATCAACGTACACCTGCGCCAACTTGTCCACAGAATAGCCACTCCTGACAGGGATAAAGTGAGCAGATTTGGTGAGTCTGTCCACAATCACCCATATGGAGTCCAATCTGTTGGACGTCGCTGGTAACCCCACCACGAAGTCCATAGCTATATTCTCCCATTTCCACTCTGGAATAGGTAGCGGGTTAAGCATTCCAGCCGGCTTCTGATGTTCCAGCTTCACCCTCTGACACACTTCGCAGGCTGACACGAACTGTGCCACTTCTCTCTTCATAGCTGGCCACCAATAGACCTTCTTCAGATCTTGATACATCTTGGTGGCTCCAGGGTGAACGTTGTATCTGGCATTATGAGCTTCTCTCATAATGTCTCCCTTTAGCCCTATGTCATCTGGTACACACAATCTGCTCCCATAGCGGAGGATCCCCTTGCTGTCGAATCTGAACTCACTATCCTTGCCTGACTGAACAGTCCTGGCAATCTTCACTAACTCTGGGTCCTCATGCTGTTTCTGAGCCACCTGCCCCAGAAACACGGGTGCCACTCTCATCTGGGCTACCAAAGCACCTGTACCAGACAACTCTAACTGTAGACCTTCATTCATGAGCTCGAAGAACTCCCTCACTACTGGCCTCCTCTCTGCTGAAATATGGAACAAACTGCCAAGTGATTTCCGGCTTAAAGCGTCTGCCACAACATTCGCCTTACCCGGATGGTACTGAATCTTGCAATCATAGTCACTAAGCAGTTCTACCCATCTCCTCTGCCTCAGATTCAGATCCCTCTGACTCAAGATGTACTGCAGGCTCTTATGATCGGTGAAGATCTCACATTTAACCCCATAGAGGTAATGCCTCCACATCTTGAGTGCAAAGATTACCGCTGCCATCTCTAGGTCATGTGTAGGGTAATTCAACTCGTGCTTCTTCAGCTGCCTAGAAGCATAAGCAATCACCCTTTCATTCTACATTAGTACACAGCCCAGTCCCACACGGGATGCATTACAATAGACTGAGAAGTCTTCATTACTAGATGGCAGAGCTAACACTGGTGCTGAAGTCAACCTCTTCTTTAGCTCCTCAAAGCTTTCCTCACACTGGTCGGTCCACGCAAACCTCTGGTTCTTCTTAGTCAATCTGGTCATGGGAGCTGCAATCTTAGAGAAGTCCTGAGCGAACCTCCTGTAGTAACCTGCCAAACCCAAGAAGCTTTTGATCTCTGTCACTGTAGTGGGTCTAGGCCAGTTAGCTACAGCTTCCACTTTCTTGGGGTCTACCTCGATTCCATTTTCTGACACCACATGCCCCAAGAAAGAGATGCTCCTCAGCTAGAACCCACACTTGGAGAACTTGGCATACAAGCCATGTTCCCTCAAGGTCTGCAGAACTAACCTCAGATGATGGGCATGCTCCTCTGCATTCCTGGAGTACACTAAGATATCATCTATGAAGACAATAACAAAGTGATCCAGGCATTGACTAAACACTCTGTTCATGAGATCCATGAATGCTGCAGGGGCGTTGGTTAACCCGAACGGCATAACAAGGAACTCATAATGCCCATATCTGGTCCTGAAGGCTATCTTCGGCACATCCTCTTCCCTTATCCTTAGCTGATGGTACCCCGATCTCAGATCTATTTTGGAGAAACAACCTGCTCCTGCTAGCTGGTCAAATAGATCGTCGATCCTTGGCAACGGGTACTTATTCTTGGTAGTGACCTTGTTCAACTGCCTGTAGTCGATACAAAGTCTAAGGGATCCATCTTTCTTTTTCACAAATAGCACTGGAGCACCCCAAAGTGAGGTACTCGGTCGGATGAAACCCCTATCTACCAGCTCTTGCAACTGTTCTTTTAACTCTTTCAATTCTGCTGGTGCCATCCTGTAGGGAGGGATAGAGATCGGTCTGGTTCCAGGCATCAATTCTATCTCGAACTCTATCTCCCTAGCAGGTGGTAAATCTGGCAGCTCGTCTGGGAAAACATCTAAGAACTCTCTGACCACGGGTACTGAGGCGGGCTCTCTGACAAGACTATCCAGCTCTCTCACATGAGCCAGAAAACCCTGACAACCTCTCCTGAGTAGCCTACGAGCCTGGAGGGCTGATATCAAACCTCTAGGTGTACTCCCCCTGTCTCCTCTGAAGACTACCTCTGACCCATCCTGACATCTGAACCTGACTACCTTGTCTCTGCAATCCAAGGTAGCACCATGGGTAGATAGCCAATCCATCCCTAGAATGACGTCAAAATCTGTCAAATCTAGAACCACAAGGTCGGCGGACAGGCATCTTCCCTCTACAAAAACTGGACTACACTTGCAGACTAACTCTGCCACTGACGGGTCACACTTGGGTCCACTGACCCATAGGGGACACTCTAACCCAGTGACCATCAATCCCAACCTCTCGACGGCCTTCGGAGCAATGAAGGAATGAGATGCACCAGGGTCCATTAATGCATACACATCAGAACAACCAATGATGAGATTACCTGACACCACGGTGTTGGATGTGTTTGCCTCCTGCTGAGTCATGGTGAAGATCCGTGCTGGAGCTGACGGACCTTCACCTCTGAAACCTGCTGAAGAAGAGGCTGCCCCTCTCCCTCTGCCTCTGCCACTAGCCTGAGTCGCGGCTGGAGCTGCTGGCTGAGCCACACTACCAGAAGCTATCTGCTGAGACTGTGCCCCAAAAGCTGCCCTAGGACACTCCCGTGCCATGTGTCCCTCCTGCCCACATCTGAAGCAGGCTGTCGTCCCAACCAGACATACTCCTTTGTGCGGCCTCCCACACTTCTTGCATACTGCATTATCTGCACCAGAGCTTGAGCCACTCCCTAATCCCAGACCTGACTTGATCTTATTCCAGAAATTGTTCTTCTTTGGCTTCTTGGTGGTACTGCTCCACCTCTTACTATCTGAACTCAGAGAAGAAGGGTCTACTCTTCCCCCACCTGGGGTCTTGGAACCAGAAGGTTGTGCCACTACTTGCTTGACTTTCCCCTCGATGATAGCACTAGCCTCCATCCTCCGAGCCATATCCACTATGGCATGGAAACTCTCCCTCTCTGCTGACTGAATCAAGGAGGAATACCTGGAATGGAGCCTCATGATATACCTCCTTGACTTCCTCTGATCTGTGTCTAGATTCTGCCCAGCAAACGGCAACAGCTCTAAGAATCTGTCTGTATACTCATCCACGCTCATCTCATCTGTCTGCCTCAACTGCTCAAATTAAATCATTTTCAGCTCCCTGGAACTGTCAGGGAAAGCCCATCCTGCAAACTCATTTGCAAACTCCTCCCATGATAGGCTGTCCAATCTGGGGTTCACATAGTTCTTAAACCACTCTCGGGCCTTCTTACATTTTAATGTGAACCCAGCCATCTGAATGGCTCTACTGTCATCAGCTCCTATCTCATCTGTAATCGTTCTGACCCTTTCAAGATACACAAACGGGTCATCACCGGTTTCAAACTGGGGAGCACCCAGCTTCATATAGTCGGTCATCTTGACCTTGCTCCCTCCAGATGAGTTAGGTTTAGGCATTTGGGTTTCTGGGACAGTAGGTGCTGCTGGTGGTGGAGGAGGTGCAGCATCCCCTGGGGTAGGGTTTGTTGTACCTGGATGGTAGGGTGGGGGTGGATACATAGGGTACTGTGGGTAAAAAGGTGGGTATGGCATCTGAAAGTGATAAGGGTTAAAACTGGGGTAATCCGATGTACCTCCCATCGAATACCCGGGATGCTGAGAAAAGGGTGGGTAGTAAGGTGGCTGAACAAATCCCGAGGCCTGAGTGCCTCCTTGGGACTCTCCCACTCCCTCTTCCGACATACTTACTCTAAGACTGCCATCCCTCCTCTGATCCACATCCATCTGATCCCCCACATCTTCTAACATATCCCCTTGCACTGTTCCCCTCACTGATCTGCTTCTACCCAGATCCAAAGACCTTCTAGGGTCTCTTACTGCTCTTTCTCTGCTGGACCTACTTGACATTGCCCTAGGCAATGCAGGAGGATGGGCATCAGTGCCCTCGTCCTGAGGTGGTACTCCAGTCAATCGCGCAGATCGACGAGTTCCTCTCATCCTGTTTTCTGAAAAACAGCACACATCACATAACATTAGCATCGAATGGTTCATGTGGAAGCACATGAACCCGCATCACATACATCACATACATAGCATATCATTAATGCACATGCATATAATCATGGCATTTCACATCATCATTCAAGACAGGACTCCACATCCTATCCTAGTGGACATGATCTTCCTATTGTGCTTGACCTTCTATAACATCTATGAGCCCGACACTCTAGGTCCGACCATATGAACCTAGGGCTCTGATACCAATCTGTAACGATCCGAAAATCGGACCGCTACCGGCGCTAGGATCCAGATCGACTTAAGGCCGCCGGGACCCGTAGCAAGCCAAACATTCATCCTGTGAACCTGTTCAATCCCATACATGATCAACAACATACATAAAAATTTGAATTTTTCTTTCATTCATTCACCAAACTCAACCTGTGCATGCACTAAACATAAACATAACCATAAACATTGACCCCTCTTTGGGATCTCATCAATGCCCCAATGGGTGACATAACATGTGTTGAGTTGGTTTACATAAACATCATAAAATATCTGAGATCATGTATTAAAAGGGATAACAACATTCTATGGTCAAGCACACCTCTAACATCCATGAACATCATTACATTACATTTCTATACTGTACTTATACATGACTGTACTAGACATAACATCTCAACATTTTTCATGTCCACACTATCTATTACATAACCAAGACTTCATTACTCTTGCTGACCTCCTGGTCTACCCTGTACCTGCAAACCTGGGGGTTAAGGGAGAGGGGTGAGCTATAAAGCCCAGTGAGCAGAATAATAAAACATTTAAAACATATGGTAACATGGAATGCATCACATCACAATCATATCACATCAAGGATGAATTTGTCACCAATAGTCCTCTACATGGTCCAACTGTGCCAGGGGCGTAGAATGGGCCTCACTGGTCTTTCTCTTACATGGTGCCAGGGGCGTAGAATGGGCCTCACTGGTCTTCCGTACCTTATCATCATCATATCATAACATGCGAGGACTAAAGGATCATTCAACATTCATCCGCATCATCAACATATTATGCAATGTAACATATTCATGAGTTCTAATGCAAACACCCTATTATATCTCATGGCATTCATGATGTGTGAATTATGCTAAAACTGATTTATTTACTTTAAAGCATAAAGAGTTATTCCACTCACCTCTGGCTAGCTTTGACAGACACAGAAGCAGCTGAACTCACTGCTGAGGTCCTCGGTTCCTCTGGTCCGAACCTACACAGGTGGACCCAAATGAGAGACCAAACATACATGAACATGACTTTAAGATACTCCCCAAAAACCCCCTAAAAACACCTCAAAACATCGATGGAAAACATGCAAAGGAAGGCTGAACAGGGCACTTTCGGCTGCAGGTTCTGTAATACCCGGCTAGATTCCGGCATCAGAATCCCTACCTTCCGGTGGAATCTCCGTTGGAATCTAGAATTCTGAAGATGCCAGAGGCTTCTAGAGGGGTAAAATGTGTTTTCTAAAAGGTTTTTACTGATTTCATGGTTTTAAATGAAAAAGAATTGAGTTTTGAAAAGAAAAGACCAAGGAGGCATTTGCCAGGTTCGGCCGCCGAAAGTGAAGTTCGGCCGCCGAACATGGGAAGGCTTCGGGAGAGTTTTTTGCCTCCGAAAGCTTTGTTTGAGCGAGCCAAGGTTCGGCCGCCGAACCTCAAGTTTGGCCGCCGAACATGCATGAGTTTAGGGGGCACGTTAGGCTGCCGAAGGTCTTCGACCAGGCCACCTATAAAGGGCCCTCAGATCGAAAATGGACGAGTTTTCTCCCCATTCTCGAGCTCAGGTGAGTTTTTGTCCTCCTTTGGCCGTTTTCATGTTTTTCTTCATCTCCTTCATGTTTTCATGAGTTTTATGGCTGTTTTGAAGAGTTTCCAAGCTTAGATCAAGTTTTGGGAACTTGGAGACCCAAGGAGTTGGTTTCTCCCATCTCCAAGTTAGAGCTCGCACAAACCCTCGATCTTCAAGAGGTAAGTGTGGATCTATGCTTTCCTTTACATTTCATGAAGTTTTAAGTAAGTTTTAAGAGGTTTTAATAGTTAAGTATGGGTAGATATGCATGTTAGGCTTTATGTGGGTTTTTATGCAAATGTATGTTTATATGATGCTATGTTGAATGTTTAGGATAGGTTATGCATGTGGGAGAGTGTATGCATGATTGGGAAAGAGCAAGTGAGGATTTGGGTTGTTTTGATGGTTTTGGCTTATGTGAGTCATAAGCTATCTATGTATGTTTTTGATGTTCTTTGTTGGAGTTTAAGCTTGTTTAAGCTCCTGTGTGCATGGTTAAAGGTTTATGCATGTTTTGGTTAAGTTGGGTGCTGTTTTGGGGTGTTTGGAAGGTTTGGGAGGCTTGAATGCATGAGAAGCTGAGTTCTGCCCTTTTGGAAAGAACTCAGGTTCGGCCGCCGAAAGTAGCTTCGGCCGCCGAACCTGCCTTTGGATGCATGGATTGGCCGCCTAACCTTGCCCCCGAAAGTTGAGTTTTGGCTTGAAAGCAGAATTTCGTTCGCCGAAGGAAGGATTCGGCCGCCGAAAGTGCCTGATTTTCATCTCTGGAGAGGGACTTTCGGCCGCCGAAGGTGCCGCCGAAAGTGCCCGAGTTTCGTCTCTGGAGAGAGGGTTCGGCCGCCGAAGGTGCCGCCAAAGTGCCTGTCCAGCCTTTTCATGGTTGTTTTCTATGCATGTTTAAGTGATATTTTAGGGGTTTTTGGGGAGTTGTTTATGAGTTGTTTAGAGTGTGTTCGGCACCTCATTCGAGTCCACCTGTGTAGGATCGGACCCGAGGGACCGAGGAGGCCATCAGTGTTAGCTATTGCATAGTCAGTCCAGCGTTTGCCAAAGGTGAGTAGAATTAAACTTAATCTTTTAATTTATGAAATCAAATGCTTTTAGCATGTTTCATGCATCATGATGAATAGTAGGATTGATTGCATTAGTGTACACGAATATGAGGAATTGCATTTAACCTTGTACTTGGCACTGCTCCTTGTACATTGTATGATGTGACAGATCGGACATAGTTTTGGATACATTAGCCCTCACAGTAAAGACCTGAGGAGCCCCATCAAGGGCCGGGCACAGTAAAGTCCTGAGGAGCCCCATCAAGGGCCGGGCACAGTAAAGTCCTGAGGAGCCTCTGAGAGGGGCCGGGCACAGAGTACTTCGGTACTATTTGATTGTACAGTAAAGACCTGAGGAGCTCCTTTGCGGGCCGGGCACAGATTCGAGGGAGTTTTGATCCGTCCATCTGAGATGATGTGATTTACTTGTGATGTGATGCATTCCATGAGATCATGTTTTATCACATTTTTTATATGTTCTACTCACTGGGCTTTTTAGCTCACCTCTCTCCCCTAACCCCAGTGTTACAGATATGAGGTCGATTGGAAAGTCTCAAGAGTAAAGGTTTTGCTTATGTAATAGTATTAGATTAGTACTTTGGTGTGGACATGTAATGTGAATTGAGATAATGGATTGTAATGTAAAGTTATGTTCATGGATTAGTACTGTGCTTGGCCCTAAGACTTGGTTAGTCCCTTTCTAATACATGATGTATGTTATGTTAGATGTTGAGTTGTGTTTGAACTAAACTGGTGGCATGTGTTGTTTACCACGCTAGAGCTTGATGAGGACCCTAGTGGAGGTCTTATGTTTGTGGTTTGATGCATGCACAGGTTAGGTTCTAGTTCTTTGGATCTGACTCCGGCTTGATGTATGTTATGTTGACCCAGCTAGAGTTTTGTTGAGGGCTCTAGTAGGGGGTTCTTTATGTTTCCAGTTTTGTTGCATACAGGTTAGGCTCGGGATAGACATCAGATGTTTCAGTTTTTATGTTAAAGTTTTGATCATGTATGAGATTTGACCAGGTGATAGGAGGTATGTTTGGCTTGCTACGGGTCCCGGCGGCCTTAAGCCTATCTGGATTCTAGCGTCGGTGGCGGTTCGGGCCGTTACAGAGGGGTATCGGTTTCCGGGCTATTATAGAGTGGTATCAGAGCTTTGGGCCTCGAGAGTACGGTGTGTTGCACATTGAAAAGAGGTTGGCTTAGAGGTCATAGAAGGGTAAGCACAATAGGAAGAATCATGTCCACTAGGATAGGATGTGGAGTCTTGTCTTGTATGATGATGATGTGAGATGCCATGATTTTATGCATGGACATTAATGTTATGTATGATATGTTATGTATGATATGCTATGTATGTGTTGCAGGTTCATGTGTTTTCATATGAACCGTATGATGCTAATGATTGATTGTATGCTTGTGTGTTGTTCTTCAGAGGAGCCAGAATACGAGGTGCTAGTCCATCTGTGGAATCGACTGGAGTTCCATCTGAGAGGGAAGGTTTGGACACCTTTCCCCCTGCTCTGCCAAGAGCGCAGTCGTGGGGATTCAGCAGATGGGGAACATCAAGGGACCTTGGAAGGTCTTTTGATGTAAGCAGAGAAGGGATGGCTCCAAGAAGGATGTCAGCTAGTATGAGGGAAGTAGAGTTGGGTGTTCAGAGAAGGGATGTCAGTTTGGGAATCAGAGTGCCGGAAGAAGGTATGGGAGATTCTCAGGAGGATGCTCAGACTCAGGATTCCAGGATCTTAGGTTCAGGAGGGATTGATCCCTCCACTTTGAGTACAGCCTCCACAAAAAGTAAGAAGTGGGGCAGAGCCCTCAGAAGGTCGAAGAAGAAGTTTTGGCAGAATCTGAAGGCTAGTCTGGGTTTTGGTGGTTCGAGCTCTGGCTCAGGCAGTTCAAGATGTATGAGGTGCGGAAGGCCGCACAAGGGAGTCTGTCTGATTGGGACTAATCTATGTTTTAGATGCGGTCAGGAAGGGCACATGGTACGTGAGTGTCCCATTGCGCCCTGGTTGGCACAGTCTCAGCAAGCAACTTCAGGTAGAGCAGCTCAGCCAGCAGCTCCAGCCGTGGTTCAGGTTAGTGGTCGAGGTAGAGGAAGAGAGTCAGCCTTTTCTTTTGAAGGTTCCCGTGGAGAAGGTCTGTCAGCTTCAGCTCGGATCTTCACCCAAGCTCAGCAGGAGGCAGACACATCGAACATAGTGGTGTCAGGTACGCTCACTTTTGAATGTTCTGATGTGTATGTTTTTGTGAACCCTGGTATTCTCTTTCTTTAGTTGCTCTAGGAGCCGTCGAGAGGTTGAGTTGATAGCTTTTGGGCTAGAGTGTTCTCTTTGGGTCAGTAGACTCACGTGTGATCCATCTGTGGCAGAGTCAGTCTGCCGGTTCAGTTCTGTGTCAGTTGAGGGTAGATGCCTTCCACTCGATTTTGAGGTCCTAGACTTGATTGTCTGGACGTCAATCGAGGGATGGATTGGTTTCTGCTCGTGGTGCTATCTTGGTCTGTAGAAACAAGGTAGTCGGATTCTGAGGACAGGATGGGTCAGAGATAGTCTTCTGAGGGGACACAGTAGGGATGTCTAGAGGTTTGATGTCAGCCTGTCAGGTTCGTAGGGTGCATAGGAGGGGTTGTCAGAGGGTTCTAGTTCTTGTTTGAGAGTTTAGCAGTCAGGTCCGGGAACCAGCCTCAGTGCCAGTTGTAGAGAGAGAGTCTTAGATGTCTTCCCAGGCGAGCTGTCAGGTTTACCACCTGTCAGGGAGTTAGAGTTGAGCATAGGAGTGGTGTCTGGACCCAGAACCATTTCTATTCTCCCCTACAGGATGGCGCCTGCATAGAGAGAGGTAGTAGTTAGAGTAGTGGCGAGGGCTTGGTAGAAAAGGAGTTTTATCCGACCTAGTACCTCACCCTGGTTTATTCCAGAGTGGTGGTGGGAAAGGAAGGATGAATCCTTGAGACTTTGTAACAACTGTAAGCAGTTGACCAAGGTCCCTACCAAGGGCAGGTATTCCCATGAAGGATGGATGGTCTATTGGGACAGCTAGTAGGAGCTGTTTGTTTTCTAAGATAGATCTGAAATCTGGGTACTACCTGTGAGAGTTAGAGTCAGTTTTGGGTTAGCTATGAGAAGAAGCCAGTTAGTGAAGATGAAGAGAAAAGAGTAAGGATCAGAGAAGCGCAGCGGAAGCTAGTGGAGTTCAGGAGTAGGTTGGGTACTGCTAAGGTGTTCCTTTTGGTAAGGGTGATTTCCAATGGAGAGGATCCATTCGGATTTCTATGTTCCTGTGTTATGGCAGTTCGTGTCAGATCCAAGTGAGGTTCTTAAAGAACCAGAGGTGGAGATCTCAAGGGATCTCACCTAAGTTGAGCAGTTAGTGCGGATCTTGGACACATAAGTCAGGAAGTTGAGGAACAAGGAATCCTGATGGTGTAAGTCCTTTGGAATCACCACAGTATGGAAAGGTGTGTTTGGAAGACCCGGGAGTTTATACTCCAGCAGTGCCTGTGTCTCTCTTTCAGGAGAGAGATTTTTAGGTTTTGCTTGCTGGTTTGCTTGCTTGTTTATGTATGATTGATGTTATGCTTGAGAATGCCTGTTTGTTTGTGGAACATTCGGGGACGAATGTTCTTAAACGGGGGAAGAATGTAATACCCGGCTAGATTCCGGCATCGGAATCCCTACCTTCTGGTGGAGTCTCCGTTGGAATCTAGAATTCTGAAGATGCCAGAGGCTTCTAGAGGAGTAAAATGTGTTTTCTAAAAGGTTTTTACTGATTTCATGGTTTTAAATGAAAAAGAATTGAGTTTTGAAAAGAAAAGACCAAGGAGGCATTTGCCAGGTTCGGCCGCCGAAAGTGAAGTTCGGCCGCCGAACATGGGAAGGCTTCGGGAGCGCTTTTGGCCTCCGAAAGCTTTGTTTGAGCGAGCCAAGGTTCGGCCGCTGAACCTCAAGTTCGGCCGCCAAACATGCATGAGTTTAGGGGGCACGTTAGGCTGCCGAAGGTCTTCGACCAGGCCACCTATAAAGGGCCCTCAGATCGGAAATGGGCGAGTTTTCTCCCAATTCTCGAGCTCAGGTGAGTTTTTGTCCTCCTTTGGCCATTTTCATGTTTTTCTTCATCTCCTTCATGTTTTCATGAGTTTTATGGCTGTTTTGAAGAGTTTCCAAGCTTAGATCAAGTTTTGGGAACTTGGAGACCCAAGGAGTTGGTTTCTCCCATCTCCAAGTTAAAGCTCGCACAAACCCTCAATCTTCAAGAGGTAAGTGTGGATCTATGCTTTCCTTTACGTTTCATGAAGTTTTAAGTAAATTTTAAGAGGTTTTAATAGTTAAGTATGGGTAGATATGCATGTTAGGCTTTATGTGGGTTTTTATGCAAATGTATGTTTATATGATGCTATGTTGAATGTTTAGGCTATGTTATGCATGTGGGAGAGTGTATGCATGATTGGGAAAGAGCAAGTGAGGATTTGGGTTGTTTTGATGGTTTTGGCTTATGTGAGTCATAAGCTATCTATGTATGTTTTTGATGTTCTTTGTTGGAGTTTAAGCTTGTTTAAGCTCCTGTGTGCATGGTTAAAAGTTTATGCATGTTTTGGTTAGGTTGGGTGCTGTTTTGGGGTGTTTGGAAGGTTTGGGGGGCTTGAATGCATGAGAAGCTGAGTTCTGCCCTTCTGGAAAGAACTCAGGTTCGGCCGCCGAAAGTAGCTTCGGCCGCCGAACCTGCCTTTGGATGCATGGATTGGCCGCCTAACCTTGCCCCCGAAAGTTGAGTTTTTGCTTGAAAGCAGACTTTCGGCCGCCGAAGGAAGGATTCGGCCGCCGAAAGTGCCTGACTTTCATCTCTGGAGAGGGACTTTCGGCCGCCGAAGGTGCCGCCGAAAGTGCCCGAGTTTTGTCTCTGGAGAGAGGGTTCGGCCGCCGAATCGGCCGCCGAAGGTGCCGCCGAAAGTGCCCTGTCCAGCCTTTTCATTGTTGTTTTCTATGCATGTTTAAGTGATGTTTTAGAGGTTTTTGGGGAGTTGTCTATGAGTTGTTTAGAGTGTGTTTGGCACCTCATTCGAGTCCACCTGTGTAGGATCGGACCCGAGGGACCGAGGAGGCCATCAGTGTTAGCTGTTGCAGAGTCAGTCCAGCGTCTGCCAGAGGTGATTAGAATTAAACTTAATCTTTTAATTTATGAAATCAAATGCTTTTAGCATGTTTCATGCATCATGATGAATAGTAGGATTGATTGCATTAGTGTACACGAATATGAGGCATTGCATTTAACCTTGTACTTGGCACTGCTCCTTGTACATTGTATGATGTGACAGATCTGACATAGTTTTGGATACATTAGCCCTCACAGTAAAGACCTGAGGAGCCCCATCGAGGGCCGGGCACAGTAAAGTCCTGAGGAGCCCCATCGAGGGCCAGGCACAGTAAAGTCCTGAGGAGCCTCTGAGAGGGGCTAGGCACAGAGTACTTCAGTACTATTTGATTGTACAGTAAAGACCTGAGGAGCTCCTTTGCGGGCCGGGCACAGATTCGAGGGAGTTTTGATCCGTCCATCTGAGATGATGTGATTTACTTGTGATGTGATGCATTCCATGAGATCATGTTTTATCACATGTTTTATATGTTCTACTCACTGGGCTTTTTAGCTCACCCCTCTCCCCTAACCCCAGTGTTGCAGGTATGAGGTCGATCGGGAAGTCTCAAGAGTAAAGGTTTTGCTTATGTAATAGTATTAGATTAGTACTTTAGTGTGGACATGTAATGTGAATTGAGATAATGGATTGTAATGTAAAGTTATGTTCATGGATTAGTACTGTGCTTGGCCCTAAGACTTTGTTAGTCCCTTTCTAATACATGATGTATGTTATGTTAGATGTTGAGTTGTGTTTGAACTAAACTGGTGGCATGTGTTGTTTACCACGCTAGAGCTTGATGAGGACCCTAGTGGAGGTCTTATGTTTGTGGTTTGATGCATGCACAGGTTAGGTTCTAGTTCTTTGGATGTGACTCCGGCTTGATGTATGTTATGTTGACCTAGCTAGAGTTTTGTTGAGGGCTCTAGTAGGGGGTTCTTTATGTTTCCAGTTTTGTTGCATACAGGTCAGGCTCGGGATAGACATCAGATGTTTCAGTTTTTATGTTAAAGTTTTGATCATGTATGGGATTTGACCAGGTGATAGGAGGTATGTTTGGCTTGCTACGGGTCCCGGCGGCCTTAAGCCGATCTGGATTCTAGCGCCGGTGGCGGTTCGGGCCGTTACAGAGGGGTATCGATTTCCGGGCTGTTACAGGTTCGGCGGCCGAAAGTCCCTCCAGTACCGAAAGTCAGGCAGGTTCGGCGGCACCTTCGGCTGCCGAAACTCCCAGACAGAGACGAAACTCATGCATGTTCGGCGGCCGAAACTGCCCTCCAGAGACGAAAGTCCTCTTTCGGGGGCAGGGTTCGGCAGCCGAAAGGCTTGCCTCCCAGGCAGGTTCGGCGGCCGAAAGTCCTTCGGCTGCCGAACCTGGTGTCTGCCAAAAGGGCAGAAACTCGGCTCTTGATGCACAATAGCCTCCCATTCCATTCAAACATGCATAAACCTGATCTACAACATGCATACTCAAGCATACAAGCTCCTAGGGGCTTCAACTATCTTAAACCTCAACTACAACACGTCAAGCAACCACAAACATCATACATTGCTCAAAGACTTAACATAACCCACAAAACCAACCAAAACCTAAACATGCATTTCTACCCCATAGACCAACTTAAAACTTGTTTAAAACATGCAATGAGCTCAAGATCGGCTCTTACCTCTTGAAGATCGAGAGAAAGACGACCTAAACTTGGAAACCAAAGGAAAAGAGCTCATGTGTCTTCCAAGCTTCAAAACTTGCTCAAATGCTCAAAATCTTCAAAATAAAGTGAAAACTCATGAAAATCTTGAAAGATCTGAAGGAAGAACTCAAAAATTGGTGAGGGACGGCGGAGAGCTCACCTTGGCCGAAAATAGGGAGAAAAGCTCGCCCATTTCGGCTAAGGGACCCCTTTATAGATGGCTGGCCAGGCCACATTCGGGAGATGAACGTGCCTCCGCATGCATGCCATGTTCGGCGGCCGAACATAAGGTTCGGCGGCCGAACCTGGTTTCCCTTACTTATGCCTTCGGGGGCCTAAGGCATACCCAAAACACATGCATGTTCGGAGGCCGAACCTGTATCTTCCTCCAAGGCTGTTTTCATTTAAAATTCAACTTCCTTATCACTTAAAATCATAAAATACATTAAAACATTTTATAAAAACAAGGTTTTTCCCTTCTAGAGGTTTCCGACATCCGAGATCCCATCGGACGATAGGGATTCCGATACCGGAGTCTAGCCGGGTATTACACTCTAGCTGGGTCAACATAACATACATCAAGCCGGAGTCACATCCAATGAACCAAACCTAACCTGTGCATGCATTCAAACCAAAAACATAAAACCTCCACTAGAGTCCTCATCAAACTCTAGCGTGGTAAACAACACATGCCACAAGTTTAGTTCAAACACAACTCAACATCTAACATAACATACATCATGTACTAAACAGGGACTAACCAAGTCTTAGGGCCAAGCACAGTACTAATACATAACACAACTCTACTATACTTGCATTACATTACATTACATTTCATTATCTTACAATCCATTATATCAATTTACATTACATGTCCATACTAAAACACTAATCTATTACATAAACATAACATTAACCCTTGGGACTTCCCAATCTTTCTCAGACCTGCAAACCTGGGGTTAGGGGAGAGGGGTGAGCTAAAAAGCCCAGTGAGTAGAGACAAAGAAGACAGTTCATTAATTACATGCTTTCATGAAATACGTCACAGCACAAACATTTCACATAACGGATGGACATGACCACCAAAACTCCCTCTGTCTAAAACATATCATGGTGCCCGGCCCTTCGAGCTCCTCAGGATTTCATTATGCCCGGCCCTTCGGGCTCCTTAGGACTTCATTATGCCCGGCCCTTCGGGCTCCTCAGGACTTCATTAACATGACATATCTAGGGCTATTGGGGTCGCCTTGGTCCATCCACATCAACAGTAAATAATGCAATGCGTCATATTCGTGTAACTAGTGCGATCAACCTATTACATATAAACATGATGCATGAATATGCTTTAGGCATTTGATTTCATAAAATAAAAGATTAAGTTTAGTTCTACTCACCTCTGGCAGACGCTGGACTGACTCTGCAACAGCTAACACTGATGGCCTCCTCGGTCCCTCGGGTCCGATCCTACACAGATGGACTCGAATGAGGTGCCAAACACACTCTAAACAACTCATAAACAACTACCCAAAAACCCCGTAAAACATCACTTAAACATGCATAGAAAACAACCTTGAAAGGGCTGGACAGGGCACTTTCGGCGGCCGAAGGTCCCTTCCAGAGACGAAAGTCATGCAGGTTCGGCGGCAAGTTCGGCGGCCGAAGCCTCACTCCAGATCCGAAAGTCAGGCACTTTCGGAGGCCGAACATCACCTTCGGCGGCCAAAAGTCTGCTCCAGATCCGAAACACAACTTTCGGGGGCAAGGTTAGGCGGCCAAACCATGCATCCACAAGCAGGTTCGGCGGCCGAACCTGAGTTCATCCGGAACTCAGCCTCATGCACAAACAAGCCTCCCAAGCCTTCCAAGCACCCAAAACATGCATCCAACCTTTTAAAACATGCATAACCCTTAATCATGCACAAAGGAGCTTAAACAAGCTTAAACTCCAACGAAGAACATCAAAAAGCATACATAAATAGCTTATGACCCACATAAGCCAAAACCATCAAAATTACTCAAAACCTCACTTGCTCTCTCCCAATCATGCATACACTCTCCCACATGCATAAAGGAGCATAAACTAACATAAATTCCTCAACACAAACATCACATAACATACATTGGGCATAAAACCCACATAAACCTAAACATGCATATCTACCCATACTCAACTATCAAAACATGTTTAAACTTACTTAAAACTTCATTAAAACACAAGGAAAGCAAGGATCTACACTTACCTCTTGAAGATCGAGGGGTGGTGCGATCCCTAACTCGGAGGTGTGGAGGATCCAAGCTCCAAAAGCCTCCAAGCTCCCAAAACTCCTATTAAAGCTTCAAAACTTCAAAACAAGGGTAGAACTCATGAGAATTTGAGGAATGGGTAGAGAAAACATGAAAACGACCAAAGGAGGGTATAAACTCACCTGAGCTCGAGAATGGGGAGAAAACTCGCCCATTTTCGATCTGAGGGCTCTTTATAGGTGGCCTGGTCAACAACCTTCGGCAGCCTAACGTGCCCCCTAAACTCATGCATGTTCGGCGGCCGAACTTGAGGTTCGGCGGCCGAACCTTGGTTAGTTCAAACAAAGCTTTCGGAGGCCAAAAGCGCTCCCGAAATCTTCCCATGTTCGGCGGCCGAACTTCACTTTCGGCGGCCGAACCTAGCAAATGCCTCCTAGGTCTTCTTTTCAAAACTCAATTCTTTTTCATTTAAAACCATGAAATCGGTAAAAATATTTTAGAAAACACATCTTACCCCTCTAGAAGCCTCTGGCATCTTCAGAATTCCAGATTCCAACGGAGATTCAGCCGGAAGGCAGGGATTGTGATGCCGGAATCTAGCCGGGTATTATATTCTTCCCCCCTTTAAGAACATTCGTCCCCGAATGTTCCATAAACAAACAGACAATCTCAAAACATAGCATCAATCATACATAAACAAGCGAGCAACAAGCAAGCAAAACTAAAAAACCTCTCTCCTAAAAGAGAGACACAAGTACTGCTGGAGTATAAACTCCCGGGTCTCCCAAACACTCACTACTAACCAGTGGTGATTTCCAAAAACTTTTCACCATCGGGATTTCCTGGTTCCTCAGCTTATTGACTAATGTTTCCATGATCCGCACTAGCTACTCAACATAGGTGAGACCTCCTGCGATCTCTACCTCTGGTTCATTAAGAACCCTACTAGGACCTGACACGAACTTCCATAACATAGGAACATGGAAATCCAAATGGATTTTCTCCATAAAGAATCACCCTTCCCAAAGAGACACCTTAGCAATACCCAACCTTCATCTGAAACTCAACACGCTTCCACTGCGCTACTCTGATCCTTTCTCTTCTCTCCTCTTCTCTACAAAACTGACTTCTTCTCTAACTCTCAACAGGTAAGAGATACCTGCTCCTGGTAGTGACCTTGTCCGACTGCCTAAAGTCGACACAGGGTCTCAAGGATCCATCCTGCTTTTCCCTCAACAACACTGGAGCAATCCAGGGTGAGGTACTAGGTCGGATAAAACCCTTGTCTACCAAGCTCTTATAACTGCTCTAACAACTCTTAAAACTCTGCAGGTACCATCCTGTAGAGAAAGATAGAGATGAACCTGGTGTTAGGCATCACTTCTATGTCCAAACTCTATCTCCCTAGCAGGTGGCAAACCTGATAGCTCGCCTGGGAAAACATCTAAGACTCTCTCTAACAACTGGCACTGAGGCTGGTTCCCTGACCTGACTACTAAACTCTCAACAAGAACTAGAAACCTCTGACAACCCCTCCTACGTACCCTACGAACCTGACAGGCTGACAACAAACCTCTAGGCATCCCTACTATGTCCCCCCAGCAAACCACCTCTGACCCATCCTGTCCTCAGAATCTGACTACCTTGTCTCAGCAGACCAAGATAGCACTACGAGTAGAAAACCAATCCAACCCTAAACTGACGTCCAGACAGCCAAGTCTAGGACCTTAAAGTCGGGTGGAAGGCATCTACCCTCAACTGACACTGAACTGGACTGGCAGACTGACTCTGCCACAGATGGATCACACTCGGGTCCACTGACCCAAAGAGAACACTCTAGCCTAGAAGCTATCAACTCAACCTCTCGACGACTCCTAGAGCAACTAAAGAAAGAGAATACCAGGGTTCACAAAAACATACACATCAGAACCTTTGAAAGTGAGCGTACCTGACACCACCAAGTTCGATGCGTCTGCCTCCTGTTGAGCTTGGGTGAAGATCCGAGCTGGAGCTGACGGACCTTCTCCACGGGAACCTGCGGAATGAGGGACTGACCCTCTCCCTCTGCCTCGACCACTAACCTGAACCATGGCTGGAGCTGCTGGCTGAGCCGCTCTACCTGAAGCTGCTTGCTGGTACTGAGCCATCCAGGGTGCAGTAGGACACTCACGTGCTATGTGCCCTTCCTGCCCGCACCTAAAACAAGCTGTTGTCCCCGTCAGACAGACTCCCTTGTGCGGCCTTCCACACCTCAAGCATCTTGAACTACTTGAGCCAGAGCTTGAGCCACCAAAACCCAGACTAGCCTTCAAATTCTTCCAGAACTTCTTCTTCTTCCCCCTCAGGGTTCTGCCCCACTTCTTGCTTTTCGTGGAGGCTATACTCAGAATGGAGGGATCAATCCCTCCCGAACTTGAAATTCTGGAATCCTGAGTCTGAGCATCCTCCTGAAAAACTCCCATACCTTCTTCTGGCACTCTGATTCCCAAACTGACATTCCTTCTCTGAACATCCATCTCTACTTCCCTCATACTAGCTGACATTCTTCTTGGAGCCATTCCTTCTCTGCTCACATCAAAAGACCTTCCAGGGTCCCTTGATGTTCCCCATCTGCTGACTCCCCACGACTGCGCTCTTGGCAGAACAGGGGGAAAGTGTAACGACCCGAAAATTGGACCGCTACCGGCGCTAGGATCCGGGTCGACTTAAGGCCGCCGGGACCCGTAGCAAGCCTGACATAAAACCTGTAAACCTGTATAATCCCATACATGATCAACAACATGCATAAAAATTAAAACTTTTCTTTCCATAAACGTCAACCAAACTCAACCTGTGCATAAATATGAACATAACTTTGATCCCTCTGTGGGATCTCATCTGTGCCCTCAAAGGGTAACATAACCTGTGTTGAGCTGGTTTACATAAACATCATCAAAACCTCTAAGATCATGTATAAAAAGGGATACAACATTCTATGGTCAAGCACACACTAACATCCATAAAACTCATTACATAACTATACTGTACTTTTACATTACAATTTGATCATGTCCATTGCTAGCTATTACATAGGCATGACTTCTTTACTCTATCCGGACTCCCGTACTATATCCTGTACCTGTAAGCCTGGGGGAAAAGGGAGAGGGGTGAGCTAAAAGCCTAGTGAGTAGAGCTATTAAAACACATCAACACTATGCTCTATGAAATGCATCATAACACAAACAATTCACATAAGGGTTGGGCGAACTCGTCACCAATTAGTCCAAGTTAACTCTGTGCCAGGCCTGTAGAATGGGGTCCTGGTCTTTCCTGTCAGAACATACATTACTTACCATTTTCCCAGGGCCTCCTCTGGCTCCTGGTCTTCAAGTCCCATAACCGTGCCTTACTCTGTGCCAGGCCTGTAGACTGGGGCCTGGACTTGTTTACTCTGTGCCAGGCCTGTAGCATGGGGCCTGGTCTTCCTGTCTTGAACTAACTGGGTCATCCGACATTCACCCACAACAACAACAATTTATGCAATGCGGCATATTCGTGAAAACTAATGCAATCATCCTATTGCATAATCATGATGCATGAAACATGATAAAGCATTTAATTTAAAAGATTAAGTTATAGTTCCACTCACCTCTGGCTGACTCTGACAATACCGAAGCAGCTGAACTCACTGCTGGGGTCCTCGGTTCCTCGGGTCCGAACCTACACAGGTGGACTCAAATGAGGGACCAAACATACCTGAACATAACTCTAAAATATTCCCCAAAAACCCCCTAAAACATCCTGAAAATATCACATAGAGATATGCATGAAATGGCTGAACAGGGCACTTTCGGCGGCACCTTCGGCGGCCGAAAGTCCTGGACAGAGACGAAACTCAAGTAGGTTCGGCGGCACCTTCGGCGGCCGAAAGTCCCAGACAGAGACGAAAGTCTCTTTTCGGGGGCAACTTCGGCAGCCGAAAGGCCTGCCTCCCCAGCCATGTTCGGCGGCCGAAAGTGCCTTCGGCTGCCGAACCTGGTTTCTGCCAAAGGGCAGAAACTTGGCTCCTTTGTGCATTTCGCCTCCAAACCTTCCAAACATGCATATTTTTCAACCAAAGCATGCATACAAGTTCCTAGGGGCCTCAAACATGCATATACCCCATCTACAACACTTCAATCACACACAATCAAGCTACATTGTTCAAAAAGTCATCAAAAACCCATAGGTTCAACATATGCCCTAACATGCATTCTATCCCTTAAAACTTCATAAAACTTGTTTAAATCATACATTGAGCTTAAGATCGGCTCTTACCTCTTGAAGATCGAGGGTTGAGGAGATCTAACTTGGAGATGGGAGAAGTTCCAACTTTTGGTCTCCAAGCTCCAAAACTCGTTCTAAGCTCAAAGATCTTCAAAACCAAAGTTATAAACTTGTAAAGATCATGGAAAAAGGAAGGAAAAACTCAAGATTGGGGGAAGGATGGCGGAATGCTCACCTTGGCCGAAATGGGGAGAAAAAGCTCGCCCATTTTCGGCTAAGGGACCCTTTTATAGGTGGCTGGCCAGGCCACGTTCGGGGGCCGAATGTGCCTCCGCATCCATGCAATGTTCGGCGGCCGAACTTGACTTTCGGCGGCCGAACCTGGACTTCCCCTCACTCATGCTTTCGGGGGCCTAACGTGCCTCCAAAACACATGCATGTTCGGCGGCCAAACTTGACTTTCGGCGGCCGAACCTGGGTTTTCCTCCAATGCTATTTTCATGCAAAAACTCATTTTATTTAATACTTAAAACCATTAAAAACATGAAAACATTTCATAAAAATATGATTCTACCCTTCTAGAGGTCTCCGACATCCGAGGTTCCACCGCACGGTAGGAATTCCGATACCGGAGTCTAGCCGGGTATTACATTCTCCCCCTCTTAAGAACATTCGTCCCCGAATGTTCCTCAACTAACATACAAAGCATGGCATCAATCATAACATACAACATAGCATACAATATATCATACATGCAACACATAGAACTACTAACACTCACCTCAAAACAGATGGGGGTATTGCTGGAGCATGGACTCCCGTGTCTCCCAGGTGCATTCTTCAATATTGTGGTGGTTCCAAAGGACTTTCACCATTGGGATTTCCTTGTTTCTTAACTTTCTGATCTGAGTGTCAAGAATCCGCACTGGCTGCTCAACATAGGTGAGATCCTCTTGGATCTCCACATCAGGCTCACTAAGAACCTTGCCCGGATCTGACACGAACTTTCTCAACATAGAAACATGGAAAACCGGATGGATTCTCTCCATTGAAGCAGGTAAATCCAGCTTGTACGATACATTCCCAATCTTTTGCAAGACTTCGAAGGGTCCGATGTACCGCGGAGCCAGTTTACCCTTCTTCCCGAACCGAACCACTCCTTTCATTGGAGACACCTTGAGCAATACCAGATCCCCCTCCTGAAACTCTACTAGCCTTCTGCGGATGTCTGCATAACTCTTCTGTCTGCTTGCAGCTGTCTTGATTCTTTCTCTGATCATGGGCACCACCTTGCTGGTGATCTCTACTAGCTCGGGTCCTGCTAAAGACCTCTCTCCTACCTCTTCCCAGCAAACAGGTGATCTGCACTTCCTTCCATATAAAGCTTCATATGGAGCCATCCCGATGCTAGCATGATGGCTGTTATTGTAGGCAAACTCCACCAAAGGTAGATGCTGCCTCCAAGAACCGCCAAAGTCCAGCACACACATTCTGAGCATATCTTCTATGGTCTGGATGGTCCTCTCTGACTGTCCGTCTGTCTGTGGATGGAAGGCAGTGCTGAAATCCAACCTAGTACCCATAGCATTCTGCAGACTCCGCCAAAATCTGGAGGTGAACTGGGGCCCTCTATCTGACACTATAGAAACAGGAACCCCATGCAGTCTGACTATCTCATCAACGTACACCTGCGCCAACTTGTCCACAGAATAGCCACTCCTGACAGGGATAAAGTGAGCAGATTTGGTGAGTCTGTCCACAATCACCCATATGGAGTCCAATCTGTTGGACGTCGCCGGTAACCCCACTACGAAGTCCATAGCTATATTCTCCCATTTCCACTCTGGAATAGGTAGCGGGTTAAGCATTCCAGCCGGCTTCTGATGTTCCAGCTTCACCCTCTGACATACTTCGCAGGCGGACACAAACTGTGCCACTTCTCTCTTCATAGCTGGCCACCAATAAACTTTCTTCAGATCTTGATACATCTTGGTGGCTCCGGGGTGAATGCTGTATCTTGCATTATGAGCCTCTCTCATAATGTCCCCTTTTAGCCCAATGTCATCTGGTACACACAATCGACTCCCATAGCGGAGGATCCCCTTGTTGTCAAATCTGAACTCGCTGCCTTTGCCCGACTGGACAGTCCTGGCAATCTTTACTAACTCTGGGTCCTCATGCTATTTCTGAGCCACCTGCTCCAGAAACACGGGTGTCACTTTCATCTGAGCAACCAAGGCACCTGTACCAGATAACTCCAACTGTAGACCTTCCTCAATGAGCTTGTAAAACTCCTTCACCACTGGTCTCCTCTCTGCCGTGATGTGGGATAGACTGCCTAGTGACTTCCGGCTTAGGGCGTCTGCCACAACATTCGCCTTACCCGGATGATACTGAATCTTGCAATCATAGTCACTCAGCAACTCTACCCATCTCCTCTGTCTCAAATTCAAATCTCTTTGACTCAGGATGTACTGCAGGCTTTTATGATCGGTGAAGATCTCACATTTTACCCCATAGAGGTAATGCCTCCACATCTTGAGTGCAAAGATTACTGCTGCCATCTCAAGGTCATGTGTGGGGTAATTCAACTCATGCTTCTTCAGCTGCCTAGAAGCATAAGCAATCACCCTCTCATTCTGCATAAGCACACAACCCAGTCCCACACGGGACGCATCACAAAAGACTGTAAAGTCTTCATCACTAGCTGGCAGAGCTAAAACTGGTGCTGAAGTCAACCTCTTCTTGAGCTCTTCAAAACTCTCCTCGCACTGGTCGGTCCACAGAAACTTCTGATTCTTCCTGGTTAGTCTGGTTAGAGGAGCTGCTATCTTTGAGAAGTCCTGAACGAACCTCCTGTAGTAACCTGCCAAACCCAAGAAACTCCTGATCTCTGTCACTGAAGTGGGTCTAGGCCAGTTAGCCACAGTCTCTGTCTTCTTGGGGTCTACCTCTATACCATTCTCTGACACTACATGCCCCAAGAACGAAATGCTCCTTAGCCAGAACTCACACTTGGAGAACTTGGCATACAAGCCATGCTCCCTCAAGGTCTGTAGAACCAACCTCAGATGATGGGCATGTTCCTCTGCACTCCTGGAATACACTAAGATATCATCTATGAAGACAATAACAAAGTGATCCAGGTACTGGCTAAACACTCTGTTCATGAGGTCCATGAATGCTGCAGGGGCGTTAGTTAACCCGAACGGCATTACAAGGAACTCAAAATGCCCATATCTGGTCCTGAAAGCCGTCTTTGGAACGTCCTCTTCCCTGATCCTCAACTGATGGTACCCCGATCTCAGATCTATTTTGGAGAAACAACCCGCTCCTGCTAGCTGGTCGAATAGATCGTCGATCCTTGGCAATGGGTACTTATTCTTGGTAGTGACTTTGTTCAACTGCCTGTAGTCGATACAAAGTCTAAGGGATCCATCCTTCTTTCTCACAAACAAAACCGGAGCACCCCAGGGTGAGGTACTCGGTCGGATGAAGCCCTTGTCTACCAGCTCCTGTAACTGCTCCTTCAGCTCTTTCAATTCTGCTGGCGCCATCCTGTAGGGAGGGATAGAGATCGGTCGGGTTCCAGGCATCAGTTCTATCTCGAACTCTATCTCCCTAGCAGGTGGTAAACCTGGCAGTTCGTCTGGGAACACATCTAAGAACTCTCTAACCACTGGCACTAAGGCGGGCTCTCTAACCTGACTATTAAGCTCTCTCACATGAGCCAAGTACCCCTGACATCCCCTCCTAAGCAACCTACGAGCCTGAAGAGCTGAGATCATACCTCTAGGTGTACCCCTCCTGTCTCCTCTGAAGACGACCTCTGATCCATCCTGACCTCTGAACCTGACTACCTTGTCCCTGCAGTCCAAGGTAGTACCATGGGTAGATAACCAGTCCATCCCTAGAATGACGTCAAAATCTGTCAAATCTAGAACCACTAGGTCGGCGGACATGCATCTCCCCTCAACAAAAACTGGACTACACTGACAGACTGACTCTGCCACTGATGGATCACACTTGGGTCCACTGACCCAGAGAGGACACTCTAACCCAGAAGTCATTAATCCCAACCTCTCTACGGCCCTCGGGGCAATAAAAGAATGAGATGCACCAGGGTCCATCAATGCATATACATCCGAACATCCAATGATGAGATTACCTGCCACCACGGTGTTGGATGCGTCTGCCTCCTGCTGTGTCATTGTGAAGATCCGTGCTGGGGCTGATGGACCTTCACCTCTGAAACCCGCTGAAGAAGAGGCTGCTCCTCTCCCTCTGCCTCTGCCACTGGCCTAAGTCATGGCTGGAGCTGCTGGCTGCGCTACACTGCCTGAAGCTGTCTGCTGGGACTGAGCCATCGGGGCCGCTCTTGGACAGTCTCGAGCTATATGCCCCTCCTGACCGCATCTGAAGCAGGTGTTTGTCCCAAACCGACATACTCCCTTGTGTGGTCTACCACACCTCGCACAAACTGCATTATCCGCACCCGAGCTTGAGCCACTTCCAAATCCCAGACTGGACTTAACCTTGTTCCAGAACTTATTCTTCTTACCCTTGGGTTTACCCCATCTCTTGCTGCCTGAAGCTGCTGCACTAAGGGTAGAGGGATCTAACTTTCCCCCACCCGGAGTTTTAGAACCAGAAGCTTGTGCCACTGTCTGCTTAACTGTCCCCTGAATGATGGCACTAGCTTCCATTCTCCTAGCCATATCTACTATGGCATGAAAACTCTCTCTATCTGCTGACTGTACCAAGGAGGAATACCTGGGATGGAGCTTCATGATATACCTCCTCGACTTCTTCTGGTCTGTGCTAAGGTCTTGCCCTGCAAATGGCAGCAACTCCATAAACCTGTCGGTATATTCGTCTACACTCATGTCATCAGTTTGCCTCAACTGCTCGAATTCTATCATCTTCAATTCCCTTGAACTATCAGGGAAAGCCCATCCTGCAAACTCATTTGCAAACTCTTCCCAAGTCATGTTGTCCACTCTCGGGTTCACATAATTTTTGAACCACTCCCGTGCCTTTTTGCACTTAAGTGTGAACCCGGCCATCTGAATGGCTCTACTGTCATCCGCCCCTATCTCATCTGTAATTGCCTTGACCCGCTCCAAGTACACGAACGGATCATTACCGGTTTCAAACTGGGGAGCACCCAGCTTCATATAGTCTGTCATCTTAACCTTGCTCCCACTGACTGAGCTAGGTCTAGGTGGTTGAGCAACTGGGGCTGCTGGTTCTGCAGGTGGTGGAGGTGGTACAACATTTTCTGAGGTAGGGTTTGCTGGATTTGGATAGTAGGGTGGAGGTGGATACATTGGGTACTGAGAGTATGGTGGGTAGTAAGGTGGGTATGGCATCTGTGTGGGATAAGGGGTGAAACTAGGGTAATCCGATGTACCTCCCATCGAATACCCGGGATGTTGTGAGAAATGTGGGTAGTGAGGTGGCTGTACAAATCCCGAGGCCTGAGTGCCTCCTTGGGATTCTCCCATCCCTTCTTCTGACATACTGACTCCCAAACTGCCATCCCTCCTCTGTTCTACGTCCATATCATCCCCCATATCCTCTGACGCTCCTCCCTGAACTGTTCCTCTGACTGATCTGCTTCTACCCAGATCCAGAGACCTTCTAGGGTCTCTTGCTACTCTGTCCCTGTTGGACCTGCTTGACATTGCCCTAGGCAATGTAGGAGGACGGGCGCTCATGCCCTCATCCTCAGGCGGTACTCCAGTCAACCTTGCTGATCGACGAGTTCCTCTCATCCTGTTTTCTGAAAAACAGTACGCATCACAAGCAACATTAGCATCATATGGTTCATGTGGGCACACATGAACCCGCATCACATACATCACATATCATAGCATATCATTAATGCACATGCATAAAGTCATGGCATTTCACATCATCATGCAAGACAGGACTCCACATCCTATCCTAGTGGACATGATCTTCTCCTATTGTGCTTGACCTTCTATAACCTCTATGAGCCCGACACTCTAGGTCCGACCATATGAACCTAGGGCTCTGATACCATTCTGTAACGACCCGAAAATTGGACCGCTACCGGCGCTGGGATCCGGGTCGACTTAAGGCCGCCGGGACCCGTAGCAAGCCTGACATAAAACCTGTAAACCTGTATAATCCCATACATGATCAACAACATGCATAAAAATTAAAACTTTTCTTTCCATAAACGTCAACCAAACTCAACCTGTGCATAAATATGAACATAACTTTGATCCCTCTGTGGGATCTCATCTGTGCCCTCAAAGGGTAACATAACCTGTGTTGAGCTGGTTTACATAAACATCATCAAAACCTCTAAGATCATGTATAAAAAGGGATACAACATTCTATGGTCAAGCACACACTAACATCGATAAAACTCATTACATAACTATACTGTACTTTTACATTACAATTTGATCATGTCCATTGCTAGCTATTACATAGGCATGACTTCTTTACTCTATCCGGACTCCCGTACTATATCCTGTACCTGTAAGCCTGGGGGAAAAGGGAGAGGGGTGAGCTAAAAGCCCAGTGAGTAGAGCTATTAAAACACATCAACACTATGCTCTATGAAATGCATCATAACACAAACAATTCACATAAGGGTTGGGCGAACTCGTCACCAATTAGTCCAAGTTAACTCTGTGCCAGGCCTGTAGAATGGGGTCCTGGTCTTTCCTGTCAGAACATACATTACTTACCATTTTCCCAGGGCCTCCTCTGGCTCCTGGTCTTCAAGTCCCATAACCGTGCCTTACTCTGTGCCAGGCCTGTAGACTGGGGCCTGGACTTGTTTACTCTGTGCCAGGCCTGTAGCATGGGGCCTGGTCTTCCTGTCTTGAACTAACTGGGTCATCCGACATTCACCCACAACAACAACAATTTATGCAATGCGGCATATTCGTGAAAACCAATGCAATCATCCTATTGCATAATCATGATGCATGAAACATGATAAAGCATTTAATTTAAAAGATTAAGTTATAGTTCCACTCACCTCTGGCTGACTCTGACAATACCGAAGCAGCTGAACTCACTGCTGGGGTCCTCGGTTCCTCGGGTCCGAACCTACACAGGTGGACTCAAATGAGGGACCAAACATACCTGAACATAACTCTAAAATATTCCCCAAAAACCCCCTAAAACATCCTGAAAATATCACATAGAGATATGCATGAAATGGCTGAACAGGGCACTTTCGGCGGCACCTTCGGCGGCCGAAAGTCCTGGACAGAGACGAAACTCAGGTAGGTTCGGCGGCACCTTCGGCGGCCGAAAGTCCCAGACAGAGACGAAAGTCTCTTTTCGGGGGCAACTTTGGCAGCCGAAAGGCCTGCCTCCCCAGCCATGTTCGGCGGCCGAAAGTGCCTTTGGCTGCCGAACCTGGTTTCTGCCAAAGGGCAGAAACTTGGCTCCTTTGTGCATTTCGCCTCCAAACCTTCCAAACATGCATATTTTTCAACCAAAGCATGCATACAAGTTCCTAGGGGCCTCAAACATGCATATACCCCATCTACAACACTTCAATCACACACAATCAAGCTACATTGTTCAAAAAGTCATCAAAAACCCATAGGTTCAACATATGCCCTAACATGCATTCTATCCCTTAAAACTTCATAAAACTTGTTTAAATCATACATTGAGCTTAAGATCGGCTCTTACCTCTTGAAGATCGAGGGTTGAGGAGATCTAACTTGGAGATGGGAGAAGTTCCAACTTTTGGTCTCCAAGCTCCAAAACTCGTTCTAAGCTCAAAGATCTTCAAAACCAAAGTTATAAACTTGTAAAGATCATGGAAAAAGGAAGGAAAAACTCAAGATTGGGGGAAGGATGGCGGAATGCTCACCTTGGCCGAAATGGGGAGAAAAAGCTCGCCCATTTTCGGCTAAGGGACCCTTTTATAGGTGGCTGGCCAGGCCACGTTCGGGGGCCGAATGTGCCTCCGCATCCATGCAATGTTCGGCGGCCGAACTTGACTTTCGGCGGCCGAACCTGGACTTCCCCTCACTCATGCTTTCGGGGGCCTAACGTGCCTCCAAAACACATGCATGTTCGGCGGCCGAACTTGACTTTCGGCGGCCGAACCTGGGTTTTCCTCCAATGCTATTTTCATGCAAAAACTCATTTTTATTTAATACTTAAAACCATTAAAAACATGAAAACATTTCATAAAAATATGATTCTACCCTTCTAGAGGTCTCCGACATCCGAGGTTCCACCGCACGGTAGGAATTCCGATACCGGAGTCTAGCCGGGTATTACAGAAAGGTATCCATACCTTCCCTCCCAGATGGAACTCCAGTCGATTCCACAGATTGACGAGCACTTCGCATTCTGGCTCCTCTGAAGAACAACACACAAGCATGCAAACATTAGCAATCATACGGTTCAGGTGGAAACACATGAACCTGCAACACATACATAGCATATCATACATAACATTAATGCACATGCATAAAATCATGGCATTTCACATCATCATTCATACAAGACAGGACTCTACATCCTATCCTAGTGGACATGATTTTTCCTACTGTGCTTGCCCTTTCTATGACCTTTAAACCAACCTCTTTCCGATGTGCAACACACCGTACTCTTGAGGCCCAAAGCTCTGATACCACTCTGTAACGACCCGGAAATCGGTACCCCTAAGTAACGGTCCGAACCGCCACCGGCGCTAGGATCCAGATCGGCTTAAGACCGCCGGGACCCGTAGCAAGCCAAACATACCTCCTATCACCCGGTCAAATCCCATACATGATCAACAATTACATAAAAACTGAAACATCTGATGTATATTCCGAGCCTGACCTGTATGCGACATAACTGAAAACATAAAGAACCCCTTACTAGAGCCCTCATCAAAACTCTAGTTGGGTCAACATAACATACATCAAGCCGGAGTCACATCCAATGAACCAAACCTAACCTGTGCATGCATCCAAACCAAAAACATAAAACCTCCACTAGAGTCCTCATCAAACTCTAGCGTGGTAAACAACACATGCCACAAGTTTAGTTCAAACACAACTCAACATCTAACATAACATACATCATGTACTAAATAGGGACTAACCAAGTCTTAGGGCCAAGCACAGTACTAATACATAACACAACTCTACTATACTTGCATTACATTACATTACATTTCATTATCTTACAATCCATTATATCAATTTACATTACATGTCCACACTAAAACACTAATCTATTACATAAGCATAACATTAACCCTTGGGACTTCCCAATCTTTCTCAGACCTGCAAACCTGGGGTTAGGGGAGAGGGGTGAGCTAAAAAGCCCAGTAAGTAGAGACAAAGAAGACAGTTCATTAATTACATGCTTTCATGAAATGCGTCACAGCACAAACATTTCACATAACGGATGGACATGACCACCAAAACTCCCTCTGTCTAAAATATATCATGGTGCCCGGCCCTTCGGGATCCTCAGGACTTCATTATGCTCGGCCCTTCAGGCTCCTTAGGACTTCATTATGCCCAGCCCTTCGGGCTCCTCAGGACTTCATTATTCCCGGCCCTTCGGGCTCCTCAGGACTTCATTATTCCCGGCCCTTCGAGCTCCTCAAGACTTCATTAACATAACATATCTAGGGCTATTGGGGTCGCCTTGGTCCATCCACATCAACAATAAATAATGCAATGCGTCATATTCGTGTAACTAGTGCGATCAACCTATTACATATAAACATGATGCATGAATATGCTTTAGGCATTTGATTTCGTAAAATAAAAGATTAAGTTTAGTTCTACTCACCTCTGGCAGACGCTGGACTGACTCTGCAACAGCTAACACTGATGGCCTCCTCGGTCCCTCGGGTCCGATCCTACACAGGTGGACTCGAATGAGGTGCCAAACACACTCTAAACAACTCATAAACAACTACCCAAAAACCCCGTAAAACATCACTTAAACATGCATAGAAAACAACCTTGAAAGGGCTGGACAGGGCACTTTCGGCGGCCGAAGGTCCCTTCCAGAGACAAAAGTCATGCAGGTTCGGCGGCAGGTTCGGCGGCCGAAGCCTCACTCCAGATTCGAAAGTCAAGCACTTTCGGCGGCCGAACATCACCTTCGGTGGCCGAAAGTCTGCTCCAGATCCGAAACAGAACTTTCGGGGGCAAGGTTAGGCAGCCAAACCATGCATCCACAGGTAGGTTCGGCGGCCGAAACCACCTTCGGCGGCCGAACCTGAGTTCATCCAGAACTCAGCCTCATGCACAAACAAGCCTCCCAAGCCTTCCAAGCACCCAAAACATGCATCCAACCTTTTAAAACATGCATAACCCTTAATCATGCATAAAGGAGCTTAAACAAGCTTAAACTCCAACAAAGAACATCAAAAAGCATACATAAATAGCTTATGACCCACATAAGCCAAAACCATCAAAATTACTCAAAACCTCACTTGCTCTCTCCCAATCATGCATACACTCTCCCACATGCATAAAGGAGCATAAACTAACATAAATTCCTCAACACAAACATCACATAACATACATTGGGCATAAAATCCACATAAACCTAAACATGCATATCTACCCATACTCAACTATCAAAACATCTTTAAACTTACTTAAAACTTCATTAAAATACAAGGAAAGCAAGGATCTACACTTAACTCTTGAAGATCGAGGGGTGGTGCGATCCCTAACTCGGAGGTGTGGAGGATCCAAGCTCCAAAAGCCTCCAAGCTCCCAAAACTCCTATTAAAGCTTCAAAACTTCAAAACAAGGGTAGAACTCATGAGAATTTGAGGAATGGGTAGAGAAAACATGAAAACGACCAAAGGAGGGCATAAACTCACCTGAGCTCGAGAATGGGGAGAAAACTCGCCCATTTTCGATCTGAGGGCTCTTTATAGGTGGCCTGGTCAACAACCTTCGGCAGCCTAACTTGCCCCTTAAACTCATGCATGTTCGGCGGCCGAACTTGAGGTTCGGCGGCCGAACCTTGGTTAGTTCAAACAAAGCTTTCGGAGGCCAAAAGCGCTCCCGAAATCTTCCCATGTTCGGCGGCCGAACTTCACTTTCGGCGGCCGAACCTGGCAAATGCCTCCTAGGTCTTCTTTTCAAAACTCAATTCGTTTTCATTTAAAACCATGAAATCAGTAAAAACATTTTAGAAAACACATCTTACCCCTCTAGAAGCCTCTGGCATCTTCAGAATTCCAGATTCCAACGGAGATTCCGCTGGAAGGTAGGGATTCCGATGCCGGAATCTAGCCGGGTATTACACTTTGGTTCCAGGCTATTATTCCTGATTTCATTTCCAAGCTCTTAGCCCTGATTTCGCTTTCGGGCTCTTTTGCCATGAGTTTTTTTTCGAGCATTTTTGCTCTTTCATTTTTCTGGACACTTCGCCCTGATTGTGCTTTTGGGCTCTCTTGCCCTTAGCATGTTTTCGAGTATTTTCGCTCTTTTATTTTTTTGGAGATTTAGCTTTGATTGTGCTTCCGAGCTCTTAGCCCTGATTTCGCTTTCGATCTCTTTTGCCCTTAGCGTTTTCCAAGCATTTTAGCTCTTTCATTTTTCTGGACACTTAGTCCTGATTGTGCTTCTAGGTAGGCTCTTAGCCTTGATTTCACTTTCGAGCTCTTTTTCCCTTATTTTGCTTCTGGGCTCTTTTTCCCTTAGCGTGTTTCCAAGCACTTTCGCTCTTTTATTTTTCTAGGCATTTAGCCCTGATTTTACTTCCGGGCTCTTAGCCTTGGTTTCACTTTCAGGCTCTTTTGCCCTTATTTCGCTTTCGGGTTTTTTGCCCTTAACGTGTTTTTGAGCATTTTCGCTCTTTCATTTTTATGGGCACTTAGCCTTTATTGTGCTTTCGGGCTCTTAGCCTTGATTTCGCTTTCGGGCTCTTTTACCTTGATTTTGCTTCTAGTCCCTTTTGCCTTTGGTGTGTTTCCAAACATTTTTGCTCTTGGCCTTACCGGCAATTTCTTTGGGATTCAGGCTCATGGTCTTACTGATGATTTTTCAAGATTCAAGCTCGTGGCCTTATTGGCAATTTTTCAAGATTCAAGCTCGTGGCCTTACTGGCGATTTTTCGAGATTCAGGCTTATGGTCTTATTGACAATTTTTCGAGATTCTAGCTCGTGTTCTTATTGGCAATTTTCCAAGATTCAGGCTCGTGGCCTTTTTGGCAATTTTTCAAGATTCAAGCTTATAGCCTTACTGGCGAGTTTTCGAGATTCATGCTCATAGTCTTATTGGTGATTTTTCGAGATTCAAGCTTGTGGCCTTACTGGCGATTTTTTATGATTCAGACTTGTGGCCTTATTGGCGATTTTTTGAGATTTAAGCTCATGGTCTTATTGGCGATTTTTTGAGATTCAAGCTCGTGGCCTTACTAGCGATTTTTCGAGATTTAGACTTATGGTCTTACTAGTGATTTTTCAGAATTTAGGCTCGTGGCCTTACTAGTGATTTTTCGAGACTTAGGCTCGTGGCCTTACTAGCGATTTTTTGAGATTCAAACTCGTTGCCTTACTCACGATTTTTTAAGATTTAGGCTCGTGATCTTACTGGCAATTTTTCAAGATTCGGGCTCTTGGCTTTACTCGCGATTTTCTGAAATTCAGGCTTATGACCTTACTGGCGATTTTCTGAGATTAAGACTCATGGCCTTACTAGCGATTTTTCGAGATTCAGGCTCGTATCCTTACTAGCAATTTTCTAAGATTCAAACTCGTGGCCTTACTAGTGATTTTCCTCAATTCAAGCTCAGGCTCGTGGCCTTACTAGCGATTTTTTAGGATTTAGGGTCATGGGGTTACTGGCAATTTTTAGGACTTTTTAGCCTTTCAATTGCTTTTGAAATTTATCTACAAAATAAAAACTTGCACTGCATATATATAACGAGAATGCTTCATTATTTATTTGAATAGTAAGATATTTTAGTTTCATATTTCAAATGAATGCAAATATTAATTTTAGCCAACTAATCATCATATATGATTCTAAAGAATCTAAGAAATAATCATTCCACAGTTTTCTAATTGTATAGCTACATGCTTTAAACATATAATCACTTTTGCAGCAGATTCATGCTAATTTTAATCACGAATGAGAGCTTTTAAGCTACTTGAGTGTATTTATCGTATTTGAGTTCACATACACAAGGCTTTCATCTAAGGTTGTAAACTTTTTTACTAATTCATAATAGCAAAAATACTTTGAGCTAAAGAAAGTAACTATACAACTTAGGTGATTCATGCACGTCACTCCTTTTTCATGATTGAATGGATTGCCCTTGTGTTGCTCTTTCTTCTCACTTCAATATCTTCCTCTATTTGATTTTCTACTATGTAGATTTTAGATGTAACTGATGATCCCTAAGTCTCTTCACCATCTCTCTTTCTTTCTGTGTTTCTTATTGTTTCGCTATTAGCTTTTCTTAGTTTTTCATGTGGATCTCAATGGGTTTGGTTTGAAAACTTTGGCGACAGGATAGTCTTCTTCGTTACCCACAGACGGCGCCACTTGATGAAGTGAGATCAAATGTGTAACGACCCGAAAATCGGACCGCTACCGGTGCTAGGATTCAGATCGACTTAAGGTCGCCGAAACCCGTAGCAAGCCTACTATGCATCCTGTGTACCTGATACAATCCCATACATGATCACACATTTTCATAAAAAATTTTCATTTCATATACCAAGCTCAATCTGTCCATGCATCATAACCTGTATACATAAAACCCACACTAGAGCCCTCATCAAATGCTCTAGTATGGTCAACATCTCATGCATCGAGCTTGATTCAGCATAACTCATCATTAAAACTTTTACATAATAATCATGTTCACAGGGATTTACAAAAAACATAAACTAGGGTAAAGCACAAATCTAATCCATTACATAATACATGTCCACTACTATTCTATTACATAAACTTATACCAGCCTCTAGCCGACTTCCCGAGCTATTCTTGACCCTGCAAACTTGGGGTTAGAGGAAAGGGATAAGCTACAAGAGCCTAGTGAGCAGAACACAAAAATAGTTTATTAAACATATGCTCATATGGAATGCGTCACAACACAAACAATTCACAACAAGATGGACTTGTCACCAGTAACCCTCTACATATCCAATGTGTTCGGCCCTCGACGGAGCTCCTCAGGACTTCCTCTTAAACATAACATAACATATCCATAAATGCCAGGGGCGTAGAATGGGCAAGTCCTGATCTTTCTCTTACATCGTGCCAGGGGCGTAGAATGGGCAAGCCCTGGTCTTTCCGTATTGTATCGTATCATATCATAACATCTCGAGGGCTAGTGGATCATTCAACATCCATCCTCATCAACAATAAATTATGTAATGCATCATATTCGTGAATTCTAATGCAAAACAACCTGCTACATATACATGGCATTCGTGATGCATGATTATGCTGAAAAGCTTAATTACTTTAAAACAATAGATTGGTTTAGTTCTACTCACCTCTAGCTGACGCTTGACTAAAACTGTAGCAGCTGACTCACTGCTGGCCTCTACGGTCTCCCAAGTCCGATCCTACACAGATGGACTCCCATGAGGGACCAAACATAGCTAATACATGACTCTAAACAACACCCCAAAACCCCCTAAAACATCACAAAACATGCATATAAAACAAGCAAAGGAAGGCTGGGCAGAGGACTTTCGGCGGAACCTTCGGCGGTCGAAAGTCCTCTATAGATCCAAAAGTCGGGGTCTTTCGGGGGCAGGTTCGACGGCCGAAAGTCCTCCACAGATCCGAAAGTCAGGGACTTTCTGGGGTGGGTTCGACGGCCGAAACTCCCTTACAGATCCGAAAGTACTTGCTTTCGGGGGCAGGTTAGGCAGCTAAAAGGCTGCCTCCTATGCAGGTTCAGCGGCTGAACCCTGCTTCGGCGGCCGAACCCTGCTTCGGCGGCCGAACCTGGGTTCTCCAGAATGACAGAACCTGATTCTGCCCTATGCATTTCAGCCCCAAAACTCTCAAATCCTCACACCCAACTTCCCACAACATGCATACTCACTCCAAAATGCATAAGGGGTATAAAAACTAGCCTAAATCCCAACAAACAACAACAAAACACAAGGGGGAGCATACATTCATCAAAACCCAACTCAAAGCCTATAATCTTGGATCTAGCCATAACATGCATTTTTAACCCTTCACCCTTTTTAAAACTTACTTAAAACATATAAAAAGGCAAGGATCTACACTTACTTCTTGAAGATCTAAGGCAGATGCAACCCAAGTTTGGAGTTGAGGAGAAACGGTCTCTCAAACTTTAAAATCTTGGATCCAAGCTTAAAACTTCAAAAACAAGCGAAAACTCATGAAAATTTGAAGGAAAAACATAAAATCATCAAAGGAAGGGCAAGAACTCACCTTTGCCCGAAAATGGAGAGAGAAACTCCCCCATTTTCGGACTGGAGGTCTTTTATAGATGGCTGGCCAGACCACCTTCGGAGGCCGAAAGGAGAGCTCCCGCGGCAGCACTATGTTCGGCGGCCGAACCTGGGCTTGTCCCTCAAAAATATTTTTCTTTCATTTTAAAACTTTAACTCAAAACCAAACAATAAAATCATGAAAATCATTTTGTAAAAACATATTTTACCCTTCTAAGAGGTTCTGGTATCCGAGATTCCGGATTCCAACAGGGATTCCATCAGAAGGTTGGAATTATGACACCGGAGTTTAGCCGGGTATTACATTGGGTTGTCCAGATATGGACACCTGGTAGCGGTTTGATCCAACAAGTTGACCGTTGATTCGGGATTGATTCTGTTAGGTCCCTTCATGTTTGATCTTGAGGAAGGGGTCCTATAAGATAAAAAAACGGTCAAGAGTCCATCGGAGATGCCCCCAGCGGAAGTTTTCCGATGCTTAAGTTAGATTAAGATTATATAGGATTCAGTAACATAAAGAGAAAATATATAATAAAGGATTAAGGGGGAATTTCTAATAAGTTTGTATCCATCGGGGGTTCTTCTGTGAGCGTACAAAAGAGAGTGAGCTTCTTCCATGGATTTGTGAGTGAGGGAGATTTACTTTTAAAGAGCTAGTTTCTGAGAAAGAGCTGCGAGAGCCCCCTCTTGGTGAGGTTGGTTCAAGGATATTTGTATATCTTATTCCTTGCCTTACGTCCCATCAAATTGGATGGTATCGTGTTGTAGTGAGTATGTCAGGCGACCGACAGTTGACTAATCAATGCAGAGTCTATTTGCCCATACCCTTTGGTAGGTATGTCAAACGGCTGAGTAGTCTTTCCGTACACACATTTAATATCTCGGAGAGGGCTAGAGAGGCCGACAATTGCATGGAGGTCGGTTGTCTTACTCTGATTTTATCGAGTCGTGCTCGATGTGTATGACCTTCATTGGGGTTGATAGTCTTTATATTTATTTCTAGTGTGTGGTACGAGCATTGAAGAGGTCGTCATACTTACTCTAGGTATTGGAGAGATTAAGGGTGCTAGAGGTCGTCATACTTACTCTAGGTATTGGAGAGATTAAGGGTGCTAATGGTCTGATCTTCGGACTCCTATAAGTCGGGTTTTCTGCTGTCCGGTCAAATCTAGTGAAAAGGTTAGCTCGTCTCTTTTTCAAATTACGTGTACACGTGTCATCTCAACGTTTCTCACTTTTTATATGTTATCAAAACAATGATTGAAGGCTCTCGAATCCAATCCTTGCAGAAGCACATGCAAGCCTAGGAGTTGTGACTCCAGGAGATGAATCAAGAAAAGCAAGCTGCAATAAATTGTACTTCGGTAAGATAGGAGGAATTAATTGAGGTTAGCCATAAGAAGAATCATGAGGAAATAAGTGAGGAGTGGAGCGCCGCTAATAAGAAGATAGATCAATTACTAGAAGTATTCAAAGCGTCCCAAGCGAACAAAGTTATGGAAGTATTCCTCTACCTTAATCTGATTCATTAGATGCAAGGCATTTTGCCCTTACCTCTGGAAGGTAAAAGAAGTTGGGAATCTAGTAATGAATATGTGGATAGTAAAAATAGTTTTTAAAAAAATTAAATTGGAAATTCTCCGGTTTGATGGTTCGAATCCAAGAGCCTAAATAAGGAAATGTCTCTGTCATTAGTATTAACAACTTTGAATCATGATTTAACGACTGAGTAAAATACCCATTAATAATTTTTAACTATTAATTTTTAATATTTAATAATAAACTTTTCTCACTTTAATGTTTTTTTTTTTTTTTTATCATACACAGAGTCTTTCTTATAGGAGAATACAGTTTTTTTTATGGTATCCGATTAGAATATAACCGGATAAAGTACTTGTGAAAATTACTTTACTTAAATTCAAATTTTATTCAAATTATTTAAATTTATTTTAAATTTGATTAAAATTTATTATCATTCGAACCTATTCCTAACCTATTATTATTATTCAAAAAATATCCGAAGCTATTTAATTTTATATATTTTAATTAATAATTTATATAAAAATTATTTTTTATTAATAATTTCATTTTAGAAAATTAATATTTTTAAAAAATTAAATTATAATTTTTAATAAAAACATATAAAAATTTATAAATATTTAAATAAACGAATTTAGATAATTAGTATTTTTTATATAAAATTAAATCTGTTATGCATATTAATTTTTAAATTTAAATTTATTCCAAATTTTATTATATACTATTTAAATTTATTAATATTGAATGAGATTGCTTTAGTTTTGATACCTAAGAAGGGTGTCCCTGAGCGAATGAGTGATTTGCGTCCTATTGCCCTCTGTAACGTGGTTTATAAGATCATGACTAAGATGATAGTTAACCGGTTTAAGTCCATCTTGCCGTCTATTGTCTCGGAAAGCCAGAGCGCTTTTATTTCTGAGCGCAGCATTCAGGACAATATAATCTTAGCTTTTGAGGCTATGCATGGATTTAATATGTTTCATTGAAAGAAAGAGTTATCTGGGGCCCTTAAAATGGATATCAGCAAAGCCTATGATAGACTGGAGTGGGATTTCATTCGTGACATGCTCATCCGTATGGGGTTTGCGCAGCGATGGGTTGCTTTGGTGTTTTCTTGTATCTCCACTGTTCGTTATTGGATTCTGCATGATGGCAGGGAAATCGGCCCTATCTTACCGACGAGGGGACTGAGGCAAGGAGATCCCTTGTCGCCTGATTTATTCATTCTTTGTGCTGAGGGGCTATCATGCCTTCTGTAAGACAGTATAAACCGTGGCAGTCTTCATGGGTTCAGGATATCACAGGGTGGCCCGCAGATCTCCCACCTTTTTTTCGCGAATGATAGCTTGATTTTCTTCAGAGCAAATGTTCAAGAGGCGTTGGAGCTCAAGTGTATTCTTCGCATCTATGAGAACGCATCTGGACAATTGGTTAACTTTCAAAAACCATCTATTTCTTTCAGCAAGTATACTCCTGTGGCTCTTCGGGATTCTATCTGTTCAGTGCTTCAGGTTGAGGAGAAGCCGGATTTGGGTAATTATTTGGGACTCCCTTCTCATGTTGGTAGTAACAAGAGGGAAGTGTTCAGTTTTGTTAAGGATCGTTTGTGGAAGCGGCTGAATTCATGGAAGCATCGTGCGTTGTCCCAAGCAGGTAAAGAGGTCCTCTTGAAAACAGTCCTCCAAGCTTTGCCAAACTATGTTATGAGTTTGTTTTTATTGCCTCGGACTTTATGTGCTGATTTGCAGCATATGATGACCCGGTATTGGTGGAGTAAGGGTGCTGGACGGCGGGTTAGGGTTTAAATCGCTCCATGAGTTTAACTTAGCCATGCTTGGTAAGCAGGGTTGGAACATTATTACCAGGCCTCATTCTTTAGTGGCCCGCGTTCTTAAGGCTCGTTATTTTCCGACAATGTCTTTTTTTGAAACTTCTTTGGGCCACAATCCTAGCTTTTTGTGGCGTAGTATATGGGCGACTCGAAGTCTCGTTAAATCTGGTGCTTATTGGAGAATTGGGAATGGCAGGTCAGTTTCTATTTGGTCTCACCCTTGGTTGAAAGAGGCGTCCGACTCATTAGTTTCTACACCCCCTCCTCCGAACTGTACTCTTTCTGTTGTTGTAGATCTTATGATCGGCCATAGATGGAGTGAGAGTTTAATAGCTCAGTTGTTCAATGACAGAGATAGGAGTTGTATTTTGAACATCCCTCTAAGTCTTTCTTCGCGCCCAGATACGTGGTGCTGGAAGTTTACGTCTAAGGGTCACTATTCTGTCAATAGTGCTTACAGATTTCTGATTGCTGGGTTTCGACATAGGGAAGGTAGTGAGATATGGAGTCGTTTTTGGAAGACGAATGTGCCTCCTAAAGTGCTTAATTTCTGCTGGCGTGCTTTAGTTAATGTTGTTCCTTGCCTCTCTTTGCTTCAGTCCAGGAGAGTTCCGGTTGATTCGATGTGTCCGTTGTGTCATGAGGCTCCTGAGACTATCTTGCATATTCTTGTTCAATGTCCTTTTGCCCGCAGTTGCTGGTTGAGTTCGCCTTTGGGTTGGCCTGCATTCTCCGCTGCTCTCTTAGGGAGTGGTTCTCTTTAGCCTTCCTTATTGCTTCTGCGGAGAATGCTTCTCTTATTTTAATGATATGTTGGGCTTTGTGGCCTAATAGAAATAATGTTGTTTGGAAAGCTCAGGGTCGAACTGCGAGTGGTGTGTTCTTCATGGCACTGAATAAATTATAAATTGCTTCTATCCAGTTATGAAGAAGCAAGATGTGGTTTTACTCACAGGTCTGTGAATGATATCGCTCATGTTCTAGCAACATCGGCTCATTTTGAGTCAGGTCAAGGAGTTTGGGTTCATGTCCCTCCTCCTCATATAGTTTCTTTGATCGCTTTGAGTTAATGATATTTCTCTCCTTTTCAAAAAAAAAAAAAATCTAATTTTGGTAGCTTTTGAGAAAGCTTTTTTCTAATCTTTTATAAAATTTAAAAATTACTTTATATATAAAATAAAGTTTTTATTTATTATTAATGTGGCCGAAAGTAGAACCGTATTGTGATTGGTTAAACTTGTAAAAAAGAGAGCGTGAGGTAATTAACGTATACGGCATTCATTTCAACATTTAAATTAAACTGGAGAATACGAAGAGTGTAGTGTAATATCCGGCTAGACTCCGGTATCAGAATTCCTACCGTCCGGTAGAATCTCAGGTGTCGGAGGCCTCTAGAAGGGTAAAATCATGTTTTTATAAAATGTTTTAATGTGTTTTATGTTTTTAATCAAGAAAGAAAATGAGTTTTTGCATGAAAATGATCTTGGAGGAAGACCCAGGTTCGGCCGCCGAACCTCAAGTTCGGCCGCCGAACATGCATACACTTCGGGAGTGCTTTAGGCCCCCGAATGCATAAGTGAGGGAAGTCTAGGTTCGGCCGCCGAGCATGGCATGCATGCGGAGGCACGTTCGGCCCCCGAATGTGGCCTGGCCAGCCACCTATAAAAGGGTCCCTTAGCCGAAAACGGGCTAGCTTTTCTCCCCATTTTCGGCCAAGGAGAGCTCTCCGCCGCCCCTCACCAATCTTGAGTTCCTTCCTTCAAATCTTTCACGATTTTAACTAGTTTTCACTTTGTTTTGAAGATTTTCGAGTATAAAGCAAGTTTTGGAGCTTTGAGGTTCAAGAAACTCAATCTCTCCCATCTCCGAGCTAGGGTCATTTTCCTCTCGATCTTCAAGAGGTAAGAGCCGATCTTGAGCTCACTATATGTTTTAGGCAAGTTTTAAGTTGATTCATGAAGTAGAAATGCATGTTTAGGTTGTTTTGAGTTTATGGGTTTAATGTGTGTTTTTGAGCAATGTGGGTATGTTTGATGTGTTAAAGTTGGAGTTTAGGCTAGTTTGAGACCCCTATGAACTTGTATGCTTGATTGTGTATGATTGGGAGTGTTGTAGAATAGGTTTATGCATATTTGAAAGGTTTGGGAGGCGTTTGTGCATGTTGGAGCTGAGTTTCTGCCACTTTGGAGAAACTCAGGTGCGGCCGCCGAAGGAACTTTCGGCCGCCGAACCCGCTTGTGGAAGCAGCCTTCGGCTGCCGAAGCCTGGCCTCGAAAGAGGACTTTCGTCTCTGGAGGGCAGTTTCGGCCGTCGAAAGTGCCGCCGAACATGCATGAGTTTCGTCTCTGTCTGGGAGTTTCGGCCGCTGAAGGTGCCGCCGAACCTGCCTGACTTTCAGCTCTGGAGGGACTTTCGGCCGCCGAACCTGCCGCCGAAAGTGCCCTGTTCAGCCTTCCTTTGCATGTTTTGTATGATTGTTTTGAGGTGTTTTAGGGGGTTTTTGGGGGATGTTTTAGAGTCATGTTCTAGTATGTTTGGTCCCTCATTTGAGTCCACCTGTGTAGGTTCGGACCCGAGGAACCGAAGACCCCAGCAGTGAGTCAGCTGCTACAGTCTTTGTCAGAGCTAGCTGAGGTGAGTAGAATAAACCTTACGTTTTAAAGCAAATCAATTATAAAGTTTTGAGCATGTTCATGCATCATGAATGCCATGTGATGGTTTAGGTTGTTTGCATTAGAATTCACGAATATGTTGCATTGCATTCTATGATGTTGATGTGGATTGGTTATTGGATGACCCTTTAGTCCTCATATGATATGATATGATGATGATACGGCATGATATGGTATGGAAGTCTGGTTGACCCATTCTACGTCCCGGCACTATGTTAAGAGAAAGACCGGTTGACCCATTCTACGTCCCGGCACTTTGGAAATGTTATGTTATGATATGTTTAAGAGAAAGACCGGTTGACCCATTCTACGTCCCGGCACTTTGGAATGTAGAGGACTATTGGTGACAATACCATCCGTGATATGATTTGTCTGTGATGTGTTGCATTCCATTATGACATATGATTTAAATGTTTTTATTATTCTGCTCACTGGGCTCTAGTAGCTCACCCATTTCCCTAATCCCCCAGGGTTGCAGGTACGGGCTAGACAGTGAAGTCAAGATGAATGAAGTCATGTGTATGTAATAGATAGAATGTGGACATGATGAATTGTAAAATGATGTAAAGTTATGAATAGTTATGTTATGTAAAAATGATATTGAGGATTAGAGGTTGTGCTTGACCCTATGTGTATGGAGATCCCTTTTGTATACATGATCTATACTTTATGATGTTTATGTCCCACCAAGCTTGTGTATGATGAGATGCCCCATTGGAGCATTTGATGAGAGCTCCAGTGTGGGGTTTATGGTTATGTTTATGTATATGTTTATGGGCATACACAGGTTGAGCTTGGTAAAAGAAAAGAAAAGTTCAAATTTTTATGTATGTTGTTGATCATGTATGGGATTAAATAGGTTTACAGGTTTTATGTCAGGCTTGCTACGGGTCCCGGCGGCCTTAAGCCGACCTGGATCCTAGCGCCGGTAGCGGTCCGATTTTTGGGTCGTTATAGAATGGTATCAGAGCCCTAGGTTCATATGGTCGGACCTAGAGTGTCGGGCTCATAGATGTTATAGAAGGTCAAGCACAATAGGAAAGATCATGTCCACTAGGATAGGATAAAGAGTCCTGTCTTGTATGATGATGTGAAATGCCATGATTATATACATGTGCATTAATGATATGTATGTGATGCAGGTTCCTGTGTGCTCACATGAACCATATGATGCTAATGTTTATGTGATGTGTACTGTTTTTCAGAAAACAGGATGAGAGGAACTCGTCGATCTGCACGATTGACTGGAGTACCACTTGAGGATGAGGGCACGAGCGCCCATCCTCCAGCATTGCCTAGGGCAATGTCTAGTAGGTCCAATATAGAAAGAGCAGTTAGAGACTCTAGAAGGTCTTTGGATCTGGGTAGAAGCAGATCAGTGAGGGGAACAGTTCAGGGAGGAATGTCAGTTGATATGGGGGATGAGATGGATGTTGATCAGAGGAGGGATGGCAGTTTAGGAGTGAGCATGTCAGAAGAGGGAATCGGAGAGTCCTAAGGAGGCACTCAGGCCTCGGGATTTGTTCGGCCACCTTACTACCCACCCTTCTCACAAAACCCCGGGTATTCGATGGGAGGTACATTGGATTACCCCAGCTTTCATCCTTACCCTTCTCACATGCCATACCCATCTTACTACCCACCATACCCACAGTACCCCATGTACCCACCTCCACCTTGCTCTCCAAACCCAGCAAACCCTACCCCAGGGGATGCTGCACCTCCTCCTCCACTAGCAGAACCCACAGTTCCAGAAATCCCAGTACCTAAGCCTAGCTCATCTGGTGGGAGCAAGGTCAAGATGACCGACTACATGAAGCTGGGTGCTCCTTAGTATGAAAAAGGGGATGACCCGTTTGTGTATCTTGAAAGGGTCAAGGTGATTACAGATGAGATTGGGGCTGATGACAGTAGAGCCATTCAGATGGCTGGGTTCACGCTTAAGTGCAAGAAGGCACGAGAGTGGTTTAAGAATTATGTGAACCCGAGGGTGGACAGCATGTCTTGGGAAGAGTTTGCAAACGAGTTTGCAGGATGGGCTTTCCCTGATAGCTCAAGGGAATTGAAGATGATAGAGTTTGAACAGTTGAGGCAGACTGATGATATGAGTGTGGATGAGTTCACAGACAGATTCTTGGAGCTGTTGCCATTTGCAGGGCAAAATCTTGACTCAGACCAGAAGAAGTCAAGGAGGTATATCATGAAACTCCACTCCAGATATTCCTCCTTGATCCAGTCAGCAGATAGGGAGAGCTTCTATGCCATAGTGGATATGGCCCGGAAAATGGAGGCCAGTGCCATCATTCAGGGGACAGTTAAACAGTCAGTGGCACAGTCTTCTGGTTCCAAGACCCCGGGTGGGAGAAGGCCAGATCCCTCATCCTTGAGTGCAGCAGCTTCGGGCAGTAGAAAGTGGGGTAACACCACTAGGAAGCCCGAGAAGAACAAGTTCTGGAACAAGATCAAGTCCAGTCTGGGACTAGGGAGTGGCTCAAGCTCTGGTGCGGATAATCAGTTTGTGTAAAGTGTTGTAGGCCACACAAAGGAGTTTGTCGGGCTGGGACAGCAGCCTGCTTCAGATGCGGGCAAGAGGAACACATGGCTCGGGAGTGTCCTAGGACAGTACCTATGGCTCAGTCCCAACAGACAGCTTCAGGTAGTGTAGCGCAGCCAGCAGCTCCAGCCACGACTCAGGCCAGTGGCAGAGGCAGAGGGAGAGGGTCAGCCTCTTCTTCAGCGGGTTTTAGAGGTGAAGGTCCATCAGCTCCAGCACGGATCTTCACGATGACTCAGCAGGAGGCAGATGCATGTAACACCGTGGTGGCAGGTAACTTAGTCATTGGTTGTTCAAATGTGTATGCCTTGATGGACCCTGGTGCATCTCATTCTTTTGTTGCACCAAGAGCCGTAGAGAGGTTGGGGTTGATGATCTCTAGGTTAGAGTGTCCTCTCTGGGTCAATGGACCCAAGTGTGATCCATCAGTGGCAGAGTCAGTCTGCCAGTGCAGTCCAGTGTTTGTTGAGGGAAGATGCTTGTCCGCCGACCTTGTGGTTCTAGACTTGACAGATTTTGACGTCATTCTAGGGATGGACTGGTTATCTACCCATGGTGCTACCTTGGACTGCAGGGACAAAGTAGTCAAGTTCAGAGGTCAAGATGGGCCAGAGGTTGTCTTTAGGGGAGACAGGAGGAGTACACCTAGAGGTCTGATATCAGCTCTTCAGGCTCGCAGGTTGCTTAGGAAGGGATGTCAGGGGTATTTGGCTCATGTGAGGGAGCTTAGCAGTCAGGTTGGAGAACCCGCCTCGGTGCCAGTGGTTAGAGAGTTTCTAGACGTCTTCCCAGATGAGCTGCCAGGTTTACCACCTGCTAGGGAGATAGAGTTCGAGATAGAATTGATGCCTGGAACCAGACCGATCTCTATCCCTCCCTACAGGATGGCTCCAGCTGAGTTGAAGGAATTGAAAGATCAATTGCAAGAGCTGGTAGAAAAGGGCTTCATCCGACCGAGTACCTCACCTTGGGGTGCTCCAGTCTTGTTTGTGAGAAAGAAGGATGGATCCCTTAGACTTTGTATCGACTACAGGCAGTTGAACAAAGTCACTACCAAGAATATGTACCCTCTGCCAAGGATCAATGATCTATTCGACCAGCTAGCAAGAGCGGGTTGATTCTCCAAAATAGATCTGAGATCTGGGTACCATCAGTTGAGGATAAGAGAGGAAGATGTGCCAAAGACAGCTTTCAGGACCAGATATGGGCATTTTGAGTTCCTTGTTATGCCGTTCGGGTTAACCAATGCCCCTGCAGCATTCATGGATCTCATGAACAGAGTGTTTAGCCAATACCTGGATCACTTTGTTATTGTCTTCATAGATGATATCCTAGTGTATTACAGGAATGCAGAGGAGCATGCCCATCATCATGAGGTTAGTTCTGCAGACCTTGAGGGAACACGGCTTGTATGCCAAGTTCTCCAAGTGTGAGTTCTGGCTGAGGAGCATTTCATTCTTGGGGCATGTTGTGTCGGAAAATGGAATAGAGGTAGACCCCAAGAAGGTAGAACCTGTGGCTAACTGGCCTAGACCCACTTCAGTGACAGAGATTAGGAGTTTCTTGGGTTTGGCAGGTTACTACAGGAGGTTCGTGCAAGACTTCTCCAAAATTGCAGCTCCTCTGACCAAACTAACCAGGAAGAATCAGAAGTTTGCGTGGATTGACCAGTGCGAAGAGAGTTTTGAAGAGCTTAAGAAGAGGTTAACGTTAGCACCAGTGTTAGCTTTGCCAGCTAGCAATGAGGATTTCACAGTTTTCTGTGATGCATCCCGAGTGGGATTGGGTTGTGTGTTAATGCAGAATGAAAGGGTGATTGCTTATGCTTCTAGGCAGCTGAAGAAGCATGAGTTGAATTACCCCACACATGACCTGGAGATGGCAGCAGTAATCTTTGCACTCAAAATGTGGAGGCACTACCTCTATGGGGTTAAATGTGAGATCTTCACAGATCATAAGAGCCTGCAGTACATCCTGAGTCAAAGAGATTTGAACTTGAGACAGAGAAGATGGATAGAGCTGCTGAGTGACTATGATTGCAAGATTCAGTACCATCCGGGTAAGGCGAATGTTGTGGCAGACGCCCTAAGCCGGAAGTCACTAGGCAGTCTATCCCACATCATGGCTGAGAGGAGACTAGTGGTGAATGAGTTTTACAAGCTCATTGAGGAAGGTCTTCAGTTGGAGTTGTCTGGTACAGGTGCATTGATTGCTCAGATGAGAGTGGCACCCGTGTTTTTGGAGCAGGTGGCTCAAAAACAGCATGAGGACCCAGGATTAGTGAAGATTGCCAGGGCTGTTCAGTCAGGCAAAGATAGTGAGTTCAGATTCGACAACAAGGGGATCCTCCGCTATGGGAGCCGATTGTGTGTACCAGATGACATAGGGCTAAAAGGAGACATTATGAGAGAGGCTCATAATGCAAGATACAGCGTTCACCCTGGAGCCACCAAGATGTATCAAGATCTGAAGAAGGTTTATTGGTGGCCAGCTATGAAGAGAGAAGTGGCACAGTTTGTGTCAGCCTGCGAAGTGTGTCAGAGGGTGAAGCTGGAACATCAGAAGCCAGCTGGAATGCTTAACCCGCTACCTATTCCAGAGTGGAAATGGAAGAATATAGCTATGGACTTCGTAGTGGGGTTACCGGCGACGTCCAACAGATTGGACTCCATATGGGTGATTGTGGACAGACTCACCAAATCTGCTCACTTCATCCCTGTCAAGAGTGGCTATTCTGTGGACAAGTTGGCGCAGGTATATGTTGATGAGATCGTCAGGCTGCATGGGATTCCTATTTCAATAGTGTCCGATAGAGGACCCCAGTTCACCTCCAAGTTTTGGCGGAGTCTGCAGGATGCCATGGGTACTAGGTTGGATTTCAGCACTGCTTTCCATCCACAGACGGACGGACAATCAGAAAGGACCATCCAGACAATAGAGGATATGCTCAGAATGTGTGTGCTGGACTTTGGCGGTTCTTGGAGGCAGCATCTACCTTTGGTGGAGTTTGCCTACAATAACAGCAATCATGCTAGCATCGGGATGGCTCCATATGAAGCTTTGTATGGGAGGAAGTGCAGATCTCCTGTTTGCTGGGAAGAGGTTGGAGAAAAGGCCTTGGCAGGGCCTGAGCTAGTAGAGATCACCAGCAGGGTGGTACCCATAATCAGAGAAAGGATCAAGACTACTGCAAGCAGACAGAAGAGTTATGCAGATATCCGCAGAAGGCAAGTAGAGTTTCAGGAGGGGGATTTGGTATTGCTCAAGGTGTCTCCAATGAAAGGGGTGATTCGATTCGGGAAGAAAGGTAAGCTGGCTCCACGGTACATCAGACCCTTTGAAGTCTTGCAAAAGATTGGAAATGTATCGTACAAGCTGGACTTGCCTGCTTCAATGGAGAGAATCCATCCGGTTTTTCATGTTTCTATGTTGAGGAAATTTGTGTCAGATCCGGGCAAGGTTCTTAATGAGCCTGATGTGGAGATCCAAGAAGATCTCACCTATGTTGAGCAGCCAGTACGGATCCTAGACACCCAGATCAGAAAGCTAAGGAACAAGGAAATCCCGATGGTGAAAGTCCTTTGGAATCACCACAATATTGAGGAATGTACCTGGGAGACACGAGAGTCTATGCTCCTGCAATATCCCCATCTTTTCTAAAGTAAGTTTTATGTGCTTTGTATGTATGTTATGTGTATGCCTTGCTTGTACTAGTTGAGGAACATTCGGGGACGAATGTTCTTAAGGGGGGAGAATGTAATACCCGGCTAGACTCCGGTATCGGAATTCCTACCGTCCGGTGGAATCTCGGGTGTCGGAGGCCTCTAGAAGGGTAAAATCATGTTTTTATACAATTTTTTAATGTGTTTTATGTTTTTAATCAAGAAAGAAAATGAGTTTTTGCATGAAAATGATCTTGGAGGAAGACCCAGGTTCGGCCGCCGAACATGCATGCACTTCGGGAGTGCTTTAGGCCCCCGAATGCATAAGTGAAGGAAGTCCAGGTTCGGCCGCCGAACATGGCATGCATGCGGAGGCACGTTCGGCCCCCGAATGTGGCCTGGCCAGCCACCTATAAAAGGGTCCCTTAGCCGAAAACGGGTGAGCTTTTCTCCCATTTTCGGCCAAGGTGAGCTCTCCGCCGCCCCTCACCAATCTTGAGTTCCTTCCTTCAAATCTTTCACGATTTTCACTAGTTTTCACTTTGTTTTGAAGATTTTCGAGTATAAAGCAAGTTTTGGAGCTTTGAGGTTCAAGAAACTCAATCTCTCCCATCTCCGAGCTAGGGTCGTTTTCCTCTCGATCTTCAAGAGGTAAGAGCCGATCTTGAGCTCACTATATGTTTTAGGCAAGTTTTAAGTTGATTCATGAAGTAGAAATGCATGTTTAGGTTGTTTTGAGTTTATGGGTTTAATGTGTATTTTTGAGCAATGTGGGTATGTTTGATGTGTTAAAGTTGGGGTTTAGGCTAGTTTGAGACCCCTATGAACTTGTATGCTTGATTGTGTATGATTGGGAGTGTTGTAGAATAGGTTTATGCATGTTTGAAAGGTTTGGGAGGCGTTTGTGCATGTTGGAGCTGAGTTTCTGCCACTTTGGAGAAACTCAGGTTCGGCCGCCGAAGGAACTTTCGGCCGCCGAACCCGCTTGTGGAAGCAGCCTTCGGCTGCCGAAGCCTGCCCCAAAAGAGGACTTTCGTCTCTGGAGGGCAGTTTTGGCCGCCGAACATGCATGAGTTTCGTCTCTGTCTGGGAGTTTCGGCTGCCAAAGGTGCCGCCGAACCTGCCTGACTTTCGGCTCTGGAGGGACTTTCGGCCGCCGAAAGTGCCCTGTTCAGCCTTCCTTTGCATGTTTTGCATGATTGTTTTGAGGTGTTTTAGGGGGTTTTTGGGGGATGTTTTAGAGTCATGTTCTAGTATGTTTGGTCCCTCATTTGAGTCCACCTGTGTAGGTTCGGACCCAAGGAACCGAGGACCCCAGCAGTGAGTCAGCTGCTACAGTCTTTGTCAGAGCTAGCTGAGGTGAGTAGAATAAACCTTACGTTTTAAAGCAAATCAATTATAAAGTTTTGAGCATGTTCATGCATCATGAATGCCATGTGATGGTTTAGGTTGTTTGCATTAGAATTCACGAATATGTTGCATTGCATTCTATGATGTTGATGTGGATTGGATATTGGATGACCCTTTAGTCCTCATATGATATGATATGATGATGATACGACATGATATGGTATGGAAGTCCGGTTGACCCATTCTACGTCCCGGCACTATGTTAAAAGAAAGACCGGTTGACCCATTCTACGTCCCAGCACTTTGGAATGTAGAGGACTATTGGTGACAATACCATCCGTGATATGATTTGTCTGTGATGTGTTGCATTCCATTATGGCATATGATTTAAATGTTTTTATTATTCTGCTCACTGGGCTCTAGTAGCTCACCCCTTTCCCTAATCCTCCAGGGTTGCAGGTACGGGCTAGACAGTGAAGTCAAGATGAATGAAGTCATGTGTATGTAATAGATAGAATGTGGACATGATGAATTGTAAAATGATGTAAAGTTATGAATAGTTATGTTATGTAAAAATGATATTGAGGATTAGAGGTTGTGCTTGACCCTATGTGTATGGAGATCCCTTTTGTATACATGATCTATACTTTATGATGTTTATGTCCCACCAAGCTTGTGTATGATGAGATGCCCCATTGGAGCATTTGATGAGAGCTCCAGTGTGGGGTTTATGGTTATGTTTATGTATATGTTTATGGGCATGCACAGGTTGAGCTGGTAAAAGAAAAGAAAAGTTCAAATTTTTATGTATGTTGTTGATCATGTATGGGATTAAACAGGTTTACAGGTTTTATGTTAGGCTTGCTACGGGTCCCGGCGGCCTTAAGCCGACCTGGATCCTAGCGCCGGTAGCGGTCCGATTTTCGGATCGTTACATGTAGAATTTAAAAATAGTTGTATAAAAGAACTGTGTTTTTTTGTCTATGTGATCGTCCGTTTTAATACGGTAAGAAAATAGAGTTAATATAGCTTTTCTGAAAATCCGGCAATAATGTAATCAGCTATTTGATAAGAGATTTTCTCAGCTAACCGATATGTGATCCTGCGATTACAGGCGTAACGGAAATATATTGACTTATGCCTGTTAATGGTAATTTTAATCTGAGACTCGATCTCTTCAAGGGTAGGGCGAGTCTTGGTGAACAAATCGGATGTAACGATATTCAGATATTTCTTTTTTCGGATGAAATTGAGTACAGATTTATCATATTTTTGTCACGTGATTCTGTTATGTGGCAACAACTTATGACTTTTTTTAAAAGATTTTTATATAGCATTAATTGTGATATTCTTAAATTGGATCTGATTCTAATATAATTAGAGGTTGCATCTAATCCTAATATAATTAGAGGTTTAAAACAATGAAAGAACATAAAAGATGAAAGAATTATTGTACATTAAGGAGGGATTATTATCTATATATGTAATGGAAAGTATTCTTTGTGATGTGTATATCCATTAAAATAGTAAAATAATAAATTATCCAAAATAAAATAACAATTAATTAATATATTTATTATAAGGGCTAAATTAGATTAGGGTAGGTTAATAAACTTGTAATTATATTTTAAAAAGTATTTTTTAATGAGATAATTTTTTATTATTTAAATTTAATTTTAAAAATAAAATTTATTGATAAATTTATAGTGATAGAGTGGATGAGAAAGAAAAAGGCAGAAGGCAAACTTTAATTTATGAAACTTAAGTGACGGTAGTAAAATCTGCAGCAACAATGAATTTCTCCCTAATTACATGGAATTTATGGCTTATGTTTATTTCAAATTAATCTTATTAATTTTAATTTTTAGTAATTTATTATAATACAGGTCATAAATTTTAGAATCAATTTTATTAGTAATTTTTTCTTGTATGTATTTGATAATGTTTTTAATAATAATTTATTTTTATTAATATACATTTATTATTTTTATTTAATAATATTTGTTAATTATTTTTAGTAATTTTTAGTATAATGTACTTATAATAATTTTGTTAATTTATTTTATTAATAATAATTGTTTCGGCTCATATTTTGTATTGATGTTATTTTAATTACTACTGATAAAAATTTCCTTTTATTTTATTAGAAATATAATAATAATAATATATTTTGTTAATTTTAATATTTATTTTTGTATAATACTAGTAAAAATATATTTATTGTCCTTTCTAGCAGCAACTCAACTTTTATTTTTTTTATAAGTAATTTATTATATTATTCAATTTTTTTCTTCTTAATGTAAAAAAAAAAAACTATGTCAATATTGGATATTTTTTAAAAATAAATAATGTTTTATTTTGCCTTATTTTCAGCCATATGATACATAACAACGTCATTAACTCATTAATCATAATTACAATTAATAAGGTCCAACTGCCAAAACAAATTATATACTCCAGCATTTCTTTTTTAATAATGTCTTTAACAAATTAATTAATAAAGAAAAAATTATTTTTTTATTTCGAGATATCACACGATTAACGAATTTATTTTTTTATTTTTAAATTAATTTTTAAAATTTAATTCTATGAAAGTTTCTAGTGTTTCCTTCAAAAATACTAAAAAAAAATAACCGAAATATTTTTTTAAATCTCAATATATTTTATCTTTATGTTCATCATTTCATAATTAAAAAATAGAGAACAAAGTTCTTTTATAAATTAAAACAATAACTGAAATCTCAAATTCAATTAAAATTTAATATTTAAATTCAATAATCTAAAAAAATTTAAAATAGATAAAATTTAAATTATTAAAAAAAAAATCAAAATCTAACAGAATCGTTGCTTTTGTTGCCTATCCATCTTGTCTCTCACTGATCACTCACTGTGGACCACTATTTACGTCGGACGATGTTTCCATTGTTGGTTGATCCATTGCCTGCATTTCATCGTCGCTCGCTGCTGTCTTTGTTGGTCGATCCATCGCCTGCTCCTCGTGTCGCTTTACCGCTCGCATCACTCCTGCCTATCGCTCGTATTGCCTGTCGACCCATCGCCTGTCGTTCGCGTTATTTTTCACTTGTCACTACTCACTGTTGATCGTCGCTTGCTACTGATCGTTGTTGCCCGTCGCTTGCATCTCCTGCCGAGCGGCTTTACTTGTCGCTCGCATCTCTCATTGCTCACGTCAATCCTCATTTCGCACGGCTTGGTTAGTCGCCATCTCATGTGGCTTGGTCGAACGCCATTGCACTATTGTTCACCATATCATGCTGTTAGTCATCGACCAATGCTCGCTGCTAGTCGTCAACCGTTGCTTGCTGTTTGCTGTGGTCCTTCACTCCTCCATCTCCTTTAATCAGGCTTCAGGGAAGGAGGGGAAAGGATAAGGAGAAGAGAAAGAGCAGAAGAGAAAAAGAGGATAAAAGAATTTGAATTTGGATGGAATTAAAGTTAGGGACGAAATATTGGATTATAAAATTAGAGAAATAAATTTATTAATTATGCTACATTTTATAAATGAAAAAGTAATTTTTTTATTAATAAATTAAAATAGATTCTCAAATCAACAAATTCCGTAAGAAAATACTGAAAAGTTTCTTACACTCGCCTATTAAATATGCAAATACGATGTTATTAATTTAAGTTTGAATGTCTAATTAACTTATCACTTCTTTAGTGTTAAGTATATACACTAAATGCATGTAAAAATAAAAATTTAAAATGGTATTGTGGAGCTTATTTTTTTAATATATATTATTTAATTAATTTAGATTTATATTATATAAATTTATTAAAAAAATAAATTAACCTCTTTTTATATTCAAGAATTTAAATTTAAGAATTTTGATTAAAAAAAAATTTGGTATTATCTCACTTTCGGATATTGTGGGGAGCATGTTAATAATAAGTACATGTCTCTAATAGTGCGTACAAATAAAAAAGCTTGGAAGTCATGAAATGTACTAATTGAGGTATCCTCCTAATTTCCACACCTACAAATATTCGTGATCATATTTGATAGATAAATGTTTGCCGACTTGCTTTTCCAAATTTTTATTATATTCGTTCATGGGTCTCTTGCTTTGCATTTAAACCCTCTCTTCTATCGCTTTCTTCCCTCCCTTTACCCCCTCTGTCTCCCTTTCCACTTCCCATCAACCCCTCTCTCTCCCTCTTCTCCTCCTCCTTCCGCCGTCATGTCTTGTAATTCTCGCCTTTTAATCTCGACTTTGCTCCTCCTCCTCCTCCTCCTCCTTGTCACCTCCGCCGCTAGACTCCCAAACCCTACTTCTTCTTCTTCTTCCTTCCAGTCTTCTTCAAGAGACCACCACTTCTACCGTCAGCCCCCTTCTTGTGCTTCTTTCCCTCACAAGACTACTTCCCGTTACTTATGCATTCATTTTCAAAGAATGAACCCACAGCGACTTCTTGCGCCACCACCGCCACCAACTCCGCCTTCATCACTCGGTGAGGAAATTGATCCAAGATATGGCGTGGAGAAGAGATTAGTCCCTTCCGGGCCAAACCCACTTCACAATTGAAGAGCTTCTTTCTTTTCCGTTCGCCAAGTAAATTTTAATTAAAGCCAGTGTTAATACCATAGTTTTAATTCGTCTCCTTGGAGTAGCAGGCGTAGCACACAACTAAATTTGGCCAACTTCCTCCATTATTGGGGAAAGTTTCTTCTTCTTCTTCTTTCTTTATCGTTTTCTTTGCTTTTCTTGGTTTCTTTTACGTGCCTTCTTCAGCATCAGCAATGGAAGCAGAGAGAGATCCTTAAAGGGCTACAGTAACTACTACAAAAGATGAAGCTTTCTCAGAGATTAGTCTCTTTTGTTTTTCCAGTCCCTTCAACAAACGAGATCATCTTCAAGAGATTGCTATTTCCATGCTTGTATTGTGCTTTAACAATTAGGTTAACTTCCAAAAACAAGCATCGAAATTTAATGGTCTGCTTTTGTGTTTTTTTTTTTTTAATTTTTTTTTTTTATTTTTCAAAATCAAAGTACCATTTGTAGGCGGTGGCTTAAATTCATAGGAGCAATGGAGATCAAGTGTAACCCATGAGCTTCATTAAATTTGGAGCTGTTTTAAGGACAAAATTGTCTTCTATGGTGGGTCTGCAATTATTATATTGATGTATAGCTTATTAATTAGCCTATGTAAATGTTTAAATTCTATTACTATGAATTCATATAACTAAAGTGTATTATTTATTGTTTATCTCGTTTTTTTTAGCAATTTATATATAATTTATTGACTCGTTATTATAATTTTGTTATTATAATTTTTTTTTAAATTGAAATTGGGGATTAGGAATTAAGGGGTAAAACTATTTCTAATGTTTAATCAGATACAAATATTATCAAATTAAATTTATGAGTGTTATTATAATTAAAATATATATTTTTATAATAGTGATATTATGACTTTGGGGACAAAAATTAAGGGAAGAGATTAATTTGAAAAACTTAATTACGTGAGGTTAATTAATGAATAGCTCTTCTAGGTGATAGGAAGCTGTTATTCCTGACACACCACCGGCGGAGGTTATGCTTAATTTACAAAATTACTTGGATAAGCAAGTATGGTTTCACATCACAACAAACACTAATTAGGTTTTATTATTCCTAATCATTGTTTGGAATCCAAAATTTCACAACAGTTTAATTCAATTCAAGTTAATTTTTTTATTAATTTTTTATTTAGAATGAAAAAATTTTTTAAAAAAATTATAATTTTTTATTTAAAAAAAATCATGTATAATTTTGTAAAAGTTTATTTAGTTTTTTTTTTAAATGAATCATACTTGAGAAAGTATTCAAAATATTCAATGCACATGAATATTATGATCGAAAGCTCAATCAAAATCTTCAGCAACTGAGTTTTTTATCTTACTACTCTATAAATAATCGAGTAGGATAAAAAATTTTTAAAAAAATGAATTTTTTATCTTAAAAACTTTAAATTTAAGGAAATCACTGTATAATAGGAAAATTAATTAAAATCTTGTAATTTTTTTAAATAAAATAAAATAAAATATGATTTATATATTATTATAATTTATAAAAAAATTAATAATAATTTTATTAGTAATCAATGCCCCATGGTCTATGTTGAGCGAGTGAATATAGTAAGTTGTAGACATCAGCGATTATTAAATCCTTGGATAAGAAATTCTAGCTAGCTATATTAATTGCTTCAATGGCTACGTTTGCATATATCATTATATAGTTACATCACCCATATGTGTTTTTTTTCTAACCACTAATTTAATAACTAGTTTTTTCTTTATTTAGAGAAGGATTTATTTTGTAAAAAAAATTAAAATAAATTTTTTAAAAATATGCATAATTTTATTTATATTAAAATAAAAAATAAATTTCCTTAAATAAAATGATAAATTATAATATAATATTATAAAAAATAGAAACAATAAAATTAAAAATAAAATAATTATAGAAACACCTGTATGTAAAACTGTCGCATTTTATATAGTAAAAATAAAGCATATTCCACAAATAAATGTTAATAAATATTAGGGATCAACATGCAATTGGTTCGATTCAAAATTAAATCAAACTGAATAAATTAAAAATTAAAATTTTAGTATTTATAAAAATCAAATTGAATTGATTTTGATCAGAAATCGAATTGAACTGAACCGATTTAATGCGGTTCAGTTTGATTTGATTTAATTAGTTTAAATTTTTAATAAATTTTTTATGTTTTTACATTTTAAAATTTAATTAAAATATTTTAATCTTAATATGATCTAATATCTTTATATTATTGAAAATAATATATTATAATCACTAATCGGTTTGATTTATATTTTTGATTTTTTAATTAAAATTAAATCGAATTAAAATAATTAAAATTTTTAAAATTAAAAATTCAAAATAAATAAAAAATTAAATTAAAATTTTAAATTAATTTAATTTAATTAATTTTTTCAATTTAAATCTAATACTACTCATTTTTAATGAATATCGTTATCAAATTTTTTTAAATATTATTTTCTGCTGACTAACGATAAATCAATTGTGCTGTTCAATGATGATTTTTTTTTTAAGACAATAGTGATAAATTATACATTATTAAAAAAAAATCATATGAAAATTGTGTTATAACATTTATAACAAAAATTTATTAGGGAAATATTCGCTATCCATTTGATTTTAAATATTTTGTAAAAGAAGTTTAAATAAATTATTATAAAATTATATATGATTTTATTTTTTATATATAATAAAAATATTTTTAAATTAAAATTAATTAAATTCTTTTATTTTAAACAAAATTATTGTATAAAAAAATTAATTCAATTAAATTAATTTTTTTTTATAAAATTATTGATTTGAAATGAAGGGTAAAGGGATACAAATAGATAGATTACTGCAGAAATTATCCAATCCGAATCTGAACTCACTCAATTTTAAATTTAATTAAAAATTCTTTTAATTTTTCAAATTTATTTCAAACTTATTATTCCTATCCGAATAAAGTGTGAATTAGTTTAATTTTATATATTTTAATTAATAATTAATAATTTTAAATAAAAAAATATAAAAATATTATTAATCAAACATAATTTAAGTACATTTTTTCTACTGAATTAAATATTTTTTAGTTAATTTTATAATTTTAATTTTATAATTTTAATTTATTTTACAGAAAAGTATAAAAAAAGAAAATTTGATGAAAAATGGCTTAAAAGTGTGGAAATTTAATTGGACTTTTAGTGTACTTCACAGAGGTCAGATGATTGCACAGAAACTCAAAACTAATTAAACCTGCATAACAACTCTTAGACAGTGATTTGTCCAGAATGATTTGCCAAAATTAATTGTGCAAATTGATAGATTGTACAAAATCAGCGGCAAGTAGAAAATTTTCAGATTTAAAAATTTAGAGACTTGGTCTTCGCATTAAAATTACGGAACTCACGCTAGAATCTCCTCAAACATGCGGCACAAAGTCTTTCTTAAATTAAGGAATTTTATTTATGAAAAAACACATAAAAAGGAATTCAAAATCAAATAAAAAAAGAATTAACATTCCAAAAGGATTTCTACTAGGGTTTTAACGCTTATTTAAACAAAGCATTGAGAGCAGCCGCAGATCATCACTTCTTCTTTGGCACTGAATTTGCCTCTTCTTCTCTTCTTTTCTCTTTTATATTTTCTTTGCAAGTCATGAGTGGCTAAATAATCTATTTCTAGTTGAAATTAGGGAGAAATTTCAGTTTCTCTATGAATTGGGAGATTTAAACTCCATTATTCATATTTTATTCTTCAATATTTATGCAAATTCTATTCTTCATATTATTATTACTTTGTCATTGGATTAACAGGACTTGTTGTTCTTGATTTCAAAGTAGTATATTGTTAGTTTGAATGCTCGAAATCCGTAATTGCTTAGGTTATTTTAAACACAAGTAACAATTAGTGTAACAATTAAGAAGTTGCATAATCTAACTCAAACTCACCACGCGACTGGTTAATTAGAATTAAGTCTCTCTAAAACTTTAAGCAGTTGATAAATGAAGATCCCAAAGACGTTCTTTGGGCGATTTGTTAGCTAAAAATTATTAGTGAATGTTTCCTAATTAATTTAAAATCTAAGGAGAATTAGTTATGTTGAGCGTCTTCCATAACTATAACTGATTTATTGAAGTTCATAAAAGTATTTTTCTATCTATGATCAGTTCTCAAACTGAAATGGATCTTACACTTCAACTACAGCTTGTTCTTATTGATTTGTTCCTCTTTTAATTATCGCTTTCTTACATTGCTTTAATGTTATTTTAGTTTATCGTCAAAATCTCCTCTTATTTTATTTCCATTGGTTATTTGTCCTAGTAATTGTTTGGAAAGTCATAGTGTCAATTCCTTGTGAATTCGATCCTATTATCACTATACGCATGTAATACCCGGCTAGACTCCGGTATCGGAATTCCTACCGTCCGGTGGAATCTCGGATGTCGAAAAACTCTAGAAGGGTAAAACCATGTTTTCATAAATGTTTTAATGTATTTTATGGTTTTAAGCAAGAAAGGAAATTGAGTTTTAAATGAAAAGACCAAGGAGGCATTTTCAGGTTCGGCCGCTGAACCTCAAGTTCGGCCGCCGAACATTGGATAGTTTAGGGGGGCAAGTTAGGCTTCCGAAAGTTTCAAAGGTTCGGCTGCCGAACCTCATGTTCGGTCGCCGAACTTGCATGAGTTTTGGAGGCACTTTAGGCTGCCGAAAGGTGGTCTGGCAGCCCCTATAAAAGGGCTCCATTGCCGAAATGGGCGATTTTTCTCCCCATTTTCGGCCACGGTGAGTCCATGCTCTCCCATGGTTCGTTTTTGATGTTTTTCCTCCAATCTTTGGAGTTTTAACAAGTTTCATCTTGATTTGAAGATTTTTGAGCAAAAGAACAAGTTTTGGAGCTTGGAGACCAAAAAGTTGAGATCTCCCCCATCTCCAAGTTAGGATCATTTCTCCTCTAGATCTTCAAGAGGTAAGCTTCGATCCTGTCATTCTAGTATGTTTTAAACAAGTTTTATGAGTTTTGTGGGGTAGAAATGCATGTTTAGGTTATTGTTGAAGTTTATGGGTTTATATTATGTTTATGAGCAATGTGGGTAGTATGTGTATGTTTGATGTGTTTTGGTTGGGGTTTAAGTTAGTTTGAGACCCCTATGTGCTTGTTGACTTGAGTTTGCTTGTTGTAGAATAGGTAAATGCATGTGTGAATGAGTTGGGAGGCTTTTGTGCATGTTGGAGCTGAGTTTCTGCCCTTTGGAAGAACTCAGGTTCGGCAGCCGAAGGAACTTTTGGCCGCCGAACCTGCCTGTGGAGGCCAACTTTTGGCTGCCGAACCCTGCCCCCGAAAGTGGACTTTCGGCTCTGGAAGGGAGTTTCGGCCGCCGAAGGTGCCGCCAAACATGCACGAGTTTCGTCTCTGGAGGGACTTTCGGCCGCCGAAAGTGCCCTGTTCAGCCCTCCTTTGCATGATTTCTATGATTGTTTTAAGGTATTTTAGGGGGTTTTTGGGGAGTATTTTAGAGTCATGTTCATGGATGTTTGGTCCCTCATTTGAGTCCACCTGTGTAGGTTCGGACCCGAGGAACCGAGGACCTCAGCAGTGAGATAGCTGCTTCAGAGTCATTAGAGCTTCAGCTAGAGGTGAGTGGAATAACTTATTACGTTTCAAAGCAAATAAATAAATAAATTTTAAGCATGATACATGCATCACGTATGCCATGAGATGTATTAGGTTGTTTGCATTATAATTCACGAATATGTTGCATTGCATAACTTGATGATGATGTGGATGGATGTTGAATGATCCTTTAGTCCTCGTATGTTATGGTATGATGATGATACGGTACGAAAGACCAGTGAGGCCCATTCTACGCCCCTGGCACTATGGAATGTTATGTTATGTTATGTTATGTTATGTTAAGAGAAAGACCAGTGAGGCTCATTCTATGCCCCTGGCACGATTGGACTATGTAGAGGACTATTGGTGACAAGTCCATCCTTGATGTGATTTGTTTGTGCTGTGTTGCATTTCATGAAAGCATGAAATATAAATTGAATATGTTACTATTCTGCTCACTGGGCTTTATAGCTCACCCCTCTCCCTTAACCCCCAGGTTTGCAGGTACAGGGTAGACCAGGAGGTCAACAGGAGTAGAGTCATGTTTTATGTAATAGCTAGATGTGGACATGAATATGATGTAATGTAAAAGTATAGTATAGAAATGTAATGTAATGATGCTTATGGAAGTTTAGAGTTGTGCTTGACCATAGTATGATTGTTAATCCCTTTGTGGTACATGATCTTAAATGTTAAATGATGATTATTGTAAACCAAGCTTAATATATGTTATGATAGCCCACTGGAGTATTTGATGAGGACTCCAGTGAGAGGTTTTATGTTATGGTTTGTGCATGCACAGGTTAAGCTTGGTGAAGGAATGAATGAATGAAAGAATGATAGAATGAATGAAAGAATGATAGAATGAATGAATGAGTCAATGAATGACCAAATGAGAAAGTTTTAAATTTTTATGTAATTGTTGATCATGTATGGGATTAAGCAGGTATACAGGATGTATGTTAGGCTTGCTACGGGTCCCGGCGGCCTTAAGCCGACCTGGATCCTAGCGCCGGTAGCGGTCCGATTTTCGGGTCGTTACAACGCAATTTATATTTAATAGGTTTTTTTGTGGTTTCAACAACCATAAAAAATTGGCGCCGTTGCTGGGGACTTGATTTAAAGTAACGTATTTTTCTTTCATGAACAAGGCTGGACATAAAGAGAATCTGCTTTACGATCCATAAATCGAATGTACTGTCAAGAACTTGAGAAGACAAGCAAACCCGAGGAACTAAGCCTCAAAATCGTCTTCATCTACAATAAGTGAAGAGATAGCAACAAACCTGAAACTTGCTGCACAATCTGCTGCACAACCTGCTGCATAAGTGACAAAACCAACCACAACTCGTATGCAAGCTGCTACACTAGAAACACCTCACCGAGTACATGCAGAAGTAGAACCAACTGCTGTCTTAGTTGAACATGAAGCTAAAAACGCTGGGGTAAGAGTTCCAATGGCACAAGAAAGGACTCTTTGAGAGCTAGCAACACCCGTGGGTGATCAAGCACCATTGTGCATCACTTACCCACATTTGACAACCCTGTTTGAGCTTAAAACCATATTAATTCACCTCCTTCCAAAATTCAGAGGTATAGAAAATAAGGATCCATATAACACCTCAAAGAATTTTACATAGTGTGCTCAACAATGAGGCCTCAAGGTATTTCTGAAGAACATGTTAAACTGAAAGCATTTCCCTTCTCCCATGATGACTTTGCCAAAGACTAGTTGTTCTACTTGCCACCTGGATCCATTATCTTATGGGTTGGGATAGTAAGAGCCTTCTTGAGTAAATACTTCCCATCCTCAAAGGCCATTGGCATCAGGAGAGAAATCAGTGGTACAAGCAAAGGGACTCTGAAGAACTATATGAATATTGGTAGAAATTCAAATGATTGTGCATAAGCTGCCCTCAGCATGATATCTCAGACAAATCCCTCATTGAATACTTCTATGGAGATTTATTACCTTCGAAAAGGAGATTGATCGATGCAGCATGTAGGGGATCGATTGAAGACAAGACACCTCAGGCCATAAGGGACCTGATCTCCACTATGGATGCAGCCTCAAAGCAATATGGAGATCAAAGAGAACTGCCAAGGAGAGTTAACGAGGTAAGTACATCTTCCTTAGCTTCATAAATTTCTTATCTAACCTCTGCTGTCCATAGGCTTATTGTAGGACAGGCTCAGCAAGCTCATCAAATTCAGCAAGTAATGCCATGTGAAATCTGTGCCACTGTAGGACATCCCACTGACCTATGTCTTTCTCTTCAAGAAGAGGACCAGCAAGTCAATGCGGTTGGAGGGTTTAATGGCCAACAAAGATACGATCCCTACTCTAACACCTACAATCCAGGTTGGAGAGAGCATCCAAATTTCAGTTATGCTAGGAAAAATCAATATCAAAATTATCAATAAAGAAATTCTGCCCATGCAGCACCTCAAAAAACCAGTGTGCCCCTTTAGGAGATCGTAAAATCTTTAGCAAACATGGTGTAGAACCTAGAACAACAAATCAATCAAGTTGTCACCTCAGTAAGTAAGCTAGAATCACAAGGGAAATTACCTTCCCAAATGGAGATCAACCCAAAATAGAATGCTAGTGCCATTACCTTAAGAAGTGGGAAGGAGCTGCAGAGTGACAGACTGGAACATTGGTTTGCCAAACCCCTGGGCAAATCCTTGATAAAGAATTGCAGAGTAATGACCCTGAACCGTGATTTTTCAAAACCTCTAGGCAAACCACTGAAAAGCAAACAGCAGATACTGCACCAAGATAGCAGAAGGCAGAAAGATCACCAGACCAATTCAAGGTTCCACCTACATGTCCAAAAAGGCTAGAAAGATATAACAAAGAAAATGAAGAAAAAGAAAAACTTGAAACCTTTCATAAAGTGGAGATAAATATACCCTTGCTGGATGCTATAAAACAAATACCACAATATGCAAAGTTCTTGAAGGAGCTATGCACCAACTGCATAAAGCTTGCTGAACATGAGAAGGTAAGTGTATGAGAGTGTGTCTCGACTGTTATTCATAGGAAACTTCTAGCCAAGTGCAAAGACCATAGGATGTTTACTGTTTCATGGAAGATAGGTAATGTAGGAATAAAGAAAGCCATGTGTGACCTCGGAGCATCGATCAATGTTATGCCTCTATCCATCTGTGATTCCTTAGATGCAGGCACATTGAAAAACACCAGCATTATTATTCAGCTGGCTGACAGGTCTATTGTTTATTCCAAAGGCATCCTAGAAGACGTCTTAGTGTAGGTGGACCAGCTGATCTTTCCAACAGATTTTTATGTAATTGACATAGAGGAGGACAAGTGTAACAGCCCGGAAACCGAACTGCTACCGGCACTAGGATCCAGATCGACTTAAGGTCGCCGGGACCCGTAGTAAGCCTGCTATACTGTCTGTGTACCTGTGAAATCCCATACATGATCATACATTTTCTGTTAAAACATTTCAACTTTTCTTTTCTCCAGGGCTTAACCTGTGCATGCACTATATCTCTGCTATTTTATCCCCACTCAAGGCGGATATACTTATCATATTAAGCCTGGTTTTCTCATCAATATGAACAAGAAAAGAAACATACATAAATTGCTCATGTGTCTACAACAAGGGATTACAACACGTCTAAGTCAAGCACAAGTCTATATAGTGTACATTATCTCTTTACATATACATGTCCACACTAACTATTACAAACTATATATTCTTCCTGTACCCTGCTGACTTCCCTCTGAACTCGGAACCTGCACAACTGGAGTTAGGGGAGAGGGATGAGCTACTATAGCCCAGTGAGTAGAACAATAATAAAGAACAGGTGATAAAACATGCTCTCATGAAAGGTATCACATCACAAGGAATCACATCATCTCAGCATGGACGGATCAACACTCCCTCTATCTGGGTACTGCATCTCATCTGGGGTACCGAAGTACCATGTGCCTGGTCCCCTTAGGGCTGTTCCAGGTCTTTGTGCCTGGTCCCCTTAGGGCTGTTCCAGGTCTTTCCTTCGAGGGCTATTGAATCCTTACTATGTCCATACAGTCATAGAAACCATGTACAAGGAGCAATGCCAAGTACAAGGATAAATGCAATGCATCATATTCGTGTACACTAATGCACTCACCCTATAGCATATTCATGATGCATGAAGCATGATAAAATATTCATTTCTCATATTCAAACATTAAGTTCAGTTCCACTCACCTCGGGTTGACTCTGAACTGACTCTGCAGGTTCTGAAACTGGACTCACTGCTGACCTCCCTGATTCCTCTGGTCCGTACCTACACAGGTGGACTCAAATGAGGGACCAAACTCACTCAAGAACATTTCTAAGAAACTCCCCAAAAACCCTCTACAAACTCCCCAAACAATCACATAAAACATGCAAAAGAAAGCTGGACAGGGCACTTTCGGCGGCAGGTTCGGCGGCCGAAACCCCTCTCCAGAGACGAAACTCATGCATGTTCGGCGGCACCTTCGGCAGCCGAAAGTCTCGTCCAGAGACGAAACTCAACCTTCGGCGGCACTTTCGGCGGCCGAACCTTGCCTCCAGAGATGAAAGTCCCAAGTTTCGGGGGCAAGCTTTGGCAGCCGAAACTGCCTCCACAAGGGGTTCGGCGGCCGAACCTTCCTTCGGCGGCCGAACCTGGTTTTGCCCATTGGGCAGAACCCTGCTCTGTTTCATGCAAAACTTACCCAAAACGTACCCAACATGCATCTCAACTACTCCCAACTAGCACATACCAGAAAACATGCACAAAGAGGTCCAAAACTAGCCTAAAACCTCACAAAAACACATCAAACAACACTGAACATGCTTGAACATATACATCTCCCAAAAACCTCACCTAAACCTAATCATGCATACTACCCATCAAACTTTCATAAAACCTTTAAAAATCAGCAAAGAAGTTCAGGATCCACCCTTACCTCCTGAAGAACTTGAGGATGAGTGATCCTAACGTGGAGATATGAAGAAAACCTCTTCCAAAGCTCCAAACTTCCAAACTTGCTAGTTTTGCTCAAAACCTTCAAAACACACCAAAACTCTTAAAACCCTTGAAAGATTTGGTGAAAAACATGGAAAACATGAAAGTCAACTTGGGAGAGGCTTGAACTCACCTCTGGCTGCAAGTGGAGGAGAAATATCCTCCTTCCACCGACCTTTGGCCCTTAAATAGGTGGCTGGCCAGACCACCTTCGGCAGCCAAACGTGAATCCAAAACCATGCAATGTTCGGCGGCCGAAAGTGACCTTCGGCGGCCGAACCTTTGCATTTTCCCTTATTGCTTTTCTTTCAAAACTCATTTCCTTTCACACTTAAAAACATTCAAAACTCTTTAAAACACATCGGAAAACATATGCCTGACCCTTCTCGAGGGTTCCGACACCTGAGATTCCACCAGACGACAGGACTTCCGAGGCCGGACTCGAGCCGGGTATTACAACAAGGGCAATGCGACATCGGACATGTTACTCTGAAGACCTTTTCTGAGCATGGCCAGAACAAAGATAGATGCGCTCGATGGAGCATTGAGTATGGAATTTGAAGGGGAAGTAATTAAGTTTAATGTTTATGATGCAATAAAATTCCCTAATGATGTATCTCCTGTATATGGTTTAGATGTTATTGATTCCTTAAGTCAAGAAATCTTTGAAATAAATCAAGATGACTTACTAAACACTGATCTATACAGGAACACCAACCAAGAGAGTGACGAAGACATGATAAGCATGAACGAGATAAAAATGAGGGAGACAGCATGCAACCTGGAGGTTACACAGGATCAAGTTCAGACTGATTTGCCCAGAACTGATTTATCCAAATCAACAGACAGATAGCAACCATCAGTCTGGATAGTCCCAGAACTAGAACTGAAGCCTCTACCAAGGCATCTGAAGTACGTATACTTGAGGACAGAAAAGACACTACCTGTTATAGTGTCAAACCAGCTAAGTCACCATGAAGAAGAATGCCTCATACAAGTGTTGAGAAAATACAAGAAAGCTATAGGTTGGACCATAAAAGACATAAAAGGCATCTCCCCATCAACATGTATGCACAAAATTCTTATGGAAGAGGACCGCAAACTTGTCAATGATGCTCAAAAGAGGTTAAACCCTCATATGATGGAGGTTGTCAAGAAAGAAATAGTCAAGCTTCTAGATGCTGGAGTCATCCACCCAATCTCTGACAACTAGTGGGTAAGTCATGTCCATGTAGTTCCAAAGAAGACTAGAATCATTATTGTTCAAAATTCTAAAGGAGAACTTGTACCCACTTGTGTGCAAAATGGACGGAGATTATGTATGGACTACAGAAAGCTTAATGTAGCCACGAGGAAAGACCACTTTCCTTTGCCTTTCATTGACCAGATGCTTAAAAGACTTATGGGCAAATCACATTACTCCTGTCTAGATGGGTATTCAGGATTCTACCAAATTCCAGTGGCTCCAAAAGACCAAGGAAAGACAATATTCACTTGCCCTTTTGGTACTCATGCATTTAGAAGAATGCCATTCGGCCTATGTAATGCACCAGCCACATTTCAACACTACATGATGAGCATATTTTCTGACTATGTGGAGAAAATCATTGAAGTCTTTATGGACGACTTTACTATGTACGACAATTCTTTTGATGAATGCCTTGCTAATTTGAAAAAGATCCTTGAAAGGTGCTTGGAATCCAATCTGGTTTTAAACTATGAAAAGTGTCACTTCATGGTTAACCGAGGTTTGATTTTGGGCCACGTTATATCTGCCAAAGGAATTGAAGTGGACAAAGCCAAAGTTGATATAATAAAGAATTTGCCCTATTCCACAAACATAAGGGAGATTCGCTCTTTTCTTGGCCACAAAGGATTCTATCGAAGATTCATCAAGGATTTCTCCAAGATTACACAATGGTTATGCATATTACTCCAACAGAAAGTAATGTTTAATTATGATGAAGATTGTAAAATAACCTTTGATTTGATCAAGAAAATGCTAGTGACAGCTCCCATCATCCAAGCACCTAATTGGAATTTGCCCTTTGAGATAATGTGTGATGCCAACAACTATGCTGTGGGGGCAGTGTTGGGAGAGTGGGTTGGTAATATTCCTCATGTTATCCATTATGCTTCCCGTACCTTAGATGTTTCACAATCCAATTATTCAACAACAGAAAAAGAACTCCTAGATGTGGTGTTTGCACTGGAGAAGTTTCATTCATACCTTCTTGACACAAAAGTAATAATTTATTTAGATCATGCAATATCGCGGTATTTGATCAAGAAAAAGGAGGCCAATTCGAGACTCATCCGCTGGATATTAGTCTTACAAGAGTTTGATCTAGAGATCCAAGACAAAAAGGGGAAAGGAAACCTTGTGGTTGATCACCAAAGCTATCTTCCTACAGATCCGGAGCCATGTCCAATGAATGAAGCCTTCTTCGATGAACAATTGTTTGCTATACAATCTATCTCACCATGGTATGCTGACATAGTTAATTACCTGGTTACTAGTGATATGCCCCTTGATTCAAACACGTGAATGAAAAAGTTAAGAGCAATGCAAAGTACTACGTCTAGGATGAGCATTACCTATGGAAGCACTATTCTGAACAAGTAATCAGGAGATGCATCCCAGATCAAGAAATAGCTTCAGTCTTAACCTTCTGCCATTCACATGGTTGTGGGGGACACTTTGGTCCATGCAAGACAGTCCAGAAAATCTTGGAGTGTGGTTTATTTTGGCCTAACATCTTTCGTGATGCTCATTTGTTTTGCAAGTCATGTACCAGGTGCCAACAACCTGGAAATCTAAGCAGCTGAAACGAATAAAATTATTTTTGTATCGATGATCAATTCTCAAACTAAAACGAATCCTACACTTTAGTTAGAGCTTGCTTTCATTGATTTATTCTTCTTTTAATTATCGCCTTCTTCAAATTGCTTTAATCTTTATTTTAATCCATCATCAAAATTCCCCCTTATTTTATTTTCATTTGTTTTCCTAGTCATTTTTTGGAAAGTCTTAGTGTCAATTTCTTGTGAATTCGATCCTATTATCATTATATGAAATTCATATTTGTTGTTATTTAATAGGTTATTTTTTGTGATTTCGATACCTATCATAAGGTAAGGGAGTTTGTTTGATTATTGGTGTCCGATCTTTGATGTCATTATCTCAAGATGAGATTATTATTTGCAACCTTAATGTTCTCGTCTTATCATTATATCTCTCCACTCTCCATATTATTTATAACTTATCCATCGGTTATGAAAACAAATTACTTTTTCAAATATAAGAAAGTTCCATTAGAAAAGTGCTAAAACCCATTACATTAAGTTCAAAGATAAAAGGATTAAAATATACAAGGTGCAGACCCATAAAAGAAACCTAACCAAGACCAAGCCCAAACTATTCTTAACAAAAGGCTCAAAGCCCAAACAAACAAGTCTTAATAGAGCTAACCCTAAAAAGATGGTTAACTTGAAAAGGATGGAGGATTCGGTAAGTCAACAGCTTTTGTTGTATGGTCGTGATCTTCATGGAAACGACAGTACTTGGTTTTGTCTCGTTTTTCTGCTTTATCGGGATTGAGCTTGGGTGACCACCTGATTTCTTTATCATTTTTTCTGATCCACATTAAAATACGATCCCGTGAGTCACTTAATGGAGTATGATTCTTATACTTACTTTGATCATACCTTCTTCATGAGATGAGATGACTCTGTGATCTCCTCCACGTCCTTTCCTCTCGGGCTTTTGATTTTGCTTTTGATTCGCCCTCTCATCTTCTTTTAATGCTTGAACTTTGTTATTCAACTTGATACACTTTTGAGCTTTGTCTATTAACTGTTGATGCGTTGTGGCCAGGTTTTTGATCAAGGAATCCAAGAATTTAACATTTCGCGTTCCTTTCTTCAATACTTCACATGCTATCTCGTGATTTAGCTCTTCCACCTGTATGGCATCAGTATTGAATCGTGAGATAAAATTTCTTAAAGACTTGCCCTCTTGCTGGATCTCCGCAAATCAGATGAAAGTTTTTTAGGAGGTATATACATGATAAATCTAGATTTAAATAACATACCAAACTGCGTAAAGTTTTGGATCAAACTTGGACTCAGATGTTGGTACTATTTCTAAATCAAACCTGAGAGTATCGATGAGAACACTCGGCGTAACACAAATTCGTTAATATTTAAAAGCTGCATGGTTGTCCTGAAGATTTTCAGGTGGCTTCTGGAATCTGTGTCCTATCATATCTCTTCCAAAAGAGGCAATCTAAGCCGAAGTCTTCCTCCTGTTTCTTTTGGTATATTTGCACGGTCCGTACTAACTTCCAATCAATGCTTTTCGGAGTTTCGTCTGGCTTATTTTCAGACTCGACCTTTCCTTTAGGCCCGTCTCTTATCTGCTTCCGTCTGAGCCCTTGGGCTATTTATAAAGGCTTCCTCCCCTCTTGCGAGAGCTATGTGTGATGCCTCCTCTCCGGTCTTGTATTGTCCAAAAGTAAACTGCAATTTTTAGATGTACTGGAATATCTGCTCATTATTTAAATTATTGAGGTCTGTTTCATTGACTATTGGGAGTGTATTTTGCCCATTATATGGAGTGGAAGAAATAATGACACCCTCGTGAGAGGCGATATTAGTAGTAACTCGTGAATTTCCAGCCGTTCTGAAAATGAAAGGAGAGATATATTATTTTATGAGAAAAAGAGTGGGAGACCGGTCATAATCCAAATTAATGGTAGATTCAAAGGATCTCCCGACGACGAAACCAAATGTTATTGTAGAGATTAAATTGATGACGTTGTCAGAATAAAGCTGCACTGTGATTAGTTGGAACCTGCAAAGAAGAGCATGTGAAGTAGATATAAAAGTTTTCATACCTCTCATTTTCTTACTTACCCTTTATTCATCTCTAACTAAACATAGTGTAAAATCTATAAAGGCCACAAAAATATACAGAAAATTTAAGGCTAATACAATCAACATAATTAAACTACAACTTAACTAAAGGCCTTTAGAGCTCAACAGAAAAATAATTCAATATCTCCCAAAACCTTAAAGATCCAATTTGCTAGTCCAACTCTTTGATCTAATAGCAAACAATAAAAATAACGTCGCTTGTTATCGTAGTTCAATCACTATCGAGAACAAATACTAGTGAATGAAACTAGTAAAAATCTCTCTATATTTGTTAGAGAGAGAAAATAAATATATACAGAATATATCCATGTATACATACGTGCATTTAATAAATTAACTAGGTGGTTAAACATATTTTTAACATCAGTTGGGAGATGGTTCTTGCCTCTTGCTAACCATCCAAAACGCGTCGTTTTGCTCCTTATCGCGATAGTCAGACAGAAGGCGAAAAAATAAAAAATAAAAAAATCCACCGACGAATGGAAGTAGGCAGGCTTCCATATGCGCGTTTGATGAAAATGAAAAAGTAATAAAGAAATACTAAATACAAGTTCACTTGGATCCGAGCTTCCAACAGATGGCGCGTCTATGGAATTCGTTCTTCCTCATTCTAATTCTCTCTCTGCTACTGAACCTCGCCTTCTCCAAAACCCTCAAACGCGACGGTAGTTCTCCAGATCTCTCTCTCCCTTTCGTCTTGCTATTGCCATCAATGTAGAGATTCCTCTATCAATTCAATTGATTTCTGCTTTCTTTTTCCTCAGTCAAGGCTTTGAATGAGGTTAAGGCATCGCTTGGATGGAGAGTGGTCTACGCTTGGGTCGGTGACGATCCTTGCGGTGATGGTGATCTGCCCCCTTGGTCCGGTGTCACTTGCTCCATTCAAGGAGATTATAGAGTTGTCACTGAATTGTAAGTTACACACTTCAAAATTTTTTCAGTTGTTTCTTTTCTAGGACAATGGGAGACTGAAATTGATGTTTACTGTTTCAGGGAAGTTTATGCTGTGTCAATTGTTGGGCCGTTTCCTACTGCTGTTACCAATCTGTTGGATCTCACTAGGCTGTATGAGTTTCTTCTTTTTTCTTTTTCGTCCTCCTTTAAATTATTGTCTCTTTTTTTTTTCTTCAATTAATATTATGTGAATTTTTCTATCTAACAGGGATCTGCATAATAACAAACTTACAGGGCCTATTCCTCCTCAAATTGGGCGCTTGAAGCGTCTTAAGATACTGTATACCCCTTTTGCTTCCTTTTGTACTAGGATTTTTTTGTGCATAATTTTTCAGCTTTTTAATAATTTGATTTAGGTGTTGCCAAGTTTTATAGTCGACTCCATTCTTTTCTCTTTCTGTTTTTCCCGTTTGTTAGTAATTTGAGGTGGAATAAACTACAAGATGTTATCCCTCCTGAAATTGGGGAACTCAAGAGTCTAACCCATCTGTGAGTAAATTTGATTTTCTCTGGCTATGATTTGATATTAGTACTGCTTCTGTTTTCATAAAATTTTTGTCTGGCTAAAGTTGAAGAGGCAAAGTTTTGTAGATACCTGAGCTTTAATAATTTCAAAGGTGAAATACCAAAGGAGCTAGCTAATCTTCCCGAGCTCCGGTATCTTTATCTACATGAGAATCGCTTCTCTGGACGAATTCCTGCAGAGCTAGGGACTTTGCAACATCTTCGGCACTTGTAACATTCTATATTCTAACTTTGAATTATGTGTAGTAATGGTTAGCATTATAATTTTAGGGTGTCTCATTATCAAACTATTGTGTAGGGATGTTGGCAGCAACCATTTGGTGGGTACCATAAGAGAATTAATACGTTTTGAGGGTTGCTTTCCTGCACTTCGCAACCTGTAAGTTCATTTGATCCGCCAAATTTACAATTATTTTAGTGATATCATCTGCTGAATGAACAAGATACTAATTCTAGCAACTCCACTCTGACCATGATATGTAGTTACCTAAATAATAATTACCTCACCGGAGGAGTCCCTGCACAACTTGCAAACTTGAGCAATTTAGAAATATTGTAAGTTCTGTTCATTTTCATCTTCATTATTATTGTTTCCCACGTTTTCTTATTTAGTTTTTGTCTTCATTGGATGGTAGTGCTTTTCTTTGCTTTATTTTTTAAAAAATAACATAATGTGTGAAGGTTGCACTAAAGAATTGACTTCTAGATAGATTTCCATTACTTTTTACAATGAGGGTCGTGTAATTGATTGCTTTATTGGTTACAGGCATCTATCATATAATAAGATGTCTGGAATAATACCTGCTGCACTCGCTCACATTCCTAGATTGACTCACTTGTAAGTTTCTTTTATTGCTTCTCCCTTCTTCCCTTTTCTTTGGTTGGTTGGTTGGTTTGTGGGTGTAGGTTTGGGTTTCGTCCTGGAGCAATTTTATATTACTGTGCATCAACTTACTAGATTGACTGTTTCTTTGACTGGCAAATAAATTTTGGGAAGGAAAAAAAGGCAGAATCTCATAAAACAAAATCTCTTGTTTCCATAATTTTTTTCCAAAGTATTTATGGTAAGCCTCTTTTTCCATGAGTTTGGATACTCGATAGTGGGTTAATGTCTGCTAGGATATTTTGCACAACTCACATCATCAAAACTTGATGAGTGCCTGCCCTGGGTTCTGAGTTTAGATACACCCAGGAGTATTTATGATAAGCCTCTTCCCATGAGTTTGGATACTCGATAATGGGTTACCGGCAGATATTAGGATATTTTGCACAAGTCCACATCATAAAATGTTGATGAGTGCCTGACCTGGGTTCTGAGGAGACTCTAGAGATCATCTTGCTCTTGATATTCAAATGAATTGTTGCTTGTTTATATGACCTTATCATGCTGTCTTTTAAAATTATAGATAATATCTAGTCTACAATTTCTAGACCCTTTGTTTTCCTTTTATTAGCATATGTATCTGGTCTTGCTTGTACGTGGTTATAAAAATGTCTATGCTGTTTTCAGCAACACAAAAGCTACTTTCCTTGCTAAAGAGTTGATTGATTGTTCACTCCTCCTTGCGCCCTTTAAGTTTGGAAAATATGAGAATACACATCTCAGTTTATGTTTGCTCACTGTTGAATATCTTTATGTTTTACTGCACAGAATTTTGTTTCTTTTTGTATGTTATTAAGCTAGCCTTGATTGTATTTCAGATACTTGGATCACAATCAATTTTCAGGGAGAATTCCTGACGCCTTCTACAAACATCCATACTTGAAGGAAATGTGAGTTTCTTTCGCTCAAGGCCTGTGAACTCAACCATTCTGAAATTTCTCAGTGCTGTGATTTGATAATGATTTAATTGCTGTGGGCAGGTACATAGAAGGAAATGCATTTAAGCCAGGTGTAAACCCAATAGGTGTCCATAAAGTACTTGAAGTATCTGATGCAGATTTCTTAGTTTAGTAGACATCAGCCTATTCTTTAAGTGTCTGGATAGTTTGATCAAATTGGACATTACAAAGCTATATTTACGAGTTTGTGAATGAAAATGGGAAAAATTCAATAGCTCTCTGCACCAAGTTTTGCAAATCAATGAAAGTAGGTAAGCAAATTGTATGAATTAGCTGAGGGATAGCCTTTTACTATTACCTATGTTTGAAGTCTAAAAATGAAAGAATTCAATTGAATTAAATTTTATTTAACTGAAGTCCTTAAAGTTAATAGAGTTTTACCTTTTTTAATTAAGAAAATATAATCATTTTGAAAGGAATGAATCCACGTGTTTTTGAAATTTTAAAATGTTTTTGCTTTAAATACTTCACGGAAGTTGATTACAGGAAGTTAATGGAATGTTAATGGGAGTTGACAACGAAGGATTAAAAATCATAGAAAATATATATATATATTGAAAAATCCTACTTTACTTTCTCCTCAAGATTGTCTTAATGTCATTTACTAATTATTTTAAGATGTAAGTAAAAATTTATAAAGATTAAATGTTTAAATGATAATCTTAAATATGCTAAAATTTTTTTCAATTAAAGAGTGAAATTTAAGTTTTGTTTGTTTTAAATGTGTTCGTTTTTAATTGAGTTATTTTCAAGGCCTTATGTATATATATGTATATAAACCTCTTAAGCAATACGGAGATAATGGATTTTCTTTTGTATTTTCCTCCTATTAATTATTTTAATAACATTTTTATTTTGCATTTGTTTTCATAAAAAATTAAAAATGTTATTTTATTTATCCATTTCTTTTTAAGGATAAAATTTTACTTGTAGTTACTTAAATTTGAAATTTATTTTATTTTCATTATTTAAGTTTAATTTATTTCAATAAAAAAATTTTAAAAAGCATGAGAAAAAAAATCTTTTTAATAAATAAAAATCATTCAAAATGTATTTTTTAAAAAATAAAATAAAATTGAATTTTAATGCACATTATTCCAAATGGGATGTGAGACTTTTCTAACAAACAGACAAGTTTCCATAAAATTCTATAACCAAAGGCAATAATGTCCGGTTAAAGAAAATAAAGAAGTTTTTTTTTTTTAAAAGGAAAGTAGAGAAGTTAATTTAATTTCATTCATTATCTAAAAAAAATTTAATTTCATTCAGCGTTGAAAGACATTATTCACTTGATAGATCTAAACAACGAAACTCAAAACATAAGGAAAATATGCAACCTCCCAAATTGAAACAAAATTAGTGTATAAATAAAATTTCTTTCCATATAAACGCTACCTAAAAATAAAAGTTAAGAATTATTTTTCTACGAGGCTCGCTTAGAGATGATGAGGAGTCAGAGACCTACTCGTCCTGCTCATAAGAGATAGAAGCGGCTGATTTTTAAAAAAATTGCAGACTAACTCCTCAAAAAACAAGGAATGAAAAGAAAACTAGAGAGACTTTCACTCTCTATTCAAACTACTTAATGTCGATTTATCATATTATTTGTTAATATAGATTTTTTTTATATCAGAGTTAGGACACGTAAATATGAACTATAACTCGTAAATATTAAAAATAATTATTGTCTACCTCCCAAATTGAAATAAAACTAGTGTATAAATAAAATCTTTTTCCATATAAACGCTATCTAAAAATAAAAGCTAAAAATTATTTTTTTACGAGGCTCGCTTAGAGATGAGGAGCCAGAGACCTACTCATCCTGTTCATAAGAGATAGAAGCGGCTGATTTTTAAAAAAATTACAAACTAACTCCGCAAGAACTTGCGGAATGAGAAGAAAACTAGAGAGACTTCCACTCTCTATTCAAACTACTTAATGTCGATTTATCATATTATTTATTAATATAGATTTTTTTATAGAGTTAGGACACGTAAATATAAACTATAACTCGTAAACATTAAAAATAATTATTGTCTTGTCTCTATAGTTTATTTTAATTAATTAAAATACATGTAATTTTAAAATTATATCAAAATATTTTTATATTTTTCTTCCATCAACTAAAAAAATATTTGTTAATTTTTATCTATTTTTATCATTAAATTTATTCTATATAATTAAAATATTCATGTAATTTTAGAATTATATTAAAATATTTTTATATTTTTATTGTATTAACCAAGAAGGATACTTATTAGTTTTTATCCATTTTACCTTTAGATTATTCACAAATGAAAATTTTTAGATGTAAATTCAATTAAATCCTTATACTTTATTCAAATGCTATACAAGTCCAATTTATTATTATTTTTTTAATAATAAAATACTATTTTTGATATTAAAATATTATTTTTATTAATAGAATATTATTTTTATAATTTTTAAAATTATTTACTATTTCTATGTATTTTTTAAACATTTTTATGTTAATTAAAATAATAAGTTCAAATTAAAAAAAAATTTATTATTAAAAAGTATTATGTAAGAATTATTTGTCTCTTGAATAAAAGTATACGAGCTGAATTGATAAAAAAAAATAAAATTAAACTTAAATGACTCATGAACAAAAATTTAGAGGCTTAATTGCATTTATTAAATTTTTTTTTTAATTATTCTACTCATCAAATAAAATTCATCACCCACCTCTCTATATTCACTTGCATTCTTTTCTATAGAGATTTATAATTAATAATAGAGTATTAACGGTGTGTATAATCGTAATTTGATTGAAATGTGGCTGATTGACGAAATTAATGAGTAGCGGGTGAATTATATAATAGAATGTGAATTTAGATATAAATTTTTTTTTTAAAAAATTAGATAAAAATTAATAAAATGTATTTTTTAGTTAATAAATTAAAAATATAATAATATTTTAGTGTAATTTTAAAAATAAGGAACATTTTAGTTAGTCAAAACAAAGTATAAAAAGCATAATATTAAAATTATTTTCAATTTTAACTAATAAATTAATAGAAAAATTAAAAATTAACATATATATTTTTAATTGATGAAATAAAAATATAAAAATATTTTAATATAATTTTAAAACTGTAAAAATATTTTAATTAATTAAAATATATAAAAGAGGCAAAATAATAATTATATTTATTGTATATAATAATTTTAATAAAACTTTTTAGCGGTATATAAATTGAGATAAATTCACACGCACACATCTCAGTTGATTAAAGATCCGAAAATCAAACTCATGGAAGTATAAAAATATTTTAATAACAGTAATGTCATTTACCGTACGAATAAAATTAATAAACCTGCTAAAGATTCATATACTGTATTGAAGATTATTTATTAACAAAAATCTTTGGTATAATGAATTATTATGGATAAAATATTGATTGATAACAAATGGAGGAATTATTATCGGATTCTAAACATTTAAGAAATTCATAAATTTATTTTTATTTTAAATTAATCAATTAAAATATTTTTATAAAATTAAAATCTTTAATATTTTTATTAAAGAAGCCATTAACCAATTGGTTAATTCTTATAATTTTAACTATTTTACTATCTCTAATACTTTAGTTGTGAATATATTAAATTACTTTATTATTTTTAGCTATAAATGTATTGTTATATTTTATAATTTGCATAGTATTTTATTATATAAATACTCTTTATTTAAATATCATATAATTAAGAAGTAACTAAAATTTATATTAAATGATATATATACCTATAGTATTATTTTTATGCTTAATCATATGTATTTTGTATAATTAAAGATTAATTTTATATTTTTATTTTTCAATTAATAATTATATTTTAATTATTATGTCTTGACTCGTCTAAATAATTATGAGACGGAATGATATCATAAATATTATTTTAATACAAATTGAATTATAAATAATGGAGTGAGAATAAGTGAAATTAGAAGATATTTTTTTATTTTTTTAAATAAAATTAATTTTACAATTATGAATTAAAAATTAAAAGCTTTTTCATTAATAAATTTTACCATAAAAATATTAATTGTGAAAATTCAAATAATTAAGAACCTTTTTTTCTCACAAGCTATCTAATTACATTTATTCTTGAAATCTATAAAATAGCTTCACTTTCTACAGTTCAAGTTTAATATATATAAAAATACTCTCCATTTAATAATAATAAAATCTTATATTATATCGTTAAATATATCCTTCATTTATATTATATTATTTTATTTTATTATTCAATAATAATATATTATATTATATTAAATAAATGATTATTTTATTATTTAATTTTTATGATTAATGAGATGGACTAAATAGATTAATAGTATAAAAACGATAATAATTATTTAATATGTTTTTTTAAAATAAAAAATTAAATAATTAATTTTATTAAATTATAGCAAATAAAAACTCTAATAGCACGAGGAGTATTCAGTTTAAACTGAAAAAATTAATCTAACTGAATTAATTTAAAAATTCAGCTCGATTTGATTTAATTTTTAATTTTAAAAATTTTGATTATTTCGATTTAATTCGATTTTGATGAGATGGACTAAATAAATTAATAGTATAAAAACGATAATAACTATTTAATATGTTTTTTTAAAATAAAAAATTAAATAATTAATTTTATTAAATTATAGCAAATAAAAACTCTATTAGCACTAGGAGTATTCAGTTTAAACTGAAAAAATTAATCTAACCGAATTAATTTCAAAATTCAGTTCGATTTGATTTGATTTTTAATTTTAAAAATTTTGATTATTTCGATTTAATTCGATTTTGATTAGAAAAAAATCGAATCAAACCGATTAGTAATAATAATATATTATTTTTAATAATATAGAGAGATTAGATTATATTAAAATTAAAATATTTTAATTAAATTTTAAAATATTAAAAATAAAATGTAAAAAATAAAAAAATTTATTAAAAATTTAAATTGATCAAATTGAATCAAACCGATTCGATTCGATATAATTTTTAATAAAATCAATTCGATTCGATTTTTATAAATACTAAAATTCGATTTGATTCAATTTTAAATTGAATCGATGGAATGATCACCGAATTGTAGTGCTGATATATATATATAAATTGAAAAAACGTTTTTTTCAAAAAAATATTTATATTCATTGCATATATATTCTGCCTGTAAATAAACGACACAAATTAAAATCATGATAAATTAAATATTTTATCACATACACTAATTTTATACATGCCAATTATTTGCGCTGGATGCGTGTGTATATATAGCAAGTCATTTTTTTTAAGAAGTTGATAGGTCGAGTTTCATATTCTAAATATAAATTTAATATATTTATATTATAAAATATTACTTTTATAATTTTTAATAAGTTCTTAATTATCATTGGTGTTTAAAAATAATATATCAAACACATATATTAAAAATTCTTTAAGTTTGTAAAATATTTGTTTTAACATATAAAAAATAATTTTTAAAAATCTCATAAAAGAATAATTTTCGGTAATTTAAAATGAAAGAAGATTTTTAAATGAAAAGAAATTAAATAGTGATTATAAAAATATTATTAATTAATGATATTACATAACAACAGTTTAAAATAAATCGTGACTATCACTATGAAATAAGTTCACGTGACAATGAGACAATGTGGTCTAGTTCGAAAGAAGGAAGATCTGAACATCATAACACCCAGTACATTATCAAAACTCACCTTTCTCTCGAACAGAAAAATTTTTTCATAAAATTACCGTTAACAAGCACAATCCAGTGTTACTCAATAATCACAAAATTGTCAATTTATTAGTTGGTGTATTGCTTATCGAGTAGTCGGCCACATTATCGCCGGATTATCAAAAAATTCTATATTTATCACCATTTTCTTACAATATAAAAGGAAAATGATCACAAAAGTAAATACACTCTATTCTCTAATACTACTCAAACTCCAAGTAATTTCTTATATTCTCTCTATTTTTCATGATTCTGACTTGACCGTTAGAGTGATTGTCGTGGGTACCCACCATCGTCATTTGGATTAAAATCGGTCTCTTATTCTTTTTCAATTTAGAAAAGGAATTTTTCCTTTCTAATATCTCAAAATGGTCGGAATCATACATGTCATTACGGGAGGTCCTAATAAGGAAAAAGAAAAAAATAAGCATGTGGCAGAGTGTAATACCCGGCTAGACTCCGGTATCGGAATTCCTACCGTCCGGTAGAATCTCGGATGTCAGAGACCTCTAGAAGGGGTAAAATCATGTTTTCATGAAATGTTTTAATGTATTTTATGGTTTTAAGCAAGAAAGAAATTAAGTTTTGAATGAAAATAACCTTAAGAAGAAGACTCAGGTTCGGCCGCCGAACCTCAAGTTCGGCTGCCGAACATGCATGCGCTTCGGGAGTGCTTTAGGCCCCCGAAGGCATAAGTGAGGGAAGTCCAGGTTCGGTCGCCGAACCTTATGTTTGGCCGCCGAACATGGCATGCATGCGGAGGCACGTTAGGCCCCCGAAAGTGGCCTGGCCAGCCACCTATAAAAGGGTCCCCATGTCCGAACGGGTGAGCTTTTTCTCCCCGTTTTCGGCTAAGGTGAGTTCTCCGCCATCCCTCATCGTTTTTGAGTTTCTTCCTTCGAATCTTCATTGTTTTCTTATGAGTTTTCACTTGGTTTGAAGAGATTTGAGCAAAAGAGCAAGTTTTGAAGCTTGGAGACTAAAGAGTTGGTTTCTCCCCACCTCCAAGCTAGGATCGTCTTTCCTCTCGATCTTCAAGAGGTAAGCCTAGATCCAACCTTCCTTGTATGTTTTAAACAAGTTTTATGGAGATCTATGGGGTAGAAATGCATGTTTAGGTTATTTTAAGTTTATGGGTTTTTATATTGAGTTTTGAACAATGTATGTTGAATATATATGTTTGATGTGTTGTAGTTGGGGTTTAAGTTAGTTTGAGACCCCTATGTGCTTGTTGGCTTGAGTTTGCATGTTGTAGACTAGGTAAATGCATGTTGAATGAGTTGGGAGGCTTTTGTGCATGTTGGAGCTGAGTTTCTGCCCTTTGGGAGAACTCAGGTTCGGCAGTCGAAGGCTCTTTCGGCCGCCGAACCTGCCTGTGGTGGCCAACTTTTGGCTGCCGAACCCTGCCCCCGAAAGTGGACTTTCGGCTCTGGAAGGGAGTTTCGGCCGCCGAAGGTGCCGCCGAACGTGCATGAGTTTCATCTCAGGAGGGAACCTTCGGCCGCCGAAAGTGCCGCCGAAGGTGCATGACTTTCGGCTCTGGAAGGACTTTCGGCCGCCGAACCTGCCGCCGAAAGTGCCCTGTTCAGCCTTCTTTTGCATGATTTATGTGATTGTTTCATGGTGTTTTAGGGGGTTTTTGGGGAGTATTTTAGAGTCATGTTCATGTATGTTTGGTCCCTCATTTGAGTCCACCTGTGTAGGTTCGGACCCAAGGAACCGAGGACCCCAGCAGTGAGTCAGCTGCTTCAGAGTCTTGTCAGAGCTAGCCTAAGGTGAGTGGAATAACTCTTTATGCTTTAAAGTAAATAAATCAGTTCTTAGCATGATTTACACATCATGAATGCCATGAGATATATTAGGGTGCTTGCATTAGAATTCACGAGTATGTTGCATTGCATAATATGATGATGATGTGGATGGGTGTTGGATGATCCTTTAGTCCTCGTATGATATGATGTGATATGATATGGTATGGTATGGAAGTCCAGGTCGAGACCCATTCTACGCCCCTGGCACTATGTTAAGAGAAAGACCAGGTCGAGGCCCATTCTACCCCCCCTGGCATTATAGGAATGTTATGTTATGTATGTTATGTTAAGAGAAAGACCAGGTCGAGGCCCATTCTACGCCCCTGGCACTATTGGGTATGTTGAGGACTATTGGTGACAAAACCATCCTTGATGTGACTTGTCTGTGATGTGATGCATTCCATTATAGCATATGATTTAAATGTTTTATTATTCTGCTCACTGGGCTCTAGTAGCTCACCCCACTCCCTTAACCCCAAGTTTGCAGGTACGGGATAGACCAGGAGGTCAGGAAGAGTAAAGTCATGGTCATGTAATAGCTAGTGGTGGACATGATAAATATTGAAATGTAATGAATAGTATTAATTAGTTATGTAATGTAATGATGTTATTGAGGATTATAGTTGTGCTTGACCCTAGTTTGTATGTTAATCCCTTTATTTACATGATCTTTCAAATGTAATGGTTTAATGATGTTTTAAGTAAGCCGAACTCACTATATATTATGTTACCCCATTGGAGCTTCGTTGAGGACTCCAGTGTGGGGTTGATGATTATGTATATGAATATTGCATGCACAGGTTGAGTTTGGTGATTGAATGAAAAGAAAAGTTCAAAATTTTTATGTATGTGTTGATCATGTATGGGATTAAACAGGTATACAGGATGAATGTTTGGCTTGCTACGGGTCCCGGCGGCCTTAAGCCGATCTGGATCCTAGCGCCGGTAGCGGTCCGATTTCCGGGTCGTTACACAGAGGATGTCATGTCTATCCATCAGAAACCATGGACCAAGCAAGAAGTAAAGTTCGATCTTGCGGACAAAGTGGTCGGATATTTTCAAAACGACCCGCTGGTCGTTAATATCCTCCTGAACTGGTATGAGATAAGGCGAGTACTTGTAGATACAGGTAGTTCTGCTAATCTTGTTATCTTAAATATTTTTAACAAGTTAGACTTAGATAAAAGCAGCCTTGTCAGAGTTTTCTATCCTTTGGTGGGATTAGAATATAAGACCATAGCAGTACTAGGTACCATCAACCTTCTCCAAGTATTGGGTGATCACAAGTATATGCAGAGTTTACAGTAGTAGATATCCCATTTGCATACAATGTGATACTCGGCTGTTAAGTCCTAAACTGCCACAATATCGTTATTAATATGGCTGTTATGTGTCTTAAGCTTCTAGCTCCAGGAAGTAGTGGTCCGAGACAATCCTAGGTTAGCCAAAAAAGATTATGGACACCCAACAAAAAGTCTTAAAAAAGCAACCATACCCATCGACTTGCTGAAAAAGCCGAAATCTCACATAAAACCAGAATCAGCAGACTCGGTATAAGAGATCCAGATAGAGAAGAAGCAAAAGGTACGGTTCGGCACTGCACTAACCGACGAAACAAGGACTCATCTGGTAGAATTGCTGAAGAGCCAAATTTCAACCTTTGTCTGATGCCCGAAAGATGTAACGGGGGTAGACTCGGCTTGTAACGACCCGGAAACCGGACCGCTACCGGCGCTAGGATCCAGATCGGCTTAAGGCCGCCGGGACCCGTAGCAAGCCTAACATACATCCTGCTACCTGGTCAAATCCCATACATGATCAAAACATAAGCATAAAAACTGAAAAAAAAAACTTTTCTTCCATTTACCAAGCTTGACCTGCATGCACTATGTCTGAACACATAGAACCCCTAGGGTCAGCATAACATACATCAGGCTTGGTTCAACACATTTCTCATCAAGAAACATTCAATAAAGATCATGCATAACAAGAGATTAACCAGACCTTAGGGCCAAGCACAATACTAATCCATAACATAACTCTACTTTACGTTACATTTCATTACATTATCTTGCAATACATTATAACAATTTACAATACATGTCCACTCGAAAACACTAAGCTATTACAGAAACATAACCTTAACTCTTGACCGAGAGTTTATACTCCAGCAATGACCGTGTCTCTCTTTTAGAAGAGAGGTTTTTAGGTTTTGCTTGCTTGTTGCTTGCTTGCTTATGTATGTTAGATGCTATGCTTTGAGTTGCCTGTTTGTTTGTTTGAACATTCGAGGACGAGTGTTCTTAAAGGGGGGAAGAATGTAATACCCGGCTAGATTCAGGCATCGGAATCCCTACCTTCCGGCGGAATCTCCGTTGGAATATGGAATTTTGATGATGCCAGAGTCTTCTAGAGGGGTAAAATGTGATTTCTAAAATGATTTTTACTGATTTCATGGTTTTAAATGAAAAAGATTTGAGTTTTGAAAAGAAAAGACTAAGGAGGTTTTTGCCAGGTTCGGCCGCCGAAAGTGAAGTTCGGCCGCCGAACATGGGAAGGTTTCGGGAGTGCTTTTGGCCTCCGAAAGCCTTGTTTGAACAAACCAGGTTCGGCCGCCGAACCTCAAGTTCGGCCGCCGAACATGGGGGTGTTTTGCTTGCACGTTAGGCCGCCGAAGGAGGTTTGGCTGGCCACCTATAAAAGCCCCTCAGACCGAAAATGGGCGAGTTTTCTCCCCATTCTCGAGCTCAGGTGTGTTCATGTCCTCCTTTGGTCATTTTCATGTTTTCTCTTCATCTCCTTCATATTTTTATGAGTTCCATGGTTGTTTTGAAGAGTTTTCAAGCTTAGATCAGAGTTTTGGAAGCTTGGAGACCCAAGGAGTAGTTTCCTCCCATCTCCAAGTTAGAGCTCGCACAAACCCTCGATCTTCAAGAGGTAAGTGTGGATCTATGCTTTCTTTTACGTTTCATGAAGTTTTAAGTGAGTTTTAAGAGGTTTTGATGGTTGAGTATGGGTAGATATGCATGTTAGGGTTTATGTGGGTTTTATGCCCAATGTATGAAAATGTATGTTCTTGTGATGTTTGTGTTGGGGTTTAAGTTAGTTTTCAAGCCCCTTGAGCATATGGGAGAGAGTATGCATGATTGGGAGAGAGTATGTGAGGTTTGGTTTGTTTTGATGGTTTTGGCCTATGTGGGTCATAAACTATCTATGTATGCTTTAGATGTCGTTTTTGGGAGTTTAAGCTTGTTTGAGCTCCTTTGTGCATGGTTAAGGATGTATGCATGTGTTTGAGAAGTTGGGTGCTTGTTTTGGGGTGTATGGAAGGTTTGGGAGGCTTGAAATGCACAAAGGCTGAGTTCTGGATGAACTCAGGTTCGGCCGCCGAAGGTGGTTTCGGCCGCCGAACTTGCCTGAGGATGCAGGGATTGGCCGCCTAACCTTGCCCCCGAAAGTTGGGTTTTGGCTTGAAAGCAGACTTTCGGCCGCCGAAGGTAATGTTCGGCCGCCGAAAGTGCCTGACTTTCGTCTCTGGAGAGAGAGTTCGGCCGCCGAAGGTGCCGCCGAACCTGCCTGACTTTCGTCTCTGTCTGGGACTTTCGGCCGCCGAAGGTGCCGCCGAAAGTGCCCTGTCCAGCCTTTTCATGAGTGTTTTCTATGCATGTTTCAGTGATGTTTTAGGGGGTTTTTGGGTAGTTGTTTATGAGTTGTTTAGAGTATGTTTGACACCTCACTAGAGTCCACCTGTGTAGGATCGGACCCGAGGAACCGAGGTGTTTAGCAGTGTTAGCTGCTTCAGAGTTAGTCCAGAGCTAGCCAGAGGTGAGTGGAACTAACCCTTATGTTTTAAATCAAATGTTTTCAGCATGTTCAAGCATGTTCATGCATCATGAATACCATGTTATGCAATAGGTTGTTTGCATTAGAATTCACAAATATGATGCATTGCATAATACGATGATGATGATGTGGATGGATACTGGATGATCCTCTAGCCCTCAGTATGTTATGAATATGGAATGATATGATATGGCATGTACGATATGGTATGAGATGAGAAGTCCAGGTGTGGCCGTATCGCCCCTGGCATAGAGCATGAGAAGTCCAGGTGTGGCCGTATCGCCCCTGGCATAGAGCATATGAAGTCCAGGTGTGGCCGTATCGCCCCTGGCATAGAGTATTGTTGACTTGTTATGGTACGAGATTGATATGTAGAGGGCTATTGGTGACATATTCATCCTTGAGATGATATATTTGTGATGTGACGCATTCCATGATAGCATATGTTAAAATGAACTGTTTTCTTTTATGGTTTCTGCTCACTGGGCTTTTTAGCTCACCCCTCTCCCCTAACCCCCAGGCTTGCAGGGTCAGAGGTAGTTCAGGAAGACGACAAGATATGGTTATAGTCATGATATGTAATAGAATAGTAGTGGACATGATGTAATGTAAAGTTATGTAAGGATGTAAAAGAGTTATGTTGTAATATGACATTATGATATATGTTCAGAGTTATAGTTTTGTGCTTGGCCCGAATTGGATAATCCCTTTGTACATGAGTTTTATTTTATGATGATACATGTGATGGACCGAGTTTGACATAGGGTATGCTGACCCTAGGGGTTCTATGAGTTCAGTCATAGTGCATACACAGGTCAAACTGGTTAAATGTAAAGTTTTATATGTTTTATGAGAATGTTTAATCATGTTTGAGATTATACCAGATGTACAGGACATATGTTAGGCTTGCTACGGGTCCCGGCGGCCTTAAGCCGATCTGGATCCTAGCGCCGGTAGAGGTCCGGATTTCCGGGTCGTTACAACATTATAACAATTTACAATACATGTCCACTCTAAAACACTAATCTATTACAGAAACATAACCTTAACTCTTGAGACTTCCCAATCTTCCTCAGACCTGCAAACCTGGGGTTAGGGGAAAGGGGTAAGCCCAGTGAGCAGAACAATAAAACAGTTCATTAATTATATGCTTTCATGAAATGCGCCACAACACAAACATTTCACATCACGGATTGGACATGACCTCAAAACTCCCTCTATCGGTGCCCGGCCCCCAAAGGAGCTCACACAGGACTTTCAATCACATAACATGGTGCCCGACCCTTAAAGGGCTCACACAGGACTTACCCAACATAGTGCCCGGCCCCCCTAAAGGAGCTCACACAGGACTTTCAATCATGACAGATCTATGGGCTATTGAAGTCGCCTTGGTCCATCCACATCAACAGTAAATAATGCAATGTGTCATATTCGTGAAACTAGTGCAATCAACCTATTACATAAAAACATGATGCATGAACATGCTTTAGGCATTTGATTTAATTTAAAAACATAAGGTTCAGTTCTACTCACCTCTAGCAGACGCTGGACTGACTCTGCAACAGCTAACACTGCTGGCCTCCTTGGTCCCTCGGGTCCGATCCTACACAGGTGGACTCGAATGAGGTGCCAAACATACTCTAAACAACTCATAAACAACTCCCCAAAAACCCCTAAAACATCCTCAAAACATGCATAGAAAATAACCATTAAAGGGCTGGACAGGGCATGTAATACCCGGCTAGACTCCGGTATCGGAATTCCTACCGTCCGGTGGAATCTCGGATGTCGGAAGCCTCTAGTAGGGTAGAAACATGTTTTCTTAAAATGTTTTAAGGTATTTCATGGTTTTAAGTATGAAAATTTAATGAGTTTTTGCATGAAAAGTCTTTGGAGGAAAACCCAGGTTCGGCCGCCGAAAGTCAAGTTCGGCCGCCGAACATGCATGCGTTTTGGAGGCACGTTAGGCCCCCGAAAGCATGAGTGAGGGAAGTTCAGGTTCGGCCGCCGAACATGGCATGCATGCGGAGGCAAGTTCGGCCCCCGAACGTGGCCTGGCCAGCCACTATAAAAGGGTCACTTGGCCGAAATGGGCGAGCTTTCTCCCATTTTCGGCCACAGCTAGCTTCCGACCTCCCTCTTCCCAATCTAGTGTTCTTCCTTCAAATCCCCACCATTTTTCTTGAGTTTTAAGCTTGCATTGAAGGTTTTGAACTTTTGAATCAAGTTTTGGAGCTTTGGGAACTCAGGAGCTCATTTTCGTGGATCTCCAAGTTTAGGTCGTCTCCCTCTCGATCTTCAAGAGGTAAGAGCCGATCTTAAGCTCCTTATATGTTTTAAGTAAGTTTTAGGTTGTTTTATGGGGTAGAAATGCATGTTAGGATATATGTTGGGTTTATGGGTTTTGATGGCGATTTGAGCAATGTGTGTGGTTTGTGTGTGTTTGAAGTGTTGTAGTTGGGGTATTTGATTGTTTGAGACCCCTAGGAACTTGTATGCATGTTTTAGTTGAGCTATATGCATGATTGGTGAGTTTGGAGGCGAAAATGCTTAAGGGAGCCAAGTTTCTGCCCTTTGGCAGGAACCAGGTTCGGCAGCCGAAGGAGCTTTCGGCCGCCGAACATGGCTGGGGAGGCAGCCTTTCGGCTGCCGAAGTTGCCCCCGAAAGGAGACTTTCGTCTCTGTCTGGCACTTTCGGCCGCCGAAGGTGCCGCCGAACATGCATGAGTTTCGCCTCTGTCTGGGACTTTCGGCCGCCGAACCTGCCGCCGAAAGTGCCCTGTTCAGCCATTTCTTGCATGTTTCTATGTGATGTTTTCATGATGTTTTAGGGGGTTTTTGGGGAGTATGTTAGAGTTATGTTTATGTATGTTTGGTCCTTCATTGGAGTCCACCTGTGTAGGTTCGTACTCGAGGAACCGAGGACCCCAGCAGTGAGCCAGCTGCTACAGAGTTTGTCAGAGCTAGCCAGAGGTGAGTGGAATAAACCCTAAGTTTTAAAATAATTGAAATATGAATTTTGAGCATGATCCATGCATCATGAATGCCATGAGATATAGTAGGTTGTTTGCATTAGTATTCACGAATATGTTGCATTGCATTTATGATGTTGATGTGGATGGGTTATTGGATGATCCTTTAGTCCTCATATGGCATGATGATGTTATGGCATGATATGGTATGGAAGTCCAGGTTGTACCCATTCTACGTCCCTGGCACGATGTAAGAGAAAGTCCAGGTTGTACCCATTCTACGTCCCTGGCACATTGGTATGTTATGATATGTTATGATAAGGGAAAGACCGGTTGTACCCATTCTACGTCCCGGCACAGTTGGACTATGTGGAGGACTATTGGTGACAATACCATCCGATATGTGATTTGTTGTAATGTGTTGCATTTCATAATGGCATGAAATTTTAATGTATGATTTCATTATTCTGCTCACTGGGCTTTGTAGCTCACCCCTCTCCCCTAAACCCAGATGTGCAGGTACAGGGTAGACCAGAAGGTTAGCCAGAGTTTTTGAAGTATGTGTTTGCAATAGTTAGATTGTGGACATGATAATTGTACTATGATGTAATGTAAGAGATTACAGTATGTTCTGTAATGAGGTATATTGAGGTTATAGATGTGCTTGACCCGATGAGTATTGTTATCCCTTTGATACATGATCTATAGTTATGTTTTATAATGGTTATGAAAGCCAACTCATCTCATGTTGTATTGCCCATTGGGGCATTGTTGAGATCCCACAGAGGGATCATAATTATGTTTATGGCTATGCACAGTTTATGTTCAGGTTGAGTTGGATGAATGAAAGAAAAGTTTTAAATTTTATGTATGTTCTTGATCATGTATGGGATTAAACAGGTTTCCAGGATGTATGTTTGGCTTGCTACGGGTCCCGGCGGCCTTAAGTCGACCCGGATCCTAGCGCCGATAGCGGTCCGATTTTCGGGTCGTTACAGAATGGTATCAGAGCCCTAGGTTCATAGGATCGGACCTAGAGTGTCGGGCTCATAGATGTTATAAAAGGTCAAGCACAATAGGAGATCATGTCCACTAGGATAGGATGTGGAGTCCTATCTTGCATGATGATGTAAATTGCCATGATGATATGCTATGCTATGTGATGTATGTGATGAGGGTTCATGTGTGCCCACATGAACCATATGATGCTAATGCTTGTATGATGTGTACTGTTTTTCAGAAAACAGGATGAGAGGAACTCGTCGATCAGCACGATTGACTAGAGTGCCACCTGAGGATGAGGGCACGAGCGCCCGTCCTCCCGCATTGCCTAGGGCAATGTCTTGTAGAGCCAACAGAGAAAGAGTGTCAAGGGACCCTAGAAGGTCTTTTGATGCTAGCAGAAGGGGGACTGATAGATGAGGAAGTTCTTCAGATGTGAGGGAGGTTATGGAAGAGGAGCAGAGAAGGGATGGGAACTTGGATGTGAGCATGGAGGAAGAGGGGACAGGGGAGTCTCAGGGAGGCGTTCAGGCCTCGGGGTATGGTTTTCCACCCCATTATCCACCCTTCCCACAGGGTTCAGGGTATCCGATGGGAGGTACATCGGATTACTCCAGCTTTAACCCCTACCCTACCTACATGCCTTATCCACCTTTCTATCCACCTTACACACAGTACCCAGCTTATCCACCCTCACCCTTCTATCCAAACCCGGCAAACCCCACCTCGGGGAATGCTGCACCTCCACCTCCACCACCTACAGAACCAGCAGCCCCAGTTACTCAACCTCCTAGACCTAGCTCAGCTGATGGGAGCAAGGTAAAGATGACAGATTACCTCAAGCTGGATGCTCCCAAATACAAGTCAGGGGATGACCCCTTTGAGTATCTGAGAGTGGTGAAGGCAATAACTGATGAGCTAGGGGCAAGTGATAGCAGGGCCATTCAGATGGCAGGGTTCATTTTAAAGTGCAAGAAGGCACGGGAATGGTTCAAGTGTTATGTGGACCCGAGACTAGACGGTATGACATGGGAAGAATTTGCGAATGAGTTCGCTGGATGGGCTTTTCCAGACAGTTCCAGAGAACTGAAGATGATTGAGTTTGAGCAATTGAGGCAGTCAGAGCATATGGGTGTAGAGGAGTTCACGGACAAATTCTTGGAGCTGTTGCCTTTTTCAGGGCAAGCTCTAGATACAGATACGAAGAAAGCCAAGAGGTATGTTATGAAGCTGCATTCCAGGTACTCCTCGTTGATTCAGTCAGCTGAGAGAGAAAGTTTCCACACTGTGGTGGATATGGCTCGAAGAATGGAAGCAAGTGCTATAGTTGAGGGGTCAGTGAAGCAGTCAGTGACCCAGTCTTCAGGGGTTAAGACCCCAGGCAGAGGAGGGCCAGGTCTCTCTTCTCAGAGCTCAGGGAAGAAGAGGTGGGATAACACCACCAGGAAGCCGAAGAAGAATAAGTTTTGGAACAAGTTGAAATCCGGTCTGGGATTTGGCGGTGGCTCGAGCTCAGGCTCAGATGGTACAGAATGTCAGAGATGTGGAAGACCGCACAGGGGAGTGTGTCGAGCTGGGACTAATACATGTTTCAGATGTGGACAGGAGGGACACATGGCTCGGGAGTGTCCTAGAGCGCCTTTTATGGGCCAGCCCCAGCAGACAGCTTCTGGTAGTGTGGCACAGCCAGCAGTTCCAGCCACAACTCAGGGCAGTGGCAGAGGTAGAGGGAGAGGGGCAGCCTCTTCTTCTGGTTCCCGAGGTGAAGGTCCATCAGCTCCAGCCAGGATCTTCACCATGACTCAGCAGGAGGCTAACACATCCAACACCGTGGTGTCAGGTAATCTCGTCATTGGGTGTTCTGATGTGTATGCATTAATGGACCCGGGTGCATCTCATTCTTTTATTGCTCCGAGAGCCGTTGAGAGGTTGGGTCTGATAGTCTCTGGGTGACACCCTATGGGTCAGTGAACCCAAGTGTGACCCGTCAGTGGCAGTGTCAGTCTGCCAGTGCAGTCCAGTTTTTGTTGAGGGAAGATGCCTCTCCGCCGACCTTGTGGTTCTAGATTTGACAGACTTTGACGTCATTCTAGGGATGGATTGGCTATCTACCCATGGTGCTACCTTGGACTGCAGGGACAAAGTAGTCAGGTTCAGAGATCGGAACGGGTCAGAGGTCGTCTTCAGAGGAGACAAAAGGGGCACACCTAGAGGTCTGATATCAGCTCTTCAGGCTCGTAGGTTGCTTAGGAAGGGATGTCAGGGGTACTTAGCTCATGTGAGAGAGCTAGACAGTCAGGTCAGGGAGTCGGCCTCAGTGCCAGTTGTCAGAGAGTTTCAGGATGTCTTTCCTGATGAGCTTCCAGGTTTACCACCTGCTAGGGAGATAGAGTTCGAGATAGAATTGGTGCCTGGAACTAGACCGATCTCTATCCCTCCCTACAGGATGGCTCCAGCCGAGTTAAAGGAGTTGAAAGAGCAATTACAAGAGTTGGTAGAAAAGGCCTTCATTCGACAGAGTACCTCACCTTGGGGTGCTCCGGTCTTGTTTGTGAGAAAGAAGGATGGATCCCTCAGACTTTGTATCGACTACAGGCAGTTGAACAAAGTCACTACCAAGAATAGGTACCCTCTGCTAAGGATCGATGATCTATTCGACCAGCTAGCAGGAGCAGGTTGTTTCTCCAAAATAGATCTGAGATCGGGATACCATCAGCTAAGGATAAGGGATGAAGATGTGCCAAAGACAGCTTTCAGGACCAGATATGGGCATTTTGAGTTCCTTGTAATGCCGTTCGGGTTGACCAACGCCCCTGCAGCATTCATGGATCTCATGAACAGAGTGTTTAGCCAATACCTGGATCACTTCGTTATTGTCTTCATAGATGATATCTTAGTGTATTTCAGGAATGCAGAGGAGCATGCCCATCATCTGCGGTTGGTCTTGCAGACCTTGAGAGAACATGGCTTGTATGCCAAGTTCTCTAAATGTGAGTTCTGGCTGAGGAGCATTTCGTTCTTGGGGCATGTGGTGTCAGAAAATGGTATAGAGGTAGACCCCAAGAAGACAGAAACTGTGGCTAACTGGCCTAGACCCACTTCAGTGACAGAGATTAGAAGTTTCTTGGGTTTGGCAGGTTACTACAGGAGGTTCGTTCAGGACTTCTCAAAGATAGCAGCTCCTCTGACCAGGTTAACCAGGAAGAATCAGAAATTTCTGTGGACCGACCAGTGCGAAGAAAGTTTTGAAGAGCTTAAGAAGAGGTTGACTTCAGCACCAGTTTTAGCTCTGCCATCTAGTGATGAGGAATTTACAGTCTTTTGTGATGCGTCCCGTGTGGGACTGGGTTGTGTGCTAATGCAGAATGAGAGGGTGATTGCTTATGCTTCTAGGCAGCTGAAGAAGCACGAGTTAAATTACCCCACACATGACCTTGAGATGGCAGCAGTAATCTTTGCACTCAAGATGTGGAGGCACTACCTCTACGGGGTAAAATGTGAGATCTTCACAGATCATAAAAGCCTGCAGTACATCCTGAGTCAAAGAGATTTGAATTTGAGACAGAGGAGATGGGTGGAGCTGCTAAGTGACTATGATTGCAAGATTCAGTATCATCCGGGTAAGGCGAATGTCGTGGCAGACGCCCTAAGCCGAAAGTCACTAGGCAGTTTATCCCACATATCGGCAGAGAGGAGGCCAGTGGTGAAGGAGTTCTACAAGCTTATTGAGGAGGGTCTACAGATGGAGTTGTCTGGTACAGGTGCCTTGGTGGCCCAGATGAGAGTAGCACCCGTGTTTCTGGAGCAGGTGGCTCAGAAACAGCATGAGGACCCGGAGTTAGTGAAGATTGCCAGGACTGTTCAGTCAGGCAATGGGAGTGAGTTCAGATTCGACAGCAAGGGGATCCTCCGCTATGGGAGCAGACTATGTGTACCAGATGACATTGGGCTAAAAGGAGACATTATGAGAGAAGCTCATAATGCAAGATACAGCATTCACCCCGGAGCCACCAAGATGTATCAAGATCTAAAGAAGGTTTATTGGTGGCCAGCTATGAAGAAAGAAGTGGCACAATTCGTGTCAGCCTGCGAAGTGTGTCAGAGGGTGAAGCTGGAACATCAGAAGCCGGCTGGAATGCTTAACCCGCTACCTATTCCAGAATGGAAATGGGAAAACATAGCTATGGACTTCGTAGTGGGGTTACCGGCAGCGTCCAACAGAGTGGACTCCATATGGGTGATTGTGGACAGACTCACCAAATCTGCTCACTTCATCCCTGTCAGGAGTGGCTATTCTGTGAACAAGTTGGCGCAGGTGTATGTGGATGAGATCGTCAGGCTGCATGGGGTTCCCGTTTCGATAGTGTCAGATAGAGGGCCCCAGTTCACCTTCAGGTTTTGGCGGAGTCTGCAGAATGCCATGGGTACTAGGTTGGATTTCAGTACTGCCTTCCACCCCCAGACTGATGGACAGTCAGAAAGGACCATCCAGACTATCGAAGATATGCTCAGAATGTGTGTGCTGGACTTTGGCGGTTCTTGGAGGCAGCATCTACCTTTGGTGGAGTTTGCCTACAACAACAGCCATCATGCTAGCATCGGGATGGCTCCATATGAAGCTTTATATGGAAGGAAGTGCAGATCACCTGTTTGCTGGGAAGAGGTTGGAGAAAAGGCCTTGGCAGGGCCTGAGCTTGTTGAGATCACCAGCAGGGTAGTACCCATAATCAGAGAAAGGATCAAGACTGCCGCAAGCAGACAGAAGAGTTATGCAGACATCCGCAGACGGCAGTTAGAGTTTCAGGAGGGGGATCTGGTATTGCTCAAGGTGTCTCCAATGAAGGGAGTGGTTCGCTTCGGGAAGAAAGGTAAACTAGCCCCACGATACATCGGACCCTTTGAAATCTTGCAAAAGATTGGGAATGTGTCGTACAAGCTGGATTTACCTGCTTCAATGGAAAGAATCCATCCGGTTTTCCATGTTTCGATGTTGAGGAAGTTTGTGTCAGATCCGAGCAAGGTTCTTAATGAGCCTGATGTAGAGGTCCAAGAGGATCTCACCTATGTTGAACAGCCAGTACGGATCATAGACACCCAGATCAGAAAGTTAAGGAACAAGGAAATCCCGATGGTGAAAGTCCTGTGGAACCACCACAACTTGGAAGAATGCACTTGGGAGACACGGGAGTCTAATCTCCAGCAGTACCCTCATCTCTTTTAAGGTTAGATCTCTTTGTGTTTATGTGCCTTGTATGTATGTTATGTGTTATGCCATGCTACGTGTGCTAGTTGAGGTACATTCGGGGACGAATGTTCTTAAGGGGGGGAGAATGTAATACCCGGCTAGACTCCGGTATCGAAATTCCTACCGTCCGGTGGAATCTCGGATGTCGGAAGCCTCTAGTAGGGTAGAAACATGTTTTCTTAAAATGTTTTAAGGTATTTCATGGTTTTAAGTATGAAAATTTAATGAGTTTTTGCATGAAAAGTCTTTGGAGGAAAACCCAGGTTCGGCCGCCGAAAGTCAAGTTCGGCCGCCGAACATGCATGCGTTTTGGAGGCACGTTAGGCCCCCGAAAGCATGAGTGAGGGAAGTTCAGGTTCGGCCGCCGAACATGGCATGCATGCGGAGGCAAGTTCGGCCCCCGAACGTGGCCTGGCCAGCCACTATAAAAGGGTCACTTGGCCGAAATGGGCGAGCTTTCTCCCATTTTCGGCCACAGCTAGCTTTCGACCTCCCTCTTCCCAATCTAGTGTTCTTCCTTCAAATCCCCACCATTTTTCTTGAGTTTTAAGCTTGCATTGAAGGTTTTGAACTTTTGAATCAAGTTTTGGAGCTTTGGGAACTCAGGAGCTCATTTTCGTGGATCTCCAAGTTTAGGTCGTCTCCCTCTCGATCTTCAAGAGGTAAGAGCCGATCTTAAGCTCCTTATATGTTTTAAGTAAGTTTTAGGTTGTTTTATGGGGTAGAAATGCATGTTAGGATATATGTTGGGTTTATGGGTTTTGATGGCGATTTGAGCAATGTGTGTGGTTTGTGTGTGTTTGAAGTGTTGTAGTTGGGGTATTTGATTGTTTGAGACCCCTAGGAACTTGTATGCATGTTTTAGTTGAGCTATATGCTTGATTGGTGAGTTTGGAGGCGAAAATGCTTAAGGGAGCCAAGTTTCTGCCCTTTGGCAGGAACCAGGTTCGGCAGCCGAAGGAGCTTTCGGCCGCCGAACATGGCTGGGGAGGCAGCCTTTCGGCTGCCGAAGTTGCCCCCGAAAGGAGACTTTCGTCTCTGTCTGGCACTTTCGGCCGCCGAAGGTGCCGCCGAACATGCATGAGTTTCGCCTCTGTCTGGGACTTTCGGCCGCCGAACCTGCCGCCGAAAGTGCCCTGTTCAGCCATTTCTTGCATGTTTCTATGTGATGTTTTCATGATGTTTTAGGAGGTTTTTGGGGAGTATGTTAGAGTTATGTTTATGTATGTTTGGTCCCTCATTGGAGTCCACCTGTGTAGGTTCGGACTCGAGGAACCGAGGACCCCAGCAGTGAGCCAGCTGCTACAGAGTTTGTCAGAGCTAGCCAGAGGTGAGTGGAATAAACCCTAAGTTTTAAAATAATTGAAATATGAATTTTGAGCATGATCCATGCATCATGAATGCCATGAGATATAGTAGGTTGTTTGCATTAGTATTCACGAATATGTTGCATTGCATTTATGATGTTGATGTGGATGGGTTATTGGATGATCCTTTAGTCGTCATATGGCATGATGATGTTATGGCATGATATGGTATGGAAGTCCAGGTTGTACCCATTCTACGTCCCTGGCACGATGTAAGAGAAAGTCCAGGTTGTACCCATTCTACGTCCCTGGCACATTGGTATGTTATGATATGTTATGATAAGGGAAAGACCGGTTGTACCCATTCTACGTCCCGGCACAGTTGGACTATGTGGAGGACTATTGGTGACAATACCATCCGATATGTGATTTGTTGTAATGTGTTGCATTTCATAATGGCATGAAATTTTAATGTATGATTTCATTATTCTGCTCACTGGGCTTTGTAGCTCACCCCTCTCCCCTAAACCCAGATGTGCAGGTACAGGGTAGACCAGAAGGTTAGCCAGAGTTTTTGAAGTATGTGTTTGTAATAGTTAGATTGTGGACATGATAATTGTACTATGATGTAATGTAAGAGATTACAGTATGTTCTGTAATGAGGTATATTGAGGTTATAGATGTGCTTGACCCGATGAGTATTGTTATCCCTTTGATACATGATCTATAGTTATGTTTTATAATGGTTATGAAAGCCAACTCATCTCATGTTGTATTGCCCATTGGGGCATTGTTGAGATCCCACAGAGGGATCATAATTATGTTTATGGCTATGCATAGTTTATGTTCAGGTTGAGTTGGATGAATGAAAGAAAAGTTTTAAATTTTATGTATGTTCTTGATCATGTATGGGATTAAACAGGTTTCCAGGATGTATGTTTGGCTTGCTACGGGTCCCGGCGGCCTTAAGTCGATCCGGATCCTAGCGCCGGTAGCGGTCCGATTTTCGGGTCGTTACAGGGCACTTTCGGCAGCACTTTCGGCGGCCGAAGGTCCCTTCTAGAGCCGAAAGCCATACAGGTTCGGGGGCACTTTCGACGGCAGGTTCGGCGGCTGAAGCCTCTCACAGATCCGAAAGTCTTGGCATTCGGGGGCACGTTAGGTGGCCAAAGCTGCCTTCCATGCAGGTTTCGGCGGCCGAACATACCTTCGGCGGCCGAACCTGGTCCCCTCTGAACAGCAGGTCCAAATCTATCACAAGCAAAACCAAACTCCAAACCACCCAAAACTTTACAGGCTCTCACCCAAACATGCAAACACACTCCCACATGCATATAGGGGTATAAACTAACTTAAAACCCCAACACAAGCATCACATAACATACATTGGGCATAAAACCCACATAAACCCTAACATGCATATCTACCCATACTCAACCATCAAAACTTCTTTAACCTCATTAAACATGAAGGAAAGCAAGGATCTACACTTACCTCTTGAAGATCGAGGGTTGGTGTGATCCCTAACTTGGAGATGTGGAGGAAACAAGCTCCTTGGGTCTCCAAGTTCCAAAACTTCGATCTAAGCTTTAAAACTCTTCAAAACAACCATGAAACTCATAAAAACATGAAGGAGTTGAAGAAAAAGCATGAAAACGACCAGAGGAGGACATGAACACACCTGAGCTCGAGAATGGGGAGAAAACTCGCCCATTTTCGGTCTGAGGGCCTTTTATAGGTGGTCGGTCAACGACCTTCGGCGGCCTAAGCTGCTTCCTCAGCTTCACCACCTTCGGCAGCCTAAAGTGCCTCCTAAACTATCCCATGATCTGCGGCCGAACTTGAGATTCGGCGGCCGAACCTGGTTTCTGCCCTCAAAGCTTTCGGAGGCCTAAAGCACTCCTGAAATAGCCTTACGTTCAACGGCCGAACTTAAGGTTCGGCGGCCGAACCTGGGTCCTTCCTCCTTGGCCTATTCTTTTCAAAACTCAATTCCTTTTTCATTTAAAACCATAAAATCATGTGAAAACCTTTTAGAAACACATTTTACCCCTCTAGAAGACTCTGGCATCATCAAAATTCCAGATTCCAACGGAGATTCCGCCGAAAGGTAGAGATTCTGATGCCGAAATCTAGTCGGGTATTACATTCTTCCCCCCTTTAAGAACATTCGTCCCCGAATGTTCCACAAAAAAAATAGGCATTCTTAAAACATAGCATCAAGCATACATAAGCAAGCAAGCAAAACCTAAAACCTCTCTCCAAAGTGAGACACAGGCTCTGTTGGAGTATAGACTCCCGGTTCTCCCAAGCGGACTCGCCCTCACTGGCGATTCCAAAGGACTTTCACCATCGGGGTTTCCTTGTTCCTTCTCTTTCTTACTTGTGTGTCAATGATTCGTACTGGCTGCTCAACATAGGTGAGACCCCCTGAGATCTCCACCTCTGGTTCTTTAAGAACCTCACTTGGATCTGACACGAACTTTCATAACACAGAAACATGGAAATCCGAATGGATTCTCTCCATGGAAGTAGGTAAATCTAACTTGTAGGATACATCCCCTAATCCTTTGCAGGACTCCAAAGGGTCTGATGTATCTTGGAGCTAGTTTACCCTTCTTCCCTTAACAAAATACCCTCTTCTTAGGAGACACCATACGCAATACCCCAACCTACTCCTGAACTCCACACGCTTCCACTGCTCACTCTAATCCTTCCTCTACTAAACTAACTTCTTCTCTAATCCTCGACAGGTAGTACCCGGATCTCAGATCTATCTTGGAAAACAACCGGCTCCTGCTAGCTGGTCCAATAGATCATAAATCCTAAGGGATACCTGTCCTTGGTAGTGACCTTGTTCAACTGCCTGAAGTCGACACAGGGTCTCGAGGATCCATCCTGCTTTTCCCGCAACCACACTGGAGCAATCCAGGGTGAGGTACTAGGTCGGATAAAACCCTTATCTACCAAGCTCTCGCAACTGATCTAATAACTCCTACAACTCTGCTGGTGCCATCCTGTAGAGAAAAATAGAGATGAACCTGATGCTTGACATCACTCCCATTTCCAAACTCTATTTCTCTAGCAGGTGGTAAACCTGACGGCTCATCTGGGAAGACATCTAAGAACTCTCTCTAACAACAGATACGAAAGCTGGTTCCCTGACCTGACTACTAAACTCTAAAATAAGAGCTAGAACCCTCTGACAACCCCTCCTATGCACCCTATGAACCTGTCAGGCTGATATCGAACCTCTAGACATCCCTACATTGTCCCCTCAACAGACTACCTCTGACCCATCCTGTCCCCTGAACCTGACTACCTTGTCTCTACAGCCTAAGGTAGCACCACGAGTAGAAAAACCAATACATCCTTCGTTTGACGTCCAGACGATCAAGTCTAGGACCTCAAAGTCGGGTGGAAGGCATCTACCCTCAACTGATACTGAACTGAACCGGCAGACTGACTCTGCCGCAGATGGATCACACTTGGGTCCACTGACCCAAAGAGGACACTCTAGCCTAGAAGTTATCAACTCAACCTCTCGACGGCTCCTAAAGCAACTAAAGAAAAAGAAGCACCAGGGTTCACAAAACATACACATCATAACAATCAAAAGTGAGCGTACCTGACACCACCGTGTTCGATGTGTCTGCCTCCTGCTGAGCTTGGGTGAAGATCCAAGCTGGAGCTGACGGACCTTCTCCACGGGAACCTTCAGAAAGAAAGGTCGACCCTCTCCGATAGGAGCGGTTGTCGAAGCCGGTCAAAAATAACCTTCTTGGTTACCTACAATTTACAACTGCAGATAGTGGTGAAGGATCGTATCCACAGAGAATTGATTACCTATCTATTTATCTTAATCAAGACCAATAGAACTAAGTGAAAGCAAGTAATCAAAGAGAAATAGAAACAAGTGCAAGGAAAGTAAAAAGGGGGGTTTTGAGATGATTTGATTAACAACTATTGAAAGCAATTAAAACAGTAAGTAATCTAAAATAAGAGAGAAATCAATAAGAGAAAGGTCTAGTTGAAGATATGGATCCACTTTGGTTGTTTGGGTTGATCATTAAAACATGGTTATCTTGATTGAATCAATAGGTTGGTTATGGGGGTGGAAGACGCTTCTCACCATCATGTCTTTCCTTATGAACAAATTGATTAGGGAACGTCCTCTAACCAATTACTAATCAACAAATTACCAAGGAACGTCCTTAGACCTTAGGCATCAAAACAATTGCCAATTGCATGAAGAACAAGAAAGATCCAAACCCTAGCTACTCAAACGCATGAGATGTTGCTAGATCATACAATTTCTTGGGTTTTTACACCAAGTGTTCAATGGACAGAATATTTCCAGCAATTATAGACTAACAAATATCCTAATCCAACAATCAATTAACTTTGCAATTAAGAGTCAAGTGGCCAATTTGATCAAAACAACAAAGCAATCTTGGAATCAAAGCACAATTGTATGAATATGGAATAAAATCAAAGACAATAGTTTCTGTTCAGATCTCACAACCCTTTAAACAACCTTAGTTTCAACCAAACTTCAACTAGAAAGAGGGTTTCAGCCACTCATGGCTGAACCAAACAGAAAATAAAAGAAAAGAAAGCAAAAGATGAAGAACTAAGGTGGGGAGAGAGCCTTGGAGAGGCTGCCGATTCTTGGTGAAGAGGTGGATCAAAATCTGTCTTTTTGTCTTCTTGGAGCCTTTAAATATGTCTTGAGAGGCTGCCTAGGGTTTCATGAAAGTCCAGGAGACTTTTAGAGGCTGTCCAAAGTGTCCTTGGTGTTGCATGTGCCTTGTTTGTGCATGAGTGAAGGCAAAAACGAGTCACATGTGATAGAAAGCAAGTGGGGGCACTTTGGTCTTTTCATAGCTGTCCAAGATCCTCAAGATATTGTACATTAAGTCCAAGAGATTGCCCATGCATTAATGAGGAAGGTGGAGCCTCCTTTTGAATTTTGAATGTGCATGATACTAAGTGGGAAACATGTGATCTTGGGATTTGGCTTCCTTAATAAGCTTGATCTTGAAATCCAATATTTGAATGTGAATCTTGAAGATTTGGATCTCAAAATACTTCCCTTGTTTGGCTCCTCAAATATGGCAACTTGGGATATGGCTTCTTGAACAAGGAAAGAATGCATTAGAGCGCATTTTCAGCTACCTAAATTGAGTTTCGGAGGTTGGACTTTCGGTTCTGGTCTGCATGAAGATTACTTACCTCCTTTCCTTGTTTCCCTTTGCTTACCATGGCTAGGATTTGTTTTCCTCAAGAGAGACATGCACATTATGTTAAGACTTTTTCTAGCTTTTGGATTGACTTGTCCTTACCTTAAAGTACTTTATTCAGGCTTTTTGCACTTTGATTTGCTTGAAAAGATCACCAACCTTTTGACGTGAAGGTACATATTTGTGATACCCACCCCCAGTTACTCAGTTGATCACCTTTCCAAGTGGCTACTAGCTCTTTTCATAGTCTTTTTTTTATCATTGGAATATTTCTTGTTTTGTGCTTTTGAGGGCTTTGCCTTTGCTGAATTTTCTTTCTCTCAATGATTTGGGCAAATCAACACCAATTGCTAAATCAAATCACATTAAGTTCTTTCACACAACTTTAATTTATTCTCAATCAATTGAGGGTCATCAATACATTTTTCACCATGGCAAACTCAAAGATTCAATTCAAAAGGCAATTCTCAAACATGAATACAACTCACTGCAATTGATTCAACATAAGTTTAAAGAGTTATCACATCAATGGGGTCATGGAAAGAAAGACCTATCCAACATAGTTCATCAGTTTGAGTTGAGCAAAACAAAAAGAAGACGAAGGTTGTGGTTGTGTGTATTTTATTGAAAGCATAAACAAATTAAAATTTAACTGTGGCTAATTAACTTAAGACTGAAAGGAAAAGAAAAATTTTGCAATCTGAAAGCATGAGAAATCGCAGAAGAAGAGAAGGGGAGAAGAAGAAGGAAAAGGGAGAAGGAGAAGAAAGAAGCTATATGCACCCCCACACTTAAATTATGCATTGTCCTCAATGTAAAAGAAGAGAGAAGAGGAGAGGAGAAGAAGAGAGAAGAGAACAAAAGAAGCTGAGTACTTCCCTGGGGTGTGGTGTGCATGGTGCAATTCACTTTAGGCAGAAGGATGTTGTAGTGGAATTTCTTCCACCACTTGTACTGCGAACCCTTCAAAGTATGGTTTTAGACGATGTCCATTCACCTTGAAGATTTTTCCAGTTTCTATGCTTCGGATGTCTACAGCTCCATGTGGGTATGCATGTTCTAAAATGAATGGTCTAATCCACCTAGACCGTAGCTTTCCTGGGAACAGTTTCAGACGAGAGTCAAAGAGTAAGACTTTATCACCAACCTCAAATTATTTTCTTCAAAGATGATTGTCATGGGAGGCTTTGGTCTTTGTTTTGTAGTTCCAGGAGTTCTCATATGCATCTCGTCTTATTTCCTCAAGCTCTTGCAGTTGTAACTTGCGATGGTGTCCGGCTTCTTTGAGGTCCATGTTGCAATTCTTTACAGCCCAATATGCCTTGTGCTCAAGCTCAACTGGGAGGTGACAAGCTTTCCCATAGACAAGTCTATAAGGAGACATACCTATGGGGGTCTTGTAGGCTGTTCTGTAGGCCCATAAGGCATCCTCTAATCTTAAGCTCCAATCCTTTCGGTTGGGAGAAACTATCTTTTCAAGGATGGCTTTGATTTCTCTGTTGGACACTTCAGCTTGTCCATTCGTCTGAGGGTGGTAGGCTGTGGATGTTCTGTGGATGACATTGTGTTTTCTGAGAAGGCTTTCCACTACCCTATTGCAAAAATGGGTCCCTCTATCACTGATGATTGCTTTTGGTACTCCATGTCTGGCAAAGATGTTGGTTTTTACAAAGTCTACCACTGTCTTGGCATCATCAGTCTTAGTTGCTCTAGCCTCCACCCACTTGGATATGTAATCTACTGCAAGAATGATATAAGTGTACCCAAAGGATGGTGGCAATGGTCCCATGAAGTCTATGCCCCAAACATCAAATACCTCACAGACCATGATGGGGTTTTGTGGCATTTGATTTCTTTTGCTCAGATTTCCAGTTTGTTGACACCTAGCACATGTCCTGCAAAACAGAAAAGCATCTCGAAATATGGTGGGCCAAAATAGGCCACTTTCAAGTATCTTATGAGCAGTTTTTCTTGGGCCAAAGTGTCCCCCACAACTATATGAATGAAAAAAAGTAAGTACAGAGGCTATTTCTTGATCAGGAATGCATCTCCTTATCATTTGGTCAGCACAATGTTTCCACAAATATGGCTCATCCCAAACATAGTATTTGGCATCCTTTTTTTTATTTTATCTTTAGTGTGCTTAGGCATGTCAGAAGGTAAGTTACCTGTGGCCAAGTAGTTTACCATATCGGCGTACCATGGCTCATCAGACTGAGCAAGGAAGATTTGTTCAATGAGGTCTTCCTTGGTTTCTTCAGATTCAGGAAGGTATTGTTCTGAGCTTGTCTACAAAGAAGGTGGGGTGAAAGAGCTTGCTTGTGATGGAGCCTGCTGGGGGAGGTTCGGCGGCCGAAAAGTGTCTGAGTTTGGCGGCTGAATTTCTTCAGTTTGCGGAATGAGCTGTGGTGATGGATTCGGCTTCCGCAAGTCAGTGGGGTTCGGCGGCCGAAAGATGTTCGGCGGCCGAAGAATGTCTTCTTTCTGCGCAATGTGTTGCAAAAGCGGTGCATCAGAAGGTGGTGTCTGAATGGCAGTGGGATTCGACGGCCGAAGGTGGGCTATGTTCGGCGGCCGAATGTCTTCTATCTGTGCTACCTCAACTTGCTGAATGCTGCAGATTGTTTCTTTCAGTTTCAGGTTTTCAATCCTGCAAAGATCATCATCTACAACAGAATCTTGATTTTCATTAAACACATCTTGGCTCAAACAATCAATGATATCAAGACCATAAACAGGGGTCATGTCATGTGGGTATTTCATGGCATCATAGACATTGTACTTGATTACTTCCCCTTCAAACTCCATGGTAAGAGTACCATCATGCACATCAATTTTAGTTCTAGCAGTACTCAAGAAAGGACGTCCAAGAAGAATATCAGAACTAGTATTGCAACTATCTTCCTTAGTATCAATCACATAAAAATCAGCAGGAAAGACAAGTTCATCTACTTGGACTAACACATCCTCTAGAACACCTATGGGGTATACCACAGATCTATCAGTCAATTGTATCACAACTCTTGTTTCTTTTAGTGCACATGCATTGAGAGATTTATAGATGGAGAGAGGCATGACATTGATAGATGCACCATGATCACACATGGCCTTCTTGATACCAACATTCCCAATTTTGCAAGAGATAGCAAACATACCTTTGTCCTTGCATTTAGTAGGGAGTTCTCTTTTAATAACAGCAGTAACTACCTCACCTACACTTACTTTCTCTCTTTCAGCTAGCTTTCTTCTGTTGGTGCACAACTCTTTCAGAAATTTTGCGTACCTTGGAATCTGCTTGACAGCATCCAGCAGTGGTATGTTGATCTCCACTTTTCTGAAGGTCTCAAGGATCTCATTTCTTCTTTTTCTTTTTGAGTTCTTTCAAATCTTTTTGGAAAAGGAGGTGGGATGTGAAAACTTACCTTCGGGTCAGCTCTTTGTGCAGGAGGTGGTGCAGAATGCGATGAAGAGGCTTCAGATTGCCTTGGATGTTGTGCAAAGGGTGTCTCAGATAATGCATGCTTTGGTTCAACTTGCTTTTCCTCCTCAAATGTTGCATCTTAAAGCTCTTTCCCACTTCTCAAAGTAATGGAACTTACATTTTGTTTGGGATTTGCCTCAGTCTGGGATAGCAACTTTCCTTGAGCTTCCAATCTATTTATGGAGGTGGCCATTTGTCCCATCTGTTGTTGTATCATTTGCAAGGTCTTCACTACCTCATTCATAGTGTTATTATCCATTGGAGGTGCTGGTTGGACTTGGCTTCTTTGGTAACCTTGGTGATTCTGATCAGTGTTGCCCTTTCCATAGCTGAAATTGGGATGGTCTCTCCAACCTGGATTATAGGTGTTGGAGTATGGATCATATCTAGGCTGGTTGTTGTACCTCCCAATGGCGTTGGCTTGATGATGGTCTTCTTGGAGTGTGGGACATTGATCAGTTGGGTGTCCCACACATAAACAAATCCCACATGCCCTAGCTGGCTGGGGTGCTTGAATCTGTTGTACAACATCCACCACAGCATTTTTTATAACAGATGTTAGTTCAGACATAGTAGGAAAATTTACCTCATTGGCCCTTTGTAGTTGTCTCTCTTCTCCATATTGCCTAGATGAGGCTGCAAGAGTGGAGATTAATTCTCTCATTTTTCTAGGTGTTTTGTCTTCAATGGAGCCTCCACAGGTTACATAAATGAATTTTCTTTCTGAGGGAGATAATCCTCCATAGAAGAATTGTATAAGGGCCTTGTCTGACATGTCATGTTGAGGGCATTCTGTGCAAAGTCTTTCAAACCTTTCCCAATAATCATATAGGTCCTCAGATGGTTTTTACTTTATGCTTGTAATTTCTCTTATTATGCCAATTGATTTATGAGTTGGGAAGTATTTGTTCAAAAAGGTTTTGACCATATCATCCCAAGAAGTAATAGATCCATGTGGCAAATAAAATAACCAATCTTTAGCAAAGTCATCCAATGAAAAGGGGAAGGCTCTCAACTTAATTTGGTCTTCAGAGATACCTTGAGGTTTCATAGATGAACAGATTATATTGAATGCTTTTAAGTGCTTGTGTGGATTTTCATTTTCTCTACCTCTAAACTTAGGGAGAATGTTTATCAAACCTGTCTTCAGTTCAAAGGGAACTGTCAGAGGTGGGTAGGTGATGCAAAGTGGGGCATAATCACCTACAGGAGTTGCCAATTCTTCCATGGTCCTTTCTCTTTGTTCTTGGGGCCTAATTGCTGGATTTTCTTGAATTATCTGGCCTTGGACAGCATGTCCATTATGGGCAGCAACTGGTGCTTGAGGTTCTGCCATTGGTGCAGAATTCGGTTGCTGGAGTGAAGAACTTTCGGCGGCCGAAGATGGGTTGGGTTCGGCGGCCGAATGTTGGGCAGATTGCTCTACGGCTTGCTTTCCAAGTCTTCTGAGAGTGCGTTCAATTTCTGGATCAAGGGGTAGTGTGTCCCTGCATTCAGACCTGGTCATGAAAGAAAATAAACAAGTGATATCAAGTCCCCGGCAACGGCGCCAATTTTTGACAGGAGCGGTTGTCGAAGCCGGTCAAAAATAACCTTTTTGGTTACCTACAATTTACAACTGCAGATAGTGGTGAAGGATCGTATCCACAGGGAATTGATTACCTATCTATTTATCTCAATCAAGACCAATAGAACTAAGTGAAAGCAAGTAATCAAAGAGAAATAGAAACAAGTGCAAGGAAAGTAAAAAGGGGGGTTTTGAGATGATTTGATTAACAACTATTGAAAGCAATTAAAATAGTAAGTAATCTAAAATAAGAGAGAAATCAATAAGAGAAAGGTCTAGTTGAAGATATGGATCCACTTTGGTTGTTTGGGTTGATCATTGAAACATGGTTATCTTGATTGAATCAATAGGTTGGTTATGGGGGTGGAAGACGCTTCTCACCACCATGTCTTTCCTTATGAACAAATTGATTAGGGAACGTCCTCTAACCAATTACTAATCAAAAAATTGCCAAGGAACGTCCTTGGGCCTTAGGCATCAAAACAATTGCCAATTGCATGAAGAACAAGAAAGATCCAAACCCTAGTGTAATACCCGGCTAGACTCCGGTATCGGAATTCCTACCGTCCGGTGGAATCTCGGATGTCGGAGACCTCTAGAAGGGTAAAACCATGTTTTCATGAGATGTTTTAATGTTTTTGATGATTTTGAATGAAAAGGAAATGAGTTTTTGAATAAAAACAACCTTGGAGGAAAGCTCAGGTTCGGCGGCCGAAACTCAAAGTTCGGCCGCCGAACATGCATGCGTTGCGGGTGTGCTTTAGGCCCCCGAAAGCATAAGTGAGGGAAGTCCAGGTTCGGCCGCCGAATCTCAAGTTCGGCCGCCGAACATGGCATGCATGCGGAGGCACATTCGGCCCCCGAACGTGGCCTGACCAGCCACTATAAAAGGGTCCCTTAGCCGAAAACGGGCGAGTTTTTTCCCATTTTCGGCCAAGGTGAGCTCTCCGCCGCCCCTCACCGATCTTTGATGTTTTTCCTCTAGATCTTTCAAGTTTTTCACTTGTTTTAACTTTGTTTTGAAGATTTGAGCTTTTGAGCAAAGTTTTGGAGCTTTGAGGTTCAAGAACTCAAATCTCTCCCAACCCCAAGTTTGGTCGCCTCTAATCTCGATCTTTAAGAGGTAAGAGTCGATCTCTAGCTTACATTATGTTTTAAGTAAGTTTTATGAAGTTCATGGGGGGTAGAATGCATGTTTAGGTTAAAGTTATGTTTATGGGTATAAATGTATGTTCATGAACAATGTGGCTTGTAATGTGTGTTTGATGTGTTGTAGTTGGGGTTTAAGGTAGTTTGAGACCCCTAGGAGCTTGTATGCATGTTTTGGTTGAGCTAAATGCTTGTTGGTTGGAGTTTGGAGGCATTTGTGCATGTTTGAACCAAGTTTCTGCCCTTTGGGAGAAACCAGGTTCGGCAGCCGAAGGGACTTTCGGCCGCCGAACCCTCTTGTGGAGGCAGCCTTCGGCTGCCGAAGCTTGCCCCCGAAAGGAGACTTTCGTCTCTGTCTGGGAGTTTCGGCCGCCGAAAGTGCCGCCGAACATGCATGAGTTTCGCCTCTGTCTGGGAGTTTCGGCCGCCGAAGGTGCCGCCGAACCTGCCTGACTTTTGGCTCTGGAGGGACTTTCGGCCGCCAAACCTGCCGCCGAAAGTGCCCTGTCCAGCCTTCTTTTGCATGTTCTTGCATGGATGTTTTGAGATGTTTTAGGGGGTTTTTGGGGGATATTTTTAGAGTTATGTTATAGTATATTGGTCCCTCATTTGAGTCCACCTGTGTAGGTTTGGACCCGAGGAATCGAGGACCCCAGCAGTGAGTTCAGCTGCTTCTGTGTCTGTCAGAGCTAGCCAGAGGTGAGTGGAATAACTCTTATGCTTTTAAATAAATAAATCAGTTTTGAGCATGTTCATGCATCACGGATGCCATGTGATATTTTAGGTTGTATGCATTAGAAATCACGAATATGTTGCATTGCATAATATGTTGTTGATGTGGATGAATGTTGAATGATCCGTTAGCCCTCATATGTTATGACATGATTATATGATATGGAAGTCCAGGTGAGGCCTGCACTATGCCCCTGGCACTATGTAAGAGAAAGACCGGATGTGGCCTGCACTACGCTCCCGGCACTATGGAATATGTATGTTATGTTATGTTATGTATAAGAGAAAGATCAGGTGTGGCCTGCACTACGCCCCTGGCATGATTGGAATATGTAGAGGGCTAAATGGTGACAAGTTCATCCTTGATATGATTAGTTGTGATGTGATGCATTCCATGATAGCATGTGTTTTAAATGCTTTACTATTCTGCTCACTGGGCTCTAGCAGCTCACCCCTCTCCCAAATTCCCCAGGTTTGCAGGTACGGGTTAGACAGAGAAGTCAAGAAAAGTAAAGAAGTCTTATGTATGTAATAGTTAGAAAGTGGACATGACAAATTGTAAAATGATGTATGGTTATGTAATGTAATGATATTGAGGTTAGAAGTGTGCTTCACCATAGTTTAATGTAATCCCTTTTGATACATGATCTTAATGTTATTGATGTCCATGTTTAGCCAACTCAACTCTTGTTATGCCACCCATTGGGAGCATTGATGAGATCCCTCAGAGGGGTCAAGTTTATGACTATGTATATGTTCAGTGAATGCACAGGTTGAGTTTGGTGGATGATAGAATGTATGAAAGAAAAGTTTTAAATTTTTATGTATGATTGTTGATCATGTATGGGATTAAACAGGTTTACAGGTTGCATGTCAGGCTTGCTACGGGTCCCGGCGGCCTTAAGCCGATCTGGATCCTAGCGCCGGTAGCGGTCCGATTTTCGGGTCGTTACAGAATGGTATCAGAGCCCTAGGTTCATATGGTCGGACCTAGAGTGTCGGGCTCATAGATGTTATAGAAGGTCAAGCACAGTAGGAAAGGTCATGTCCACTAGGATAGGATGTGGAGTCCTGTCTTACATGATGATGTGAAATGCTATGATATGAATGATATGCTATGATGTGTGATGCGGGTTCATGTGTGATGCGGGTTCATGTGTGCCCACATGAACCATATGATGCTAATGTTTATGTGATGTGTACTGTTTTTCAGAAAATAGGATGAGAGGAACTCGTCGATCAGCAAGATTGACTGGAGTACCACCTGAGGATGAGGGCACGAGCGCCCGTCCTCCAGCATTGCCTAGGGCAATGTCTAGTAGGTCTAGCCGAGAAAGAGCAGTAAGAGACCCTAGAAGGTCTTTGTATCTGGGTAGAAGCAGATCAGTCAGAGGAACAGTTCAGGGAGGAGCGTCAGAGGATATGGGGGATGATATGGATGTAGAGCAGAGGAGGGATGGCAGTCTGGGAGTCAGTATGTCAGAAGAAGGAATGGGAGAATCCCAAGGAGGCACTCAGGCCTCGGGATTTGTTCAGCCACCTTACTACCCACCCTTCTCACAAAACCCTGGGTATTCGATGGGAGGCACATCGGACTACCACAGCTTTAGCCCTTATCCCACACAGATGCCATACCCACCCTACTACCCACCATATTCACAGTACCCAATGTATCCACCTCCACCTTACTATCCAAATCCAGCAAACCCTACCCCAGGGGATGCTGCACCTCCTCCTCCTCCAGCAGAACCAGCAACCCCAGTTACCCAACCTCCTAGACCTAGCTCAGCCAGTGGGAGCAAGGTCAAGATGACCGACTACATGAAGTTGGGTGCTCCCCAGTATGAAAAAGGGGATGACCCGTTTGTGTATCTGGAGAGGGTCAAGGTGATCACAAATGAGATTGGGGCTGATGATAGTAGAGCCATTCAGATGGCTGGGTTCACACTTAAGTGCAAGAAGGCACGAGAGTGGTTCAAGAATTATGTGAACCCGAAAGTGGATAGCATGTCTTGGGAGGAGTTTGCAAACGAGTTTGCAGGATGGGCTTTCCCAGATAGTTCAAGGGAGCTGAAGATGATAGAGTTTGAGCAGTTGAGGCAGACTGATGAGATGGGTGTAGAGGAGTTCACGGACAGATTTTTGGAGCTGTTGCCTTTTGCAGGGCAAAGCCTTGACTCAGACCAGAAAAGGTCAAGGAGGTATATCATGAAACTCCACTCCAGATATTCCTCCTTGATCCAGTCAGCAGATAGGGAGAGCTTCCATGCCATAGTGGATATGGCTCGGAAAATGGAGGCCAGTGCCATCGTTCAAGGGTCAGTTAAACAGTCAGTGGCACAGCCTTCTGGTTCTAAGACCCCAGGCTCTTCTTCAATGAGTGCAGCAACCTCAGGTAGCAAGAAGTGGGACAGAGGTCCCAGGAAGTCTAAGAAGAACAAGTTTTGGAACAAGGTTAAGTCCAGTCTGGGACTAGGGAGTGGCTCAAGCTCTGGTGTTGATAATGCAGTTTGTGCAAGGTGTGGTAAGCCACACAGAGGAGTATGTCGGTTTGGGACGACGGCCTGTTACAGATGTGGTCAGGAGGGGCATATGTCTCGTGATTGTCCAAGAGCAGCCCCGATGGCACAGTCCCAGCAGACAGCTTCAGGAAGTGTAGCACAGCCAGCAGCTCCAGCCATGACGCAGGCCAGTGGCAGAGGCAGAGGGAGAGGGGCAGCCTCTTCTTCAGCGGGTTTCAGAGGTGAAGGTCCATCAGCTCCAGCACGGATCTTCACGATGACTCAGCAGGAGGCAGATGCATCTAACACCGTGGTGGCAGGTAACTTAGTCATTGGTTGTTCAGATGTGTATGCCTTGATGGACCCTGGTGCATCTCATTCTTTTGTTACACCTAGAGCCGTCCAGAGGTTGGGGTTGATGATATCTGAGTTAGAGTGTCCTCTCTGGGTTAGTGGACCCAAGTGTGATCCATCAGTGGCAGAGTCAGTCTGCCAGTGTAGTCCTGTGTTTGTTGAGGGAAGATGCTTGTCCGCCGACCTTGTGGTTCTAGATTTGACAGACTTTGACGTCATTCTAGGGATGGACTGGTTATCTGTAATACCCGGCTAGACCCCGGTATCGGAATTCCTACTTTCCGGCGGATTTTCCGTTGGAAGTCGGGATTCGAGGATGTCGGAGCTTGCCCTAAGGGTATTTTAGTGTTTTTATCATGTTTACATGTTTTGAGTTAAGAAAATTGAGTTTTGAAATGAAAAGGCCAAGGGGACAAAAGCCAGGTTCGGCCGCCGAAGGTGAAGTTCGGCCGCCGAAAGTTGCATGGTTTCGCATGCACGTTAGGCCGCCGAAGGAAGGGTCGGTTGGCCACTACAAAAGCCCCTTTTGCCCGAGACTTGAGTGTTAAACACTCTGTTTTTGGGTCAAAGGTAGGTTCAAGCTCTCCTTGGTGTGATTTCTCATGTTTTCCTCAAATCTTGCATGTTTTAACTTGATTTGAGCTTTGTTTTAGAGATTTGAGCAAAAGGAAGCAAAGTTGAGCACTTGGAGAGTTTGATTGAGTTTTTTCCCCATCTCCAAGCTTGGATCATCAATCCTCTAGTTCTTCAAGAGGTAAGCATGGATCCTCACCTCCCCTTATGTTTAAAGCAAGTTTTAGAAGTTTTGGAGAGGTTTATGGCATGTTATGGGGTATAAGCATGAGTTTGAGCATATGTTGCTCATATGCGTTTTGTTGTGGTTTTTGGGGCTTGAACTAGTTTTTAGGCCTCTATATGCATGAGTTATGTTATATGTTAGTTGAGAAGTGTTGGTATGCATGTTATGGGTGTTTGCTAGGAGTTTGGAGGCTGAGAGCATGAGTTGTGCTCGGATTCTGCCTTTCTGGAGAATCCAGGTTCGGCCGCCGAAGCAAGGTTCGGCCGCCGAACCCCTTGTGGAGGCAGTTTCGGCTGCCAAACCTTGCCCCCGAAAGCTAGGCTTTTGGGTGAGAAAGAGACTTTCGGCCGCCGAAAGAGGGAGTTCGGCCGCCGAAAGTGCATGAGTTTCGTCTTTGGACGAGGCTTTCGGCCGCCGAAGGTGCCGCCGAACATGCATGAGTTTCGTCTCTGGAGGGAGGTTTCGGCCGCCGAACCAGCCGCCGAAAGTGCCCAGTCCAGCCTTCTTTTACCCATTTTTCCATGCATGCCTATGATGTTTTAGAGGGGTTTTGGGGAGATAGTAAGAGTTATGTTTAAGTAAGGTTGGTCCTCATTTGAGTCCACCTGTGTAGGTACGGACCCGAGAGACCAAGGAGGCCCACAGAGTTAGAGTTACAGAGACTGCTCAGCAATTGACAGAGGTGAGTGGAACAGAACTTTATTTTAAAAGTTAAGAACTGTTTTAGCATGATTCATGCATCATTAATGCCATGTTTATGTAGGATGTTTTGCATTAGTATACACCAAGTTGATGCATTGCATTATTACTTGTATATGGGGATTGGACCGAGGCGATCTCAATAGCCCATAAGTCTGTCATTCTTGTATGACCTGTGTGAGCTCCTTTGGGGCCGGGCATTTACCTTGGATGAGTCCTGTGTGAGCCCTTATAGGGTCGGGCACCATGAGTAGTTAGTGAAAGACCTGTGTGAGCTCCTGGCATGTTTGAGTATGCTTGAAGTGTTGTAGTTGGGGTATTTGATGTTTTGAGGCCCCTAGGAACTTGTATGCATGATTTGGTTGAGGTATATGCATGATTGGTGAGTTTGGAGGCGAAAATGCACAAAGGAGCCAAGTTTCTGCCCTTTGGCAGAAACCAGGTTCGGCAGCCGAAGGCACTTTCGGCAGCCGAACATGGCTGGGGAGGCAGGCCTTTCGGCTGCCGAAGTTGCCCCCGAAAAGAGACTTTCGTCTCTGCCTGGCACTTTCGGCCGCCGAAGGTGCCGCCGAACCTACCTGAGTTTCGTCTCTGTCCAGGACTTTCGGCCGCCGAAGGTGCCGCCGAAAGTGCCCTGTTCAGCCACTTCATGCATATCTCTATGTGATATTTTCAGGATGTTTTAGGGGGTTTTTGGGGTATATATTAGAGTTATGTTTTTGTATGTTTGGTCCCTCATTGGAGTCCACCTGTGTAGGTTCGGACCCGAGGAACCAAGGACCCCAGCAGTGAGCCAGCTGCTACAGAGTTTGTCAGAGTCAGCCAGAGGTGAGTGGAACTAAACTTAACCTTTTTAAATTAAGAAATGAAATGCTTTTATCATGCTTCATGCATCATGATCATATTATAGGTTGTTTGCATTAGAATTCACGACTATGCCGCATTGTATTGTTGTGATAGATGATAGTGGATGGACATTAGGATGATTCATTAGCCTTCTGTATACGAAGTCCTGTGGTGCCCATAATAGGGCCGGGCATTACGAAGTCCTGTGGTGCCCATAATAGGGCCGGGCAATAACTCCGAATACGAAGTCCTGTGGTGCCCATAATAGGGCCGGGCAATACGAAGTCCTGTGGTGCCCATAATAGGGCCGGGCATGGAGTTGAGGGATTTTTGAATCAGTCCATCTGTGGTGTGATTTGTTTGTGCAGTGACGCATCTCATGATAGCATGTTTTAAGTATTCTTTTTATAGTTCTACTCACTGGGCATCTAGCTCACCCCTCTCCCCTAACCCCCAGGCTTGCAGGTACGGGATAGATAGAGAAGGCAAGACGAGAAAAAGTCATATGTATGTAATAGTTAGTTTGTGGACATGACATTTGTATTATGATGATATGTAAAAGATTACAGTATGTATGTAATGAGGTTATTGAGGATAGAGTTGTGCCTGACCATAGTATATTGTTAATCCCTTTTGTATATACATGATCTTATGTTATGATGTTTATGTAAACTAACTCAACACAGGTTGTTTTGCCTTTAAGGCTTGATGAGATCCCACAGAGGGACTATGTTATGTATATGTTCAGAGTATGCACAGGTTGAGTTAGTTGATGATAGTATGCATGAAGAAAAGTTTTAAATTTTTATGCATGTTGTTGATCATGTATGGGATTATACAGGTTTACAGGTTATATGTCAGGCTTGCTACGGGTCCCGGCGGCCTTAAGTCGACCCGGATCCTAGCGCCGGTAGCGGTCTGATTTTCGGGTCGTTACAGAATGGTATCAGAGCCCTAGGTTCATATGGTCGGACCTAGAGTGTCGGGCTCATAGAGGTTATAGAAGGTCAAGCACAATAGGAAGGTCATGTCCACTAGGATAGGATGTTGAGTCCTGTCTTGTATGATGGTGTGAAATGCCATGATTTTGTACATGTGCATTGATGATATGTTATGTATGCTATACTATGTGATATATGTGATGAGGGTTCATGTGTGCCCACATGAACCATATGATACTAATGTTTGCTTGATATGAGCTGTTTTTCAGAAAATAGGATTAGAGAAACTCGTCGATCTGCGCGATTGACTGGAGTGCCACCTGAGGATGAGGGCACGAGCGCCCGTCCTCCTACATTGCCTAGGGCAATGTCTTGTAGAGCCAACAGAGAGAGAGTGTCAAGGGACCCTAGAAGGTCTTTTGATGCTAGCAGAAGGGGGACTGATAGAGGAGGAAGTTCTTCAGATGTGAGGGAGGCTATGGAAGAGGATCAGAGGAGGGATGGGAACCTGGATGTGAGCATGCAGGAAGAAGGGACAGGGGAGTCACAGGGAGGCGTTCAGGCCTCGGGGTATGGTTTTCCACCCCATTATCCACCCTTCCCACAGGGTTCAGGGTATCCGATGGGAGGCACATCGGATTACTCCAGCTTTAACCCCTACCCTACCTACATGCCTTATCCACCTTTCTATCCACCCTATACACAGTACCCAGCTTATCCACCCTCACCCTTCTATCCAAACCCGGCAAACCCCACCTCGGGGAATGCTGCACCTCCACCTCCACCACCTACAGAACCAGCAGCCCCAGTTACTCAACCTCCTAGACCTAGCTCAGTCGATGGGAGCAAGGTAAAGATGACAGACTACCTCAAGCTGGATGCTCCCAAATACAAGTCAGGGGATGACCCCTTTGAGTATCTGAGAGTAGTGAAGACAATAACGGATGAGCTAGGGGCAAGCGACAGCAGGGCCATTCAGATGGCAGGGTTCACTTTAAAGTGCAAGAAGGCACGGGAATGGTTCAAGTGTTATATGGACCCGAGACTAGACGGTATGACATGGGAGGAATTTGCGAATGAGTTCGCTGGATGGGCTTTTCCAGACAGTTCTAGAGAACTGAAGATGATTGAGTTTGAGCAACTGAGGCAGTCAGAGCACATGGGTGTAGAGGAGTTCACGGATAAATTCTTGGAGCTATTGCCTTTTTCAGGGCAAGCTCTAGATTCAGATATGAAGAAAGCCAAGAAATATGTCATGAAGCTGCATTCCAGGTACTCCTCGTTGGTTCAGTCAGCTGAGAGAGAAAGTTTCCACACTGTGGTGGATATGGCTCGAAGAATGGAAGCAAGTGCTATAGTTGAGGGGTCAGTGAGGCAGTCAGTGACCCAGTCTTCAGGGGTTAAGACCCCAAGCAGAGGAGGACCAGGTTTCTCTTCTCAGAGCTCAGGTAAGAAGAGGTGGGATAGCACCACCAAGAAGCCGAAGAAGAATAAGTTTTGGAACAAGTTGAAATCCGGTCTGGGATTTGGCGGTGGCTCGAGCTCAGGCTCAGATGGTACAGAATGCCAGAGATGTGGAAGACCACACAGGGGAGTGTGTCGAGCTGGGACTAATGCATGTTTCAGATGTGGACAGGAGGGACACATAGCTCGGGATTGTCCTAGAGCGCCTTTTATGGGCCAGCCCCAGCAGACAGCTTCTGGTAGTGTGGCACAGCCAGCAGTTCCAGCCACAACTCAGGGCAGTGGCAGAGGTAGAGGGAGAGGGGCAGCCTCTTCTTCTGGTTCCCGAGGTGAAGGTCCATCAGCTCCAGCCAGGATCTTCACCATGACACAGCAGGAGGCTAACACATCCAACACCGTGGTGTCAGGTAATCTCGTCATTGGGTGTTCTGATGTGTATGCATTAATGGACCCGGGTGCATCTCATTCATTTATTGCTCCGAGAGCCGTTGAGAGGTTGGGTCTGATAGTCTCTGGGTTAGAGTGTCCCCTATGGGTCAGTGGACCCAAGTGTGACCCGTCAGTGGCAGTGTCAGTCTGCCAGTACAGTCCAGTTTTTATTGAGGGAAGATGCCTCTCCGCCGACCTTGTGGTTCTAGATTTGACAGACTTTGACGTCATTCTAGGGATGGATTGGCTATCTACCCATGGTGCTACCTTGGACTGCAGGGATAAGGTAGTCAGGTTCAGAGATCAGAACGGGTCAGAGGTCGTCTTCAGAGGAGACAAGAGGGGCACACCTAGAGGTCTGATATCAGCTCTTCAGGCTCGTAGGTTGCTTAGGAAGGGATGTCAGGGGTACTTAGCTCATGTGAGAGAGCTAGACAGTCAGGTCAGGGAGCCGGCCTCGGTGCCAGTTGTCAGAGAGTTTCAGGATGTCTTTCCTGATGAGCTTCCAGGTTTACCACCTGCTAGGGAAATAGAGTTCGAGATAGAGTTGATGCCTGGAACTAGACCGATCTCTATCCCTCCCTACAGGATGGCTCCAGCCGAGTTAAAGGAGTTGAAAGAGCAATTGCAAGAGCTGGTAGAAAAGGGTTTCATCCGACAAAGTACCTCACCTTGGGGTGCTCCGGTCTTGTTTGTGAGGAAGAAGGATGGATCCCTTAGACTTTGTATCGACTACAGGCAGTTGAACAAAGTCACTACCAAGAATAGGTACCCATTGCCTAGGATCGATGATCTATTCGACCAGCTAGCCGGAGCGGGTTGTTTCTCCAAAATAGATCTGAGATCGGGGTACCATCAGCTAAGGATAAGGGATGAGGATGTGCCGAAGACAGCCTTCAGGACCAGATATGGGCATTTTGAGTTCCTTGTGATGCCGTTCGGGTTAACCAACGCCCCTGCAGCATTCATGGATCTCATGAACCGAGTGTTTAGCCAGTACCTGGATCACTTCGTTATTGTCTTCATAGATGATATCTTAGTGTATTCCAGGAATGCAGAGGAGCATGCCCATCATCTGAGGTTGGTCTTGCAGACTATGAGGGAACATGGCTTGTATGCCAAGTTCTCTAAATGTGAGTTCTGGCTGAGGAGCATTTCGTTCTTGGGGCATGTAGTGTCAGAGAATGGTATTGAGGTAGATCCCAAGAAGACAGAAATTGTGGCTAACTGGCCTAGACCCACTTCAGTGACAGAGATTAGAAGTTTCTTGGGTTTGGCAGGTTACTACAGGAGGTTCGTTCAGGACTTCTCAAAGATAGCAGCTCCTCTGACCAGACTAACCAGGAAGAATCAGAAGTTTCTGTGGACCGACCAGTGCGAGGAGAGTTTCGAAGAGCTTAAGAAGAGGTTGACTTCAGCACCAGTTTTAGCTCTGCCATCTAGTGATGAGGACTTTACAGTCTTTTGTGATGCGTCCCGTGTGGGACTGGGTTGTGTACTGATGCAGAATGAGAGGGTGATCGCTTATGCTTCTAGGCAGCTGAAGAAGCATGAGTTGAATTACCCCACACATGACCTTGAGATGGCAGCAGTAATCTTTGCACTCAAGATGTGGAGGCACTACCTCTATGGGGTAAAATGTGAGATCTTCACAGATCATAAGAGCCTGCAGTACATCCTGAGTCAAAGAGATTTGAACTTGAGACAGAGGAGATGGGTGGAGCTGCTGAGTGACTATGATTGCAAGATTCAGTATCATCCGGGTAAGGCGAATGTCGTGGCAGACGCCCTAAGCCGGAAGTCACTAGGCAGTTTATCCCACATATCGGCAGAAAGGAGACCAGTGGTGAAGGAGTTTTACAAGCTTATTGAGGAAGGTCTACAGTTGGAGTTGTCTGGTACAGGTGCCTTAGTGGCCCAGATGAGAGTAGCACCCGTGTTTCTGGAGCAGGTGGCTCAGAAACAGCATGAGGACCCGGAGTTAGTGAAGATTGCCAGGACTGTTCAGTCAGGCAATGATAGCGAGTTCAGATTCGACAGTAAGGGGATCCTCCGCTATGGGAGCAGAATATGTGTACCATATGACATTGGGCTAAAAGGAGACATTATGAGAGAGGCTCATAATGCAAGATACAGCATTCACCCCGGAGCCACCAAGATGTATCAAGATTTGAAGAAAGTTTATTGGTGGCCAGCGATGAAGAAAGAAGTGGCACAGTTTGTGTCCGCCTGCGAAGTATGTCAGAGGGTGAAGCTGGAACATCAGAAGCCGGCTGGAATGCTTAACCCGCTACCTATTCCAGAGTGGAAATGGGAAAATATAGCTATGGACTTCGTAGTGGGGTTACCGGCGACGTCCAACAGGTTGGACTCCATATGGGTGATTGTGGACAGACTCACCAAATCTGCTCACTTCATCCCTGTCAGGAGTGGTTATTCTGTGGACAAGTTGGCGCAGGTGTATGTAGATGAGATAGTCAGACTGCATGGGGTTCCTGTTTCTATAGTGTCAGATAGAGGGCCCCAGTTCACCTCCAGGTTTTGGCGGAGTCTGCAGAATGCCATGGGTACTAGATTGGACTTCAGTACTGCCTTCCACCCCCAGACTGATGGACAGTCAGAAAGGACCATCCAGACTATCGAGGATATGCTCAGAATGTGTGTGCTAGACTTTGGCGGTTCTTGGAGGCAGCATCTACCTTTGGTGGAGTTTGCCTACAACAACAGCCATCATGCTAGCATCGGGATGGCTCCATATGAAGCTTTGTACGGAAGGAAGTGCAGATCACCCGTTTGCTGGGAGGAAGTTGGGGAAAAGGCCTTGGCAGGGCCTGAGTTAGTAGAGATCACCAGCAGGGTGGTACCCATAATCAGAGAAAGAATCAAGACTGTTGCAAGCAGACAGAAGAGCTATGCAGACGTCCGCAGAAGACAGTTGGAGTTTCAGGAGGGGGATCTGGTATTGCTCAAGGTGTCTCCAATGAAGGGAGTGGTTCGCTTCGGGAAGAAAGGTAAACTAGCCCCACGATACATCGGACCCTTTGAAATCTTGCAAAAGATTGGGAATGTGTCGTATAAGCTGGATTTACCTGCTTCGATGGAAAGAATCCATCCGGTTTTCCATGTTTCAATGTTGAGGAAGTTTGTGTCAGATCCGAGCAAGGTCCTTAGTGAGCCTGATGTGGAGGTCCAAGAGGATCTCACCTATGTTGAACAGCCAGTGCGGATCATAGACACCCAGATCAGAAAGTTAAGAAACAAGGAAATCCCGATGGTGAAAGTCCTGTGGAACCACCACAATTTAGAGGAATGCACTTGGGAGACACGGGAGTCTATGCTCCAGCAGTACCCTCATCTCTTTTAAGGTTAGATCCCTATGTGTTTATGTGCCTTGTATATGTGTTATGTTCTTTGCCATGCTATGTGTGCTAGTGAGGAACATTCGGGGACGAATGTTCTTAAGGGGGGGAGAATGTAATACCCGGTTAGACTCCGGTATCAGAATTCCTACCGTCCGGTGGAATCTCGGATGTCGGAGACCCCTAGAAGGGTAGAATCATGTTTCATAAAATGTTTTCATGTTTTAATGGTTTTAAAGTATGAAACTAAATGAGTTTTTGCATGAAAAGTCTTTGGAAGAAAACCCAGGTTCGGCCGCCGAAAGTCAAGTTTGGCCGCCGAACGTGCATGCGTTTTGGAGGCACGTTAGGCCCCCGAAAGCATGAGTGAGGGTAGTCCAGGTTCGGCCGCCGAAAGTCAAGTTCGGCCGCCGAACATTGCATGGATGCGGAGGCACATTCGGCCCCCGAACGTGGCCTGGCCAGCCACTATAAAAGGGTCACTTGGCCGAAATGGGCGAGCTTTCTCCCATTTTCGGCCACAGCAAGCTTCCGACCTTCCCTTTGCAACTCTTGTGTTCTTCTTCCAAATCTCTTCCATTTTTCTTGAGTTTTAAGCTTGCATTGCAAGTTTTGAACATTTAAACCAAGTTTTGGAGCTTTGGGAACTCAGGAGCTCATTTTTGTGGATCTCCAAGTTTAGGTCGTCTCCCTCTCGATCTTCAAGAGGTAAGAGCCGATCTTAAGCTCCTCATGTGTTTTAAGTAAGTTTTAAGTGGTTTTATGGGGTAGAATGGCATGTATAGGGTTGTATGAGTTTTTAAGCAAATGTTAGGTTTTATGTGATTCTTGAACAATGTGGCATGTTTGAGTATGCTTGAAGTGTTGTAGTTGGGGTATTTGATGTTTTGAGGCCCCTAGGAACTTGTATGCATGATTTGGTTGAGGTATATGCATGATTGGTGAGTTTGGAGGCGAAAATGCACAAAGGAGCCAAGTTTCTGCCCTTTGGCAGAAACCAGGTTCGGCAGCCGAAGGCACTTTCGGACGCCGAACATGGCTGGGGAGGCAGGCCTTTCGGCTGCCGAAGTTGCCCCCGAAAAGAGACTTTCGTCTCTGTCTGGCACTTTCGGCCGCCGAAGGTGCCGCCGAACCTACCTGAGTTTCGTCTCTGTCCAGGACTTTCGGCCGCCGAAGGTGCCGCCGAAAGTGCCCTGTTCAGCCACTTCATGCATATCTCTATGTGATATTTTCAGGATGTTTTAGGGGGTTTTTGGGGTATATATTAGAGTTATGTTTTTGTATGTTTGGTCCCTCATTGGAGTCCACCTGTGTAGGTTCGGACCCGAGGAACCAAGGACCCCAGCAGTGAGCCAGCTACTACAGAGTTTGTCAGAGTCAGCCAGAGGTGAGTGGAACTAAACTTAACCTTTTTAAATTAAGAAATGAAATGCTTTTATCATGCTTCATGCATCATGATCATATTATAGGTTGTTTGCATTAGAATTCACGACTATGCCGCATTGTATTGTTGTGATAGATGATAGTGGATGGACATTAGGATGATTCATTAGCCTTCTGTATACGAAGTCCTGTGGTGCCCATAATAGGGCCGGGCAATAACTCCGAATACGAAGTCCTGTGGTGCCCATAATAGGGCCGGGCAATACGAAGTCCTGCGGTGCCCATAATAGGGCCGGGCATGGAGTTGAGGGATTTTTGAATCAGTCCATCTGTGGTGTGATTTGTTTGTGCAGTGACGCATCTCATGATAGCATGTTTTAAGTATTCTTTTTATAGTTCTACTCACTGGGCATCTAGCTCACCCCTCTCCCCTAACCCCCCAGGCTTGCAGGTACGGGATAGATAGAGAAGGCAAGACGAGAAAAAGTCATATGTATGTAATAGTTAGTTTGTGGACATGACATTTGTATTATGATGATATGTAAAAGATTACAGTATGTATGAAATGAGGTTATTGAGGATAGAGTTGTGCTTGACCATAGTATATTGTTAATCCCTTTTGTATATACATGATCTTATGTTATGATGTTTATGTAAACTAACTCAACACAGGTTGTTTTGCCTTTAAGGCTTGATGAGATCCCACAGAGGGACTATGTTATGTATATGTTCAGAGTATGCACAGGTTGAGTTAGTTGATGATAGTATGCATGAAGAAAAGTTTTAAATTTTTATGCATGTTGTTGATCATGTATGGGATTATACAGGTTTACAGGTTATATGTCAGGCTTGCTACTGGTCCCGGCGGCCTTAAGTCGACCCGGATCCTAGCGCCGGTAGCGGTCCGATTTTCGGGTCGTTACAAGTATTATCCGGGTAAGGCGAATGTCGTGGCAGACGCCCTAAGCCGGAAGTCACTAGGCAGTCTATCCCACATCACGGCAGAGAGGAGACCAGTGGTGAAGGAGTTTTACAAGCTCATTGATGAAGGTCTACAGTTAGAGTTGTCTGGTACCGGTGCTTTAGTGGCCCAGATGAGAGTGACACCTGTGTTTTTGGAGCAAGTGGCTTAGAAACAGCATGAGGACCCAGAGTTAATGAAGATTGCCAGGACTGTTCAGTCGGGCAAGGGCAGTGAGTTCAGATTTGACAGTAAGGGGATCCTCCGCTATGGGAGTCGATTGTGTGTACCAGATGACATAGGGCTAAAAGGAGACATTATGAGGGAGGCTCATAATGCAAGATACATCGTTCACCCCGGAGCCACCAATATGTATCAAGATTTGAAGAAAGTTTATTGGTGGCCAGCGATGAAGAAAGAAGTGGCACAGTTCGTGTCAGCCTGCGAAGTGTGTCAAAGGGTGAAGCTGGAACATCAGAAGCCGGCTGGAATGCTTAACCCGCTACCTGTTCCAGAGTGGAAATGGGAGAATATAGCTATGGACTTCGTAGTGGGGTTACCGGCGACGTCCAATAGATTGGACTCCATATGGGTGATTGTGGACAGACTCACCAAATCTGCTCACTTCATCCCTGTCAGGAGTGGCTACTCTGTGGACAAGTTGGCGCAGGTATATGTGGATGAGATCATCAGGCTGCATGGGGTTCCGGTTTCGATAGTGTCGGACAGAGGGCCCCAGTTCACCTCCAGGTTTTGGCGGAGTCTGCAGAATGCCATGGGTACTAGGTTGGATTTCAGTACTGCCTTCCACCCCCAGACGGACGGACAGTCCGAAAGGACCATCCAGACTATCGAGGATATGCTTAGAATGTGTGTGCTGGACTTTGGCGGTTCTTGGAGGCAGCATCTACCTTTGGTGGAGTTTGCCTACAATAACAGCCATCATGCTAGCATCGGTGTAATACCCGGCTAGACTCTGGTATCGAAATTCCTACCGTCCGGTGGAATCTCGGATGTCGGAAGCCTCTAGTAGGGTAGAAACATGTTTTCTTAAAATGTTTTAAGGTATTTCATGGTTTTAAGTATAAAAATTTAATGAGTTTTTGCATGAAAAGTCTTTGGAGGAAAACCCAGGTTCGGCCGCCGAACATGCATGCGTTTTGGAGGCACGTTAGGCCCCCGAAAGCATGAGTGAGGGAAGTTCAGGTTCGGCCGCCGAAAGTCAAGTTCGGCCGCCGAACATGGCATGCATGCGGAGGCAAGTTCGGCCCCCGAACGTGGCTTGGCCAGCCACTATAAAAGGGTCACTTGGCCGAAATGGGCGAGCTTTCTCCCATTTTCGGCCACAGCTAGCTTCCGACCTCCCTCTTCCCAATCTAGTGTTCTTCCTTCAAATCCCCACCATTTTTCTTGAGTTTTAAGCTTGCATTGAAGGTTTTGAACTTTTGAAACAAGTTTTGGAGCTTTGGGAACTCAGGAGCTCATTTTCGTGGATCTCCAAGTTTAGGTCGTCTCCCTCTCGATCTTCAAGAGGTAAGAGCCGATCTTAAGCTCCTTATATGTTTTAAGTAAGTTTTAAGTTATTTTATGGGGTAGAAATGCATGTTAGGATATATGTTGAGTTTATGGGTTTTGATGGCGATTTGAGCAATGTGTGTGGTTTGTGTGTGTTTGAAGTGTTGTAGTTGGGGTATTTGATTGTTTGAGACCCCTAGGAACTTGTATGCATGTTTTAGTTGAGCTATATGCATGATTGGTGAGTTTGGAGGCGAAAATGCTTAAGGGAGCCAAGTTTCTGCCCTTTGGCAGGAACCAGGTTCGGCAGCCGAAGGAGCTTTTGGTCGCCGAACATGGCTGGGGAGGCAGGCCTTTCGGCTGCCGAAGTTGCCCCCGAAAGGAGACTTTCGTCTCTGTCTGGCACTTTCGGCCGCCGAAGGTGCCGCCGAACATGCATGAGTTTCGCCTCTGTCTGGGACTTTCGGCCGCCGAACCTGCCGCCGAAAGTGCCCTGTTCAGCCATTTCTTGCATGTTTCTATGTGATGTTTTCATGATGTTTTAGGGGGTTTTTGGGGAGTATGTTAGAGTTATGTTTATGTATGTTTGGTCCCTCATTGGAGTCCACCTGTGTAGGTTCGGACCCGAGGAACCGAGGACCCCAGCAGTGAGCCAGCTGCTACAGAGTTGTCAGAGCTAGCCAGAGGTGAGTGGAATAAACCTTATGTTTTAAAATAAATGAAATATGAATTTTGAGCATGATCCATGCATCATGAATGCCATGAGATGTAGTAGGTTGTTTGCATTAGTATTCACGAATATGTTGCATTGCATTTATGATGTTGATGTGGATTGGTTATTGAATGATCCTTTAGTCCTCATATGATATGATGATGTTATGGCATGAGATAGTATGGAAGTCCAGGTTGTACCCATTCTACGTCCCTGGCACGATGTAAGAGAAAGTCCAGGTTGTACCCATTCTACGTCCCTGGCACATTGGTATGTTATGATATGTTATGATAAGGGAAAGACCGGTTGTACCCATTCTACGTCCCGGCACAGTTGGACTATGTAGAGGACTATTGGTGACAATACCATCCGAGATGTGATTAGTTGTGATGTGTTGCATTACATAATGGCATGAAGTTTTAATATATGTTTTCATTATTCTGCTCACTGGGCTTTGTAGCTCACCCCTCTCCCCTAAACCCAGATGTGCAGGTACAGGGTAGACCAGAAGGTTAGCTAGAGTTTTTGAAGTATGTGTTTGTAATAGTTAGATTGTGGACATGTGTAACAGCCCGGCCCCTTTCGACCGGCCCTGTTACCGCTCACAGCCCGTGACCTTCCTCTGGGCCCAGCCACTGTGAGCAGCTCTTAACATCCCTTCACCCTCACGGGTTCCAGGCAGGATTTGTCCCTCGGGGAAGCCATTACGGCCCGCCCTAGCCCGAGTGGATTTGGCCCAATTCCTTCCTCTGGGAATTAGGTCGCCTCCCCCACTGCTCGAACCCTTGACCTCCCACTTTAAGGGACTCTCACCAGACTATTCCCTTAAAGTGGGAGGTCAAGGGTTCGAGCAGTGGGGGAGGCGACCTAATTCCCAGAGGAAGGAATTGGGCCAAATCCACTCGGGCTGTGAGCGGTAACAGGGCCGGTCGTACGGGGCCGGGCTGTTACAACATGATAATTGTACTATGATGTAATGTAAGAGATTACAGTATGTTCTGTAATGAGGTATATTGAGGTTATAGATGTGCTTGACCCGATGAGTATTGTTATCCCTTTGATACATGATCTATAGTTATGTTTTATAATGGTTATGAAAGCCAACTCATCTCATGTTGTATTGCCCATTGGGGCATTGTTGAGATCCCACAGAGGGATCATAATTATGTTTATGACTATGCACAGTTTATGTTCAGGTTGAGTTGGATGAATGTAAGAAAAGTTTTAAATTTTTGTGTATGTTGTTGATCATGTATGGGATTACACAGGTTTCCAGGATGTATGTTTGGCTTGTTACGGGTCCCGGCGGCCTTAAGTCGACCCAGATCCTAGCGCCGGTAGCGGTCCGATTTTCGGGTCGTTACAATCGGGATGGCTCCATATGAAGCTTTATATGGGAGGAAGTGCAGGTCACCTGTTTGCTGGGAGGAAGTTGGAGAAAAGGCCTTGGCAGGGCCTGAACTAGTAGAGATCACCAGCAGGGTGGTACCCATAATCAGAGAAAGAATCAAGACGGCTGCAAGCAGACAGAAGAGTTATGCAGACATCCGCAGAAGACAGGTAGAGTTTCAGGAGGGGGATCTGGTATTGCTCAAGGTGTCTCCAATGAAAGGAGTGGTTCGCTTTGGGAAGAAAGGTAAACTAGCCCCACGATACATCGGACCCTTCGAAATCTTGCAGAAGATTGGGAATGTGTCGTACAAGCTAGATTTGCCTGCTTCAATGGCAAGAATCCATCCGGTTTTCCATGTTTCAATGTTGAGGAAATTTGTGTCAGATCCGGGCAAGGTTCTTAGTGAGCCTAATGTGGAGATCCAAGAGGATCTCACCTATGTTGAGCAGCCAGTGCGGATCATAGACACCCAGATTTAAACAAGGAAATCCCGATGGTGAAAGTCCTATGGAACCACCACAATATGGAAGAGTGCACCTGGGAGACACGGGAGTCCATGCTCCAGCAATACCCTTATCTTTTCTGAGATTTGTTCCTTGTGAGTTCTATCTGTTTTATGTGTATGTTATGTGTATGCCATGCTATGTGTTAGTTGAGGAACATTCGGGGGCACTTTCGGCGGCAGGTTCGGCGGCCGAAGCCTCTCACAGATCCGAAAGTCCTGGCATTCGGGGGCACGTTAGGCGGCCAAAGCTGCCTTCCATGCAGGTTTCAGCGGCCGAACATACCTTCGGCGGCCGAACCTGGTCCCCTCTGAACAGCAGGTCCGAATCTGTCACAAGCAAAACCAAACTCCAAACCATCCAAAACTTTACATGCTCTCACCCAAACATACAAACACACTCCCACATGCATATAGGGGTATAAACTAACTTAAAACCCCAACACAAGCATCACATAACATACATTGGGCATAAAACCCACATAAACCCTAACATGCATATCTACCCATACTCAACCATAAAAAATTCTTTAACCTCATTAAACATGAAGGAAAGCAAGGATCTACACTTACCTCTTGAAGATCGAGGGTTGGTGTGATCCCTAACTTGGAGATGTGGAGGAAACAAGCTCCTTGGGTCTCCAAGTTCCAAAACTTCGATCTAAGCTTTAAAACTCTTCAAAACAACCATGAAACTCATAAAAACATGAAGGAGTTGAAGAAAAAGCATGAAAACGACTAGAGGAGGACATGAACACACCTGAGCTCGAGAATGGGGAGAAAACTCGCCCATTTTTGGTCTGAGGGCCTTTTATAGGTGGCCGGTCAACGACCTTCGGCGGCCTAAGCTGCTTCCGCAGCTTCACCACTTTCGGCAGCCTAATGTGCCTCCTAAACTATCCCATGTTCGGCGGCCGAACTTGAGGTTCGGCGGCCGAACTTGAGGTTCGGCGGCCGAACTTGAGGTTCGGCGGCCGAACTTGAGGTTCGGCGGCCGAACTTGATGTTCGGCGGCCGAACTTGAGGTTCGGCGGCCGAACTTGAGGTTCGGCGGCCGAACTTGATGTTCGGCGGCCGAACTTGATGTTCGGCGGCCGAACTTGGTTTCTGCCCTCAAAGCTTTCGGAGGCCTAAAGCACTCCCGAAACAGCCCTATGTTCGGCGGCCGAACCTGGGTCCTTCCTCCTTGGCCTATTCTTTTCAAAACTCAATTCCTTTTTCATTTAAAACCATAAAATCATGTGAAAACCTTTTAGAAACACATTTTACCCCTCTAGAAGACTCTGGCATCATCAAAATTCCAGATTCCAATGGAGATTCCGCCAGAAGGTAGGGATTCCGATGCCAGAATCTAGCCGGGTATTACACGACTCTTATCATCCACAAGCTATCTATTGATAAGAACATCAAACCATTCCAACAAAAGAAAAGAAAGTTCGCACCATAAAGGTAGCAGGTGATCAAAGAGGAGGTTGATAAGCTTTTGAACATAGGATTGATAAAGTACAGTATCCCACGTGGCTGGCCAATGCGGTCTTGGTAACGAAGCTAACGAAAAGTAGAGAATGTGCGTGGATTTCACCGACCTAAATAAAGCATACCCAAAAGATCAATACCTATTACTGTCCATCAACATATTAGTGGACTCGACCTCAGGCCATGCGATGGTCTCCTTCCTTGTTGCCATCTCAGGATACCACCAAATCATAATGGATATCGAGGAAGCAGAGAAGATCACATTCATAACAGATGAAGGAGCTTACTGCTGTAAGGTAATGTCTTTTGGTTTAAAAAACATAGGAACCACGTACCAAAGGTTGGCATTAGGAATCTTTAAGGACATGGTGGGATTAACCGTCGAAATATATGTAGATGACATGATGGTAAAAATCCAATCATTGGAAGAACACTCGGAGGATATCTGGAGAGTCTTTAATGTCTTAGACAAAGCGAGCATGAAGCTGAACCTAGAAAAGTACACCTGGGGGTAAAGGCTGATAAGTTTCTAAGGTATATCATCTCAGAGAGGGGCATAGAGGTGAATCCTGAGAAAATCAACGCTATCCAAAATATAGAAGCACCCAAAACCATCAATAAAATACAAAGATTAAATGGGCAAGTCACTGCTTTGAATCAATTTATATAATGCTCGGCCAGAAGGTATCTCTCGTTCTTCAAAGGCTTAAAAGGCAAAGGTAAGTTTGAGTGGGGGAAAGAGTGTGCAAAGGCATTTGAAAATCTAAAAACCTTTTTATCATCTCCTCCATTGCTAAGCCCGCCTATCGAAGATGAAGTTTTATTTCTATATTATTTGTAATGCAGGAAACAGTTTGCTAGGTGCTCGTTTGCGAAAACAATGGGAACAAAACCCAGTATGTTACACCAGCCAAGTTCACAAAGGAAAAGAGTTGAATTATCCTCCTCTTGAAAGATTGGCATTTGTAGTACTCATGTCGGCCACAAAGTTGTGATCGTACTTCGAGTTACACACTATAGAAGTTAGAATCGATTACCCTCTGTGAAAGGTTTTGCACAGGCCGAAATTATCAAGACGGTTATCCACTTGGATGATTATCCACGTTTAGAGTTTTGGGTTCTGTCAAGCTAGGCCAAAAAGCGAGTTCTGCCAGGCAAGGTCACAAGGTGGGTTCCATCAGAACATCCGAGCATTGGTCTCACTATACAAGGCCACAAGGCGATTCGCATGCCAGGTCACAAGGCGGGTTCCGCTAGACCATTCGGGCATTGGTCCCATCATACAAGGCTACAAGGTGGGTTCTGCAAGGCCAGGTCACAAGGCAAGTTCCGCTAGACCATCCGAGCATTGGTCCCACTATATAAGGCCACAAGATAGGTTCCGCCAGGCCAGGTCACAAGGCGGATTCTGCCAGACCATCCGAGCGTTGTTCCCACCATACAAGCAACAAGGCGGGTTCCACACGGCTAGGTCACAAGGCGAGTTCCACTAGACCATCCGAGAGTTGGTTCCACTATACAAGGCCATAAGGCGAGTTTTGCCAGACTATCTGGGCATTGGTCCCACCATACAAGGCCACAAGGTAGGTTTCGTCAAGTCAGATCATAAGGTCAATTTCACCAGACCATCCGCGCGTTTGTCCCACTATACAAGGCCATAAAGCAGATTCTGCCAAGACAGGTCACAAGGTGAGTTCTGCCAGGCCATCTAGGCATTAGTCCCATTATACAAGACCACAAGGCGGGTTCTACTAGACCATCCAGACACTGGTCCCACTATATAAGGCTAAAATGTGAGTTTTGAAAGGCTAGGTCACAAGACAGATTCTGCCAGACCATTCGGGTGTTAATCCCACTATACAAAGTCACAAGGTGGATTTTGCCAGACCATTCAGACGTTGGTCCCACTAAGCAAGGCATTCGATGCTCCACCCACAAGGCGGGAACCTACTAGTTCATGGTCGGGTGTCAGTCTTGATTAATAAAGAAATATTCTGAGGCAGTTCATGCCCAGGCCATAGGGCGGGCATCCACCCAACTACATGTTCGGGCGTTAGTCCCATTCCACAAATTTACTAAGTTATTTATTTAATGGCCGCTAGTCAGGCCAGTGACCAGACGTTACGATCGGGTGTAAACCTCTTGAGCAAACTTTTAAAGAGATTATTTTCAGAGCATATAAACACTTAGTGGAAATAATAACAAGACATTCTCATTAAAGATCATGGAAGATTACACAAGAGAAGGGTCTTTAGGATTATCCGCCCGAGTCTTCATTACATTGATATTTTCTACATCTATTATATTATCAGTAGAAACTCGATCGGCGGGAGTGTCTACATCACGCTCCCCTTCAAACTCATCTTCCTCCTCGGAGAGAATGTCGTCTATCCAGGAAAAATTCTCAGAAGGAAAATGCTTCTCCTACTCCTTCACTGAGTCTTGGCCCTAAACAAACATCTCCTTACCCTGGGCTACTATCTCCTTAAGCTCTGCCTCGAGCTCAGCAACTTTGGTAGAGGCAGTTCGGTTTCTCTCAGCTTGCGTCTGCATCTCCAAGACTTAGCGTTGTAGTAGGGCCACTTGATCCTCAATCGATTTAGCCCGATTATTAAGGCCCAGGTTGGAAGCGACGACCTCGTCAAGATCAGCTTGAAGCTTGTCCACCAACTCCAAAGGTCTCCTTCATGGTACCCTCGACTTCAGCGACCCAAGCCTTCAATCTTGAACATTCCTCGACCAAAAGCCTCCTATCCATTTCATTTGCACCAGACTCTCACCTCAAGGTTTTATATCACTCCTTGCCACATAGGTGCAAAGGGCACCCTCTAATGTAGAGTGTATGGCATTATCAAACAACTCATCCGTCTTGACCTCATTTAGGTGGCAGCGATTTGCTGGCCTCAAAACATTTTTTATTAGCAAGAGGCCTAGAGAATGATCATCAAGGAGCGAGGGCGCTCGATTTAGCGCCAAGGCCAAAAAATGGATGCTCGGAGGCCAGGAAGACTCGACCCCCACGCTAGTAGGAATGGGTACAGAGGGGGGAAGGGACATCAGTAGGGAGTTCAGAAGCTGGGACAGAAACAGAAGCACCCAGAGTTGAAGATTCAGGCTAAAGAGGGTTTGACTCCTTTGCCAGAGGCGGGGGCGGGGGAGGAGGAAGCATGATCATCTCTTTCATGAGGCGAGCGCGCTTAGCAGGGAGACTAGCAATCCCGATAACAACCTTGCCTTTGCGAGCAGCACGTGCCACCTCAGCAAATTTGCTTGACCCAGTCATATCCGCAAACAAAAAGAAAAGTAAGTAAGAAAGACAGTTCGCAAAATAAAAAAAGACAGACAATTCAAAAAATAAAAAATACGGAAAGAGAAGTACCCCGATCCCGAGCCATGAAATTGCCTTTGCAAAGGCTAGAAAGGTTGGGCAAGTTGGAACCCTAGGTCTAGTTTACCTGCAGATAACTCTGCCAAGGCAAAATGGCGTTCCTCACCACCTGGGTGATGTCAATATTCTTTAAGGATTTAGCCATCATTAGGAGAAAGGCCAAAGTTTCGTCTTCCTCTCTCCTCGAACGGACCCTAACCTTCTTCAACTACGCCCAATAATGGCGGTTTGTTTGAAGACACCCAAAATCCCTGGTGTCTAATGACGAAGGACACAAAATTTATTCTTCTACCGCTTCAAAGAGGAAGGCATCTGGTCAAACATGGTCAAATACTTTTGACTATTGAAGTACCAAAACTCCTCATTTTTATGGGTACCCAGCTCGTATAATTGGGAGAAAAGCGCTACACTTGGTTCAATGTAATTGTTAAGACACACGAACCAAAAAGGCACTAGAATTCTCCAGCTGTTAGGATGAAGTTGGTTAACCGAAAGCTTGTGAAATTGAAGGATCTCCACGAAAAAAGGTCTAGGGGAGAATTAGAGGCCCGCCTTCAACTACTCTTCAAAAACAATGATAGTATCCTCAGTAAGAATCAAGTCATTGACACGAACATGGAGAAAAGGGGCCAAGACTCAAAAAGACTCTTGAGGAATACGATAAGCGTCATATAAACGGTCTACATCACGCTCCGAGAGGACATAGTGACCACCCTCATTTTCTAGAGCCTCCATTAACAAAATGATAGGACTGATGCTTGGATGGGGCTACTAGAGGAGGAGCTAGAGGAAAAACCCTCAATGGGAGAAAGGAAAGAAGAAGTATCACTGTGCATATTGAAGAAAAAGGAAAACAGAATTATTGTAAGAAAAATAAGACTGTAAGGAGTAAAAATGTGAAGAAAGTTGTGGCTGAGCAGATTTCTCTAAAAGGTTGTAGACGAGAGCAAAAAAAGTACTTGGAAAAGATAAAGGGTTTTTATAGGACGATTTTGATAGCGGATTTTAAATACGACATGATAAGCAGTGCAGTTATCATTGAAGGGTTGGATAAGCAAAATGACGTGAGTAGCAAAAAATCAATCTCAGTAGAACGCGTGCCTCAAGTCTCGAGAACAGCAATCTCCTTCAAATCTAAAGAATCCAAGACTAATGGGGAATCTCTAATATTATATAACAACTGCTCAAAGTAAGCCGTGAGCTATCACTACGAGATAGGTCCACGTGATAAGGAGGAAACGCGGTCCAACTCGAGTGAAGGAAGATCCAGACACCATAACATCCGGTGTATCATCAAGACTCACCATTCCCTCGAATGGGTAAGTCTCGACAAAAAGTTACCGTTAATAAGTACAGTTCAGTGTTACACCTATAATTACGGAATTGCCAACTTATTAGTCGGCGATGTCCCTTATTAAGCAGCTGGCCACATCATTGCTCAGATTATCGAGACATTCTATATTCATCCACACTTTTTACAGTATAAAAAGATAAGGATTATAAAGATAAAAATACATTGTTTTCTAATACTATTCAAATTCTAAGTAATTTACTACATTATCTCTATTTTTCAAGATTCTGATTTGAGTGTCAGAGTGTTTACCGTGGACACTCACCACTGCCTCACATTCTCTTCCTTATAGGTACTAACTAGTCACTTTGTAGTTACATTCCGATCAAATCATATCATCAATTTAATCTCAACAATATCAATTAATTTTAAAATAATTTATTAAATCAATAAATTAAATTTTAAAACAGTTAAACTTTATAATTTTATTAAATTAAAAAATATTTAATTTAACACTTAATCCAATCAGAAAAAGTTTAAGTAAAAAATTAATTTAATAATAATAATTATTGTTATTATAATAATATTATTATTATTTAGAAAGCCAAATAAATTTTATCCAAATAAAAATATATATTGATATCATGCATAGCACATGTATTTAGTTTTGGCTCCTTATAAACATAATGTATTTATGTATATAAAATTATAGATTTAACTTTATATAAAAATACACTTAAGAATTTTTATATTAAATATTTATCTCAAAATTTTTATGCTTATGATAAATTATATATGAAGTTTGATATAAATATTTAATTTAAAAAATATTAGATAAGTGGATGGAGAAAATATAAAAATTAATTATAAATTATTATCATATAAGTAAATAAAATATTAATGAAAATTTTTAAATAATAATTATATTAATAAAAAAATTAATATTATTTAAAGAGTTAATAAAATTAAAATATAAAAATAATTATAATTAAAATATTAAATTAAAAAATTTATATCATAAACCTTCATAGCACTGTGTTCTTCTAGTTTCTATAACAAGGGGACGGTCCGGATGAAATTTCTCCCGACCTTGCCAGTAGACCACATAAAAGCAAAACCGCGTCTCGTGCCCGTGCTACGTGAACGATAGCCAGATATTTGGTGGGCTGAATTCTTTATTGCATCTATAACTGGCCGCAGTTGAGCTCACTGCACCTTCCTGCTTTCTTTTTGCTCTGCACTCGCATCCTTTGGCCGGTATAAATACCAACCTCGGCCATCTCGTCTCCTCGCTACTAGCAATCATCTCTTTATTGAGCAAACATATTATGGCTTCATTCAATTCATTAGTCCTTTCTGCAATGTTGCCCATGCTTCTTTGCATCTTCGCTTCGATGGTAGCTAGTGCCGCTGGTAATTTCTACCGAGATTTTGACATCACATGGGGAGATGGTCGAGGTAAGATTCTCAACAATGGCGCGCTTCTCACTTTATCTCTTGACAGAGCTTCTGGGTCTGGATTTCAATCCAAGAATGAGTATATGTTTGGGAAGATTGATATGCAGCTCAAGCTTGTCCCTGGAAATTCCGCTGGCACTGTCACCGCTTACTTTGTAAGCTTTTCTGTTATTAATTTTGCCTCAAAAATCCATGCTATGATCTTTCATGTTGCTAAATGAATGCATATTTGCAGCTATCCTCCAAAGGGTCTACTCGGGATGAAATAGACGTTGAGTTCTTGGGGAATTTGAGCGGAGACCCATATATTCTTCACACTAATGTGTTTAGCGAAGGCAAAGGAAAAAGAGAGCAGCAATTCTATCTATGGTTTGATCCAACTGCTGATTTTCACACCTATTCCATTCTTTGGAATCCCCAGCGCATCATGTAAGAATCCCAATATCTATCCAAAATAATCCTTATTTTAACTTTGTTTTTGTAGTTTTAAGTTTCTGTACTAAACAAACTTTTCCAACTCTGTTTCAGCTTCTCTGTTGATGGCACCCCCATTAGAGAATTCAAGAACTTGGAGAGCAATGGTGTTCCTTTCCCAAAGAATCAACCAATGAGAATTTATTCTAGCCTGTGGAATGCTGATGATTGGGCTACAAGGGGTGGTCTGGTTAAGACAGACTGGACTCAAGCTCCTTTCATTGCCTCTTACAGGAATTTTAATGCCAATGCTTGTGTATGGTCTAATGGGGCATCTTCTTGCAACTCAAATTCACCCTCCACCATTAATGGATGGTTGTCACAGGAATTGGACACAACAAATCAGGACAGGCTCCAACGGGTGCAAAAAAATTACATGATCTACAACTACTGCACAGACAATAAAAGGTTTCCTCAGGGCCTGCCTCCAGAATGCAGCATCCCATAGAGAAGATTCGCCAATCAATACACAGATTCTTTTGCTTTTTGTGTTTCTCCATTCTTTGATTCTTTGTTTATGATATTCATTCTTTTGTATGTAAACTATTACAAGATAATAACACCACTGAGTTAAAAAGATTTTTGTAGTTTCAATTTCTTCATTTTCATTGACTTTTATGTTAATCTAGATAGGATTTGAATTTAGTAACTTTTCATCCCCTCTTCATTACAGTTCATGTTGTTCCTTAGTTTTTGTTGATTTTGCTTTATTCTATTGCTCATTTTCTATTTTTTTTCCTTAAAATAAAAAGAATGGGAATGTTAATCGAATTACATAGATTCAAGGGCCTCTTAATTTAGATAGATTCACTGGTGTTTAGAGAATGTTTAAATTTGGATAACTATGAAGCTATAAAAATAGTAGTAATTCCTTTTTATGAATCTTCTCCTCTATCTTTAATTTGTAAGAAATGGGTAACCTTGAAATTGCACTGTGTTGCACTATGGTATCATGGTTTTGTACTGGTATATTAGCAACCCTAGCACATGATGATGTCAAAGTTGCAGTAATTAAATGGGTTAGCCTCCATTGCCACAACTGATGATAATTTTATATGTGTAGCTTTGGACTGGTGGCCTTCCTCCAAATGTAACTATGACCATTGTCCTTGGGGGCAGGCTGGAATTTTCACTTTGGTATTTTTCTCCCCTCTTTTCTTTTCCTCTTCTCTCTCTCTCTCTCTTTATTCTAAAGGATCAGAAAAATTATTGAGCTGTGTGTTATTTTACAGGATTTGGAAAATAAGGTTTTGTCAAATGCTGTGAAGGGTGAGTTAATTTCTGTAAATTGTTACATACACTAATGTTTTGTTTGGTTTGAGGGAAATGGAGAGAAGAGAAGGAAAAGCAATGAAATTACTTAAATTTCTCTTGTTTGGATATGAATTAAGGAGGAGAAATGAAGAGAAATGAGAGAAAAAGGAGGGGAATTGTGTTTTCCGATTTATTATAAATCCCACAAAATGTTTCCAGGAAATATAAAATATCTAAATGCCTTTCTTTCTTTTTTTAAGGGAAAAATTCGATTTCTCTTGCAAACTCTTCTCTTTAATTTCTCTTCGGTTCTCTTGCTCAATTAGAGATCAAACATGGGGTAAGAATTTAATATTTCTTCTACAAAAATATTTTTCAAATTGAAATTCTTGATTTTTTTTTTTTGAAAAAATCCTAATTAGGGCTTTTGATTCTGGTAAAATTGCAGCATTTAATCCTCTAAGAATCAGGATTGGAGGTTCATTGCACGACCAGTTGGTGTACCAAGTTGGAAATACAAGTTCCCAAAGCTGTCGTCCATTTCAACATAAGAAAGATGGTTTATTGGGATATAGTGCAGGTTACCTCACCATGGAAACATGGGATCAACTAAATCAATTCGCTAACCAAACAAGGTATCTATGATTTAGAGAGCAGCAACCAAAATCTGAATGAAATTGTGATCGTTATGTTATTCACTGCAGAGCTAAAGTCACATTTGGATTAAATGCACTTACTGGGAGGAGAAGTCCTTCTGGAAATGGCTCAATCCTTTGGGTTGGTGCTTGGAATCTGCATAATGCTCTTGATCTTATGAAGTACTCTATCTCAAAAGGATACTAGATTGATTCCTATGAATTAGGTAATTAAATTAAATTTTAAATTGTACAAGTTCTTATGAAATAAATTCAATTTCGCTTTTGATATCAGGAAACGAATTGTGCTCAAATGGGGTAGATGCAAAGGTGGGGGCTGAACAGTACGGCAAAGACATGATTGTGCTAAAGAAACTTGTGAAAAAACTGTACCCAGATCCCAATACAGAGCCAAAGTTGTTGGGCCCCGGTGGTTTCCTTGATGAAAGATGGTTTAAAACCTATCTTACTGTTTTTGGGCGTAGGGTGATCAGTGGATATCTACAACCTTGGTTCAGGCATGTATAGGTAAATTAATGTGTATTTTCTATTTGAAAAAATGAATTTTCTGGAACCAGGACAAAGAACTCTCCATTCTATGGAAAATAAATTTGTAGGCGAGGATGCCACCCTTATTTTGATAAGGTTTATGATTCACAATATCTTGACCAAATAGTATAGATATATGGCTACCTTTTATCGACTATCAAGGAATATGGGCCATGGACAAAGAACTCTCCATTCTATGGAAAATAAATTTGTAGGCGAGGATGCCACCCTCATTTTGATAAGGTTTAGGATTCACAATATCTTGACCAAATAGCACAGGTATATGGCTACCTCTCATCGACTATCAAGGAATATGGGCCATGGACAGATGCATGGGTTGGGGAATCAGGTGGAGCGTATAACGTGAAAGCAAGACGTGAAAGCAAGATTGTTTCACATTCCTTTTCTGATGGGTTTTGGTAATATTCATCAATTTTAATTAATATGTCTTTTACTCTATATCTGTAGGCAAAATTCGCAAAAGAAATAGAGTAAATGAAAAAAAGGAAGAAAAATAGTATTTGGTAGGGAGAAAAAAATATATTCTTTATTCCGTGTACACATTTATGCATGAGGGTGAATAAATCTAGAAAGAAAGAATAACCGAATTTTACCAACTGTTGTACAAGTTGTTGGTCCCACCATACAAGGCCACAAAGTAGGTTCCGCCAAGGTAGATCACAAGGCCGATTTTATCAGACCATCCGAGCATTAGTCCCATTATACAAGGCCATAAGGCGGGTTCTGCCAAACTAGGTCACAAAGCGAGTTTCGCTAGACCATCTGGGCATTGGTCCCACTATACAAGACCATAAGGCGGGTTCTGCCAGACCATCCAGACGTTGGTCCCACTATACAAGGCTACAATGCGAGTTTCACAAGACTAGGTCACAAGGCGGATTCTTTCAGACTATTCGAGTGCTGGTCTCACTATACAAAGCCACAAGGCAGGTATGTAAATTAATGCGTATCTTCTGTTTGAAAAAATGAATTTTATGGAACCAGGACAAATGAACTCCCCATTCTGTGAAAAATAAATTTGTAGGCCAGGATGCCACCTTCATTGATAAGGTTTAGTGTCCACAATACCTTCACCAAATAGCACAGGTATATGGCTACCTCTCATCGACTATCAACGAATATGGGCCATGGACAGACGCATAAGATTGTTACACATTCCTTTTCTGATGGGTTTTGGTAATAATCACCAATTTTAATTAATATGTCTTTTTCTCTGTATCTACAGGCAAAATTTGCAAAACAAATAGAGTAAATGAAAAAAGAAAGAAAAATAGTATTTGGTAAGGAGAAAAAATATATTCTTTATTCCGTGTACATATATTTATACATGAGGGTGAATAAATCTAGAAAGAAAGAATAACATAATTTTATCAACTGTTATACAAGTTATGAGAAAGGCAGAAAAATGTTCTTGAGAACTAAGTTGTAACGACCCGAAAATCGGACCGCTACCGGCGCTAGGATCCGGGTCGACTTAAGGCCGCCGGGACCCGTAGCAAGCCTAACATGCATCCTGTTAATCTGTTTAATCCCATACATGATCAACAAAAATACATAAAAATTAAAACTTTTCTTTCATTCATACACTAAACTCAACCTGTGCATGCACTATACATAATCATAGTCATAATCATGACCCCTCTGTGGGATCTCATCAATGCCCCAATGGGCGATACAACATATGTTGAGTTGGTTTACATAAACATCTAAGATCATGTATTAAAAGGGATAACAATATTCTATGGTCAAGCACACCTCTAACATCTATAAACATCATTACATATCTATACTGTACTTTTACATTACATCATATTCATTTATCATGTCCACTCTAACTATTACATAACCGAGACTTCATTACTCTTGCTGACCTCCTGGTCTACCCTGTACCTGCAAACCTGGGGGATTAGGGAGAGGGGTGAGCTACTAGAGCCCAGTAAGCAGAATAATGAAAAACAACATTTAAAATCTCATGCCATTATGTAATGCAACACATCACAACAAATCACATCTCGGATGGTATTGTCACCAATAGTCCTCTACCTTCCAAAGTGCCGGGACGTAGAATGGGTCAACCGGTCTTTCTCTTAACATAACATAACATAGCATTCCAATGTGCCAGGGACGTAGAATGGGTACAACTTGGACTTTCTCTTACATCGTGCCAGGGACGTAGAATGGGTACAACCTGAACTTCCATACCGTATCATGCCGTAACATCATCATATCATATGAGGACTAAAGGATCATCCAATAACCAATCCACATCAACATCATAAATACAATGCAACATATTCGTGAATTCTAATGCAAACAACCTAATTCATCACATGGCATTCATGATGCATGAACATGCTCAAAACTTTATAATTTATTTGCTTTCAATCGTAAAGGTTTATTCTACTCACCTCTTGGCTAGCTCTGACAATGACTGAAGCAGCTGACTCACTGCTGGGGTCCTCGGTTCCTCAGGTCTGAACCTACACAGGTGGACTCAAATGAGGGACCAAACAACTAGAACATAATTCTAAGAACATCCCCCAAAAACCCCCTAAAAATACCTTGAAACAATCATGCAAAAACTCATTTCCATCTTGTTTAAAACCATAAAACACATTAAAACATTTTATGAAAACATGGTTTTACCCTTCTAGAAGTCTCCGACATCCGAGATTCCACCGGATGGTAGGAATTCCGATATCGGAGTCTAGCCGGGTATTACATAAGTAAAACAGTGCATTTTGATTTTGCTTGAAACGCACCATTTAACTTGGTTCTTGAGAACGTTGAGTATGAAAATGTTTCCGTATGGATGTTTCTTTATTTTCTTCACTCGCCCCGCAAGATGAAGATGAAAAAAACATTGGAAGTCTCATCTTGAAAAACAGGCGGTAGAAATTTGTGGTACCGAGGGGTTTCGTAAATATATTTGCGAGTTGTAATCTCAAAGGGACGTGATGAGTATAGATGAAGCCTCTGGTTATCTGATTATGAACGATATGGCAGTCGATTTCTAGGTGTTTCATGCGTTCATGGAACACTAGGTTGGCCGCGATATGTTGAATGGCCTTATTACCAGTGAAAATGGATGGGAAGGAGGAGATTGACTTGCATGTCTCGGAGAAGGTATGAAATCCACTGTAGTTCACAGAAGGTAGCGGCCATACTTCTATATTCGGCTTCTGCTGATGATCTGTTGACCGTTGTATGTTTTTTATTTTTCAGGAGATTAAGAAGGAGCCCAAAAATATGCAAAATCCTGTGAGGGACTTGCCAGAGCTAGGGCAAACAGCCCAATCAGAGTCACAGTAAGCCGAAACTTGGGAACCATTGTTCACCGGAAAGAATAACCCATTCTGCTGGTTCCCTTTGAGATAGCGTATCACATGTAGAGCAGCATCAAGGTGGGGTTTTAGGGCACCTGAATGTATTGACTGTATGGATTGAGTTGTTGTGTGGAGTATGTAATATTCCATTGGCTTCAGTTTTGTTTAAGCCCATATAGGCTTTTGATTCATTTGCATACTTTCCCTTTAGGTACTATGTAACCCTTTGGAGCTTGCATGTATAAATCTTTTTCTATATGACCATGTAGATAAGCGTTGTTGATGTCTAACTAGTATACCTGCTATATTTTTTAGGCTGCAATAGCTAAGAATACTCTTACTATTATAAATTTGGCAACAGGGGAGAAGCTATCATGGTAGTCTATTCCGGGCAATTGCTTGCACCCCTTTGCCACCAACCTAACTTTATATTTGTCCACTGAATCATTAGAGTTGTATTTTACCATGAAAACCCATTTAGATGCAATAGTCTTTTTTCATGTAGGTAATTCAGTTAGGATCCATATATTGTTGTTTTCTAGTGCATCTAATTTAGTTTGCATGGTATGTATCCAATTTCTATCCTTTCTAACTTTAAAATAAAATTTAGGTTCTGTTATAGTAGATAAAGCAACTACAAAATTAATGTACTCATGATTGAATGTAGGTGAATCTGTGAAGAAATTAAGGGAAGGAAAAGGCATTGTGTCTATTGCAGGACCTAAGGTAACTTCTTTTGCTGATATTTGAGCAATATAGTCTTTTAGCCATTGTGGCTTCACAGTATGTCTGGTACTTCTTCTGACTTCTAGTTGTGTTGTGAATGTTGGACTTGTAAAGATTGATTCTTGTTCTATGTGTTCTTGATTGTCCTCTATGTTGGTATCATTAGACTCTGAGTCTGAGAATGGATTGGGTAATGGTATAGGGTCAGGTAGTAAATCTTCCTGTTAGTGTAAGGAAATGTATTTTCATAAAAAGTCACATCCCCAAAAACAAAAACCTTTTCATTTTTCAAATCATATAATTTGTAAGCTTTAAAACCAAGGAGTAAATCTAAAAAAATACATTTGAAAGCTCTTTCATCAAATTTTGATTTGTGTGGTATTGTGTTTGCTGCAAAATATAAACACTCAAATACCTCGAATTGGAAATAGTTTAGCCTTTTTTTAAACAAAATTTCAAAAGGAGATTTCCATTATTGAATTGTACTGGGTAAAACATTTATGATATGTATGACAAAAAGTATTGATTCACTCTGAATGTTTTGGGTAGTTTGGATTGAAACATGATAGCCCTAACTACTTAAAGTAAATACTTGTGTTTTCTTTTAACCACTCCATTTTATTGTGGGGTATATAGGCAAGACCTTTGGTGCAAAATTCCATTTGAAAAGTGTTGTGCAAAAATTATTTACAAATTCTGTGCCATTATTTGATATGATAATCTTGATACATTTATTGAATTGATTTTAGACCATGATGAGAAGTTCTTTAAGGAGTATGTGAATATTATTTTTTTCTCTTAAAAGGTAAGTTATCAACTATAGTTAAAATGTATGTTGCACCATAAATTGATTTTATTGAGTAGGGTCCCCATAAATGAATTAATTCAAAATTTTCTTCGGTGGAAATGTAGCATTTATGAAAACACATTTTTTGCTGTTTGGCTAGAGAACAGATATAACAAAGATAAGAAGTGTCATAACAAATATTTAAATCATAGATATATAACAGTTTATTTTTAGAAGCATGTCCTAGTCTTGAATGCCATAATGAATACAACTGAGACTTAGGAACTGAAGATATTTGATTATTGAGAATGGGATCAGAACACCCTTGATTAACAAAAGATCCAACACTTAACATATAAAGACCTTCATGCATTCTTGCTACTATCAATAGTGATTTAGTCACTAGGTCCTGCAAAAGACACTTATCAGATAGAAATTGTACAAATATTTGTGAATTCTGCACAAGTTTGCTAATGGACAAAAGATTTTGTCTAAAGCTTGGAATATGTAATACATTGTATAACATAATTGTGGGGTTTAAAGGAATGATCCAATATGCATGATAGGTTGATATGCTTATATACTTATTTGAATTTAGAGAGTAGTGATTTGGATCTTTACTTGCAAAACTTGAAAACTTCACACATCTCTTTCACTCTGGTTAGAGTTTTTCATATTGTTAAATTTGGGCCAGGTCTAACTCACCCCAAAAGCTAGCTCAAGGGGGAGAAGTGCCTATGGCTCATATAAGGGGCACATTACCCCTTTCCACAACCGATGTGAGATTCAACACATCCCCCTCATGCTCAGAATTTTACTGGTGTGTGACATATTTATGGGAGGCCCAACATTGGATGGGGAAGCTCTGATACCATGTTAAATTTATGCCAGACTTAACTCACACCAAAAGCTAGCTCAAGGGAGAGGAGTGCCTATGACTCATATAAGGGGCACATTACCCCTTTTCACAACCGATATGGGTTTCAATACATATATTTCATAACCTCCTGTTATATCATATTTGTTAATTCTCATATTCTATGCTTTTGGTATTTGTGAGTCCATATTGAGGTTCAGGGGTAAATCATTTACAGCAACATTAGCCTTCTCTTTAGTTTTTTTGTACTCACTAAACCATTCTGGGTAACCATGGAGTTTAAAACATGTTTTCTTTGTGTGCCCTATATTTTGATAGTGAGTGCAGAATCTATTTCCTTTGTCTCTTTTTACAAACTCTCTTTTATTGAATTGTGAAAAATCTCTAGGTTCCCTCACATTACTTTGTCCATAACTTTCTTTGATGTTTTCCTATAAACATTTCGCAAGAGTGTATAAACAAAAGCACTAGCTAATTCTTTTGATAAAAAGTTAAGAATCCAAGAAATTATCATATTATCTGCTTTCTGCGATTTTCTGTGCAATGTTGAATTTGGATCTGGTATTATTCCCTTCCCACCAATGAATTCTATTTTGTCTTTGGCTCGTAATGCAATTATGAACGTTCTGCTGCAGGATAGATAGTTTGAGCCATCCATTTGAACACTTACTAGCTGCATACCGGGGTTATCAGAGATCTGGAGTGTCACTATCTCACTGATGACTCTTTCTTCATCGGATTGTTCACTTGTTTCGGCCATTCATTATATGTAAAGCTTTAAAGTGTAGGAAAGAGTATTATCATAGGTTTGTCTTATACCATGAAAAAAGGAAGAAAAATTTAGTGTTTGGTAAGGAGAAAAAAAAAAATTCTTTATTCTTTGTACACATATTTATACATGAGGTAGATGAATTTAGAAAGAAAGAATAACAGAATATTGCCAGCAGTTCCAACTGTAGTACAAGTTGTGAGAAAGGCAAAAAAATGTTCCTAAGAACTAAGTAAAACGGTGTGTTTTGATTTTGCTTGAAACGCACCGTTTAACTTGGTTCTTGGGAACGTTGAGTATGAAAACGTTGCCTCATGGATGTTTCTTTATTTTCTTCGGTAAATGACCATTATGAAATTGTTTCTATGCTCTTGCCATGTGAAAGTTAGGTTTTTGGACCAATTGGGCATGTCATCAAGTTTCAACCACAAAGTCTTTTGCAGACAATCTCTTGTTGGAGGAAACTATGGTCTTCTCAATGCTACAACTTTTGTTCCAAATCCAGATTATTACACTATAAAAATACTTCCACAGAAGCTTTTTGTTTTTTGTTTCTCTTTTTTTGACAAATAAACGAGGAAAGAAACTTGAATTCATGTTTGAGTTTTTGCACAGGTTGATGATAGATGCATTTGCTGCTATGCTAAGATTGCAAATGCATGTTCATGCAGGCTCTTGTTATAGATTTTTTACCGTTCTGTATATTTTGCCTCTGTGTTGGTGCGCTTCTATGGCATCGTCTCATGGGAAAGCAATTGCTTGCTACAAATCGTGTTGACTCCCATATTTGAGAGCCTATTCTCATTGTTCAAAACGAAAGGTATCTGCAAGATCTTGTTATTCTCGGAGATTTTTGTTATTGTTGGACTATTTTGATTCCTGAACGGCAAATATTTAATCAATCAAATTGCAGCTTGTCATTGCTCTACTTCTCATGAACCTGTCAAACTCCACTACCTTCAAAGTTGTTGTTTCCAATGTTGGAAACCCACATGAACATTCTTCTAGAGGTACAACACAGAGAGAAGAATACCATTTGACTCCACGAGATGGCAATATCCGCAGTAGTGTGGTGCGACTGAATGGAACTCCAATGGTGATTACAGATTCACCTAATATTCCTCCCATGAATCCTAAGCTTGTAGACCCTTCTTTGCCCATTACTGTTGCACCGTCTTCAATAGTTTTTGCAATTCTAAGAGACTTCAATGCTCGTGCATGCTCTTAGCAGTTTTGTTTCCTAGTCCTTGATTATTTTTTTCTTCTGTTACTGTGGAGGTAACATATTTTGTAATAGGGTGTAATTATCAATTGACATGTCCCTCATTTGTCCATAGAATAAATTCTGCTGGTCAACAAAAGAAAACAAATCTCCATCCCTCAAATTTGGAGAGCCGTAAAAAAAAAAATCCACTTGCTAGTTTTTAAATTACAATATATTTAAAAAATGCAATTTAAGATGGTCAACTTAATAATTAAGAGGCAAAACTATAACAAAGTAGATGTGTCTTTATAGTAATTTCAAAGGGGAGGAAGGAGAAGAGAATCACTTTTTTGGAAAGTGAATTTTTAAAAAATAACTTAATTAGATTATAAAAAAAATAAATTATTCTTCTGATAAAGGAAAGAAAAAACTCTTCCCCGCTATCTTCCTCTGTTTTCCTCCAAAAATCTCTCTATGTCGCTCTGTCACAACCTCTAGAATTATTCAATCAAAGCCCCTCACTACTACATTACTTGCCCCTACTGAATCACCCCACTCTTCCCAATCCCCTCAACGCCTCCATCTCCAGCTCTCTGTAATTATTCCTCTGCCCATATATTTATTACATACTTAACTTTCATAGTTGCATTGTAACTTTAACTCCTTGTTCTGGGTGCAGGATTGCTTTGATCTTCCGTCGGAGTATTTTGAACAATCACCTCTGATCTTCGATTAGATGTAAAGGAATCTGTAATTTTTTCAAAGTTCTAGATAAAGATAGATTTTGATTTGCGTTTATTTTTGTGTGCAGTTAAATGATGCAGCTTTCGATCCTTCAAATGAGCCGGTTATTGATGAGGTTAATTCTTATTATTCTGCTTCTAGTTGTAATGTGGAAACTATAACTAAGCTTTGTTAGATTTTGATGAAATGGGTCCAAACGAGCTACTTGATTGAAGCTCATTTATTTTATTTTCAGCACTTCATCATTTGAATCATTCTAATGCACCTTTCGTCTAAAAGAATCTTTGAAATCTCAATGCCTATATTGATCGTCATAATCATTTTCAGAATGGTTTGGGTGCTGATGCTGGGATATAAACATTAAGATTACTGGTTGTGCTTTATATAATCTCAGTTGACTTACTTACTGCTTATCATGTTCTTAGAATTATTTGTCTACGCCGTAGCCAATGTGTTGTTTGCTAAACGGGGTCTAATCTTTCAGTTGAAAATATTTTTTTTGGGGAGGGAACTACTGATAGGTAGACTTTTACTTTCAGTGGGTCAATAGCTGGGAGAACTCCTGTTAAATCTCGCTCAAGCATGGAATTAGCCGATACATCAACTTCCCGTGCTTTAGCGAGCAAGCTTCCTACTCTGGAGGGTACTTTGACAAATAAGGCCAAAGCAGGCAAGACTTTAAGCGTAAACATTGATGTAGATGCATGAAAAGAGCTTGTTTTGAAGCTTTCTTCATGGTTTTGTTGTTTAGCGTTTGGTATCTGCTGGAAGGAGGTTCTAATCATTGGGACAGTATGGCCAGGGTGAGATGCAGAAGGTATCGTTCTTTTTTTTTGTTTTTCACATGCCTACGTAAGGTCCGCTGAGTGCATGGTCGAGAACAAGAAAAGAGAGCAATTGTTTGAAAGTGTTAACACTACTACTGAAGATCATCAATAAAAGAAAAAAGAATCGCTGAAAAGACCCAACAGGCTTGAGAGGCTCAATTTTAAAGAACTGGGTTTAGACCTACCACCGAAATGGCCTAGCGAATGGATGAATAAAATAGAAGAATAGGGAGGCATTAATGTGAAGTTGGTGATAATGAAATAGATGTTTCCTACTGATTTAAACTCTCACTATGATCATCTATCAATCCCTTTCAAGCAGATTTAAAGAGGAATCAAAGTAATATAGAAAACAGGATCATCAGGGAATTCAAGCAAAACGACATAGTACAGCTTTGGTCGTTTAAGGTCCATGCAGAACTTCAGTTCGCACTTATTAAGGTTTCCACATAAACATATATAGTGCTGGTGCAAGTGCAAGTGATTATCGTACTGTGCTGAACTAAGTACAAAGATTAGTTAATTGGAGGGTTTCTAATTTTCATTGCAGCTTGGTTAGTTTAATTTATATAATAAAGTTTTATTTGTATTAACAATCATGTGTGCACCCGTTTAGTCTGATTGTAAGTGTATCTAAATAAATTTAAGAGATTTAAGTTTTATTTCTTCAATTTCTAATCTGTAATTCAAAAAAAAATAACAAACGTGTAATATAAAATTTTATCTAGATTACTAATAGTAAATTTTTAGAAAAAACTCTAATTTTATAAAAAATTTTCAGTTAAACATCTATATTTTATCTCATTATAAAATCTTATTTTTACTTTTTAAAAATATATAGATAAATTGAGTTGATTTTTTTAATTTAATATTTTAATTAACATTTTTCATCAAACATCTAATTGAATATATATAATAGTTTAGGGACAAATGAGAAAAAAAAATGAAATTTATTAATTCACTCAAATGATTTGTTTAAGTTTTACTAATAATCTGAAAGTGAATTTGTCATGGCTTGGCTCCCTGGGTTCAAACATGTTGTGTCTCTTGCGAAAAGTGATTTGTAGAGTTCAATAAACTTTAAGCTTCATCGATCGTATTGGAGGGATCCAATAGGTTTGGGGATTATTTATTAAATAGCCTCCATGAGAGAGGTACTAGCTTAAAAAATAAAAAAATATTTTTTAATCCTTAAAATATAACATAATTAATAAATTTATTATTTTATTTTTAAAACTTAACATTTTCGTCTTTAAAATTTAATTATATCAAAATTCATTCGTAACTACTTTCGTCTTTGAATTTTAATCATATCAAAATTCAAGAACTCTCCATTAAAAATTTTGTTAAGTCAATAATTTTCATTACATCTCAAAAATATCCTTATCAATAATAAAATAAAATAATTACTATTTAGTTTCTATAGTATAAAAAAATTTGCTATTTAGTCCCTCAAATTTAAAAAATATATTAAAATACCCTTGACATTTTAAAAAGTCTACTATTTATTTTCTCTATTAATTTTATCAGTAAATATTTTACTATTTAGTCCCTATAGTTTAGAAAAAATCATTAATTGGTCCCTCAAATTATTGAAAAGTTTACTAATTAGTCCCTTCATATGAAGGGTATTTTAAATTTTTTTTTATAATAATTAACAACTAAAATTTATGAAAAGACTAAGTAGTAGACTTTTTAAAATATTAGAAACGTTTTAATGAATTTTTCAAATGGCAAGTAGTGATCGACAATGAGCGGTATCATAAAAACAATTTCTATTGAGTTTTAACTTTTTATTTTTAATAATTTAATTTTATATATTTTAATTTTTATTATTTTTGCTGAATTTAAATATTAAATTTATTGAAATTTTTATTTATTTATGGAGATTGAGTTTGAGATTTTCTTTTTTGAATTTTGACGAAATTAAAATTTAGGGACTAAAGTGTTGAATTCAAAAATTAGAGGCACAAATCTATTAATTATGTTATATCTTAGGGACGAAAATGTATTTTTTTTTTCAATTCTTTGAGAGAGGGACCTATAAATTTGTAAGAATTAAATTTCATGGACTAAAGTGTTGGATTCTAGAAAGGGTAGTTCGATCACTTTTCTTGTCACTAATGGCATTTTTGACGGAGGGACCTTTAATTTTGACGGAACTAAATCTCAGGGACGAAAGTATTGGATTCTAAAAATAGAGGGACGAATTCGTTAATTACTCTATACTTTAGGGACAAAAAAATAATTTTTTCAAATATTAAATTTAAATATTTATAAATTTCTATGATATTTTATTTATTTTATAAAATTATTATTTTTATTTATAAATAATATAAATAAATATATTTATAAACTAAATATTAAAATTAAAAAATTAAATTTATTTATCCAATACGGGTTCAGCTAATCTATTTTTAAGAGCTTAAATATTTAATTTTTTTAATTCGTAAATGGAGAATTAATGGTATTATTAGGGGTGAGCAGTTTTTGGTTCAAACCGAAAAAATTGACCGAACCGAACCGATTTAAAAATTTAGTTCGGTTTTTTATATATTTCGGTTCGGTTCGGTTTTTAATTTTAAAAATTTCGGTGATTTCGGTTCGGTTCGGTTTTGATCAGAAAAAAACCGAAAAAATCGAACCGAACCGATTAGTAATAATAATATGTTTTTTCAATAATATAGAGAAATTAAATCATATTAAAATTAAAATATTTTAATTAAATTTTAAAATACTAAAAATAAAGTGTAAAAGATAAAAAAATTATTAAAATTCGAAACCGATCAAACCGAACCGAATCGAATTGAATCAGACCGGTTTGGTTCGATTCGGTTTCTGACCAAAATCAGTTCGGTTCGGTTTTTATAAACACTAAAATTACGGTTTTCGGTTTATTCGGTTCGGTTCGATTTTGAACCGAACCGACCGAATGCTCACCCCTAGGTATTATCGTGTTTTTAGAGATAAGTGGCTATTTTGAAAAAATTTATGGGTTTAAATAACTATTATATATTAATTTAAGGGATCAAATTGATCATTTTGTTTGATTGGGACTTAAATGACTTTTGAAAAAATTTTCAAGGTCTAAAAAGGCTATTTGCCTTGATTTAGTTAACTCTATACTTATTATTAAATAAAAAAATCTATTTTAATCCATTAAATTAATTTTCTTTGTGGACGGAAAGAATAATAATTTTAAATGTGGGCAATGTAGGTTTTTGCTACTTTGAGTATTTGAAATATGGTTCTCTCTTTGTGAATCAACCTTGACTAACTAAATGGTTGCTTCCCGTGGATGCTATGCAATTTCATGTAGCCAGCTTCTGTAGGACATTGAAGTTATGAACGAGTGTGTCCAAATTTGAAAAATTGACTCAATGTGAACTTTACAAAGACTTGGATTCTTTGACTGAGGTTCTGTTTATCATGGATATCTGTATAGTTAGAGTTTCAAGTCATTTGGAACTATCATAACCTTGTTGTGCCTTTGAGAATAGTTCATTTATTGGACATCTGTTCTGGTGCCTTTGATATGTACTAATTTCCTAATGAGATCAAATCATCTTGTCATTTTCTTTCAATGGCTGAAAGAGGGAAGAATTCTGTTCCTTATATTCTTCCAAATGTACCTGTCATCTTGGCCTTTCTTGTTATTGTCAATGTCTTTCTTTCTTTCTTTCTTTCTTTTTTTTCATTTTCTGTTTGTTTTTTTTGAAAATTTAAATTATAATCCAATTCTAATTTAAATGCAGGCAACTGGAGAAGTGGGTTTTGGCTGCTTTGAGTGTCTAAGTATGACCTTTGTTATTATCTTCCTAAATTGTAAGTATCATAGCTTCATTTTTAACCTCTATCTAGATGGTCATCTATGCGATGAGACTCTTCTGTTTTTGATTTTTGAAAATTTGTGATTAAAAATTGAGATGTGCATATTTGAAAGTGGCTTTAATCCTTCTCTTTCCGGAAATGGGAGATTTAGAAATAACCCTCTATTTCTAGTACTTATTATGGATAACCTTAGTTGTTAGCCTAGGTGCCCTATTTGAAGAGCACCTATTTTCTGCTCTTCCGTGAGCCACAGCCACTGAGAAGAAGAAGAAGAGAAGAAAAAGAAGAAAAATAGAGGAAGGCTTACCTACTGGCTGCTAGGTTCAATTCTCTTATTTTTACTTAATCTCTTTCTTTTTTCTTGTTTTCTCCCTCCTAATCTTTTGCTTTTCTTCTTTTTCTTTTTCTTTTTCTTTTTCTTCTTCTTCTTCTTTTATGGCAATATGGTTTTCCTTCTCTTCCTCATCGCAGCTATTTTTTTTTACCTTCCTCCTCTTGTTTTTCACCTATTTTGCAGTGACTGAGATTTCTGCTGTTTGTTGCAATTATAGTTATGGTGCGTCTGAAATTGCTGCTGTATTTTTTTCCCTTTTCCTTTTCTTCTCCTTTTTTTACTATTTTATTTTTCTTATGCTGTATTGCTGCTTCGACTGGAATTTTTTTGTTTTTGACAGAAATTCCTTATATTTTCTACCCTAATGAGAGTGATAACATATGAACTTGACTGAGATGTATGAATATGTTACTAAGATTTCAGATTCTTAGACTAAAATTTTTTATGAATATGTGCCTAACTTTGCTCAGGCGCACGTTTGCAACTTGCACCCTGCGCCTTAGCTTTAGGACCCTTTGGAGCTTGAGTGCTTTATTATTATTTAGATTAGGATAAACTTTTTGTGGAACACCGAATTAACCACTACAATAGTTTATTCTTGTTAACTTTTATAAGTATTATTATTAGAAGCATAATAATATTTGGTTAGGTTAGATAAAGTATTTTGATGGAATTAATTCTTATTTGAGATAGTATTGTTGTTTATCGGAAGTTTAGTATTTATCTATATTAGTGATATAGATAGAGTTTAAACACTTTGAGTATTTGAATTTGGTAATAGAGAGTTAACTTCAAGATGAGAGGAGATATTCCATACAAAAACGAAGTATTAAGTTATTATTATTGATGGGTTATATTGATAATGGTTAATATATAAATATGTATATATATATATATATAAATTTTGAATAGCATAATGTGATAATATGATTGATTATTAGCAGGAACAAATTATGTTGGTATAAGTTTTATGTTATTATCTATCGTTAAGAGCTATGAGGACCTGATTCTCAATTCGAGGAATGTAGGCGGCCTTATTTAAAAGATTATAAATTAAAATAAAGCCACAAAAGAAAAAGTCTTAATTGCTAAGATATGGAGGAATAACTTTTATGAAGAGACCATAAGTGAATTAGACCTTTAATATTGTCAAAACTTGACTATAATTTAAAAGCCATTGTTGCAGTCTAGATATATAACATAAGATGACATTTGAAAGACTGTTTCAACCACCCCAAATCCCCATTCAATAACAGACTAAATGAAATTACCATTTGAAAAAAAAAGGGATAATGACATAAAAATCTAAAAATTTATTTCTTGGCACAATAAATTAAGATTTGAAAATATTTGGCTATTTTATATATAAATTTAAATTGAAAGTGGGGGAGCATTTGTTGGTGGCTAATATGGCGTTCCATCTGTATTTTTTTTATTACTTAATGGTGGATTCTACGCTACACTTTGGATAACCAAGGTGAGATATTAATCCTTAGTTAGTTAATTTAAAATTCCTAAATGGTGTAGAAAAACCTAAAATACTCTCGTCGAAGCTGTCACTCGCTGTCGAATTTATTTCCCCGACTTAGTCCTTCACACCAAAAACTTTGCCTTCTCACTTCACCACCATCTTGGCTTAAGAAAATGAGATATGGGCTTCATTCTTTCTCTAACTATATTCATATTTCGATGCTTTACTTCTTGCTCTTCTCTCTTGGTGTCTTGGCAAATCAATTACCTTTAAACCTGAGATTCTCTACCAAGTTCAGCTGTCGAAACATGTAATCACGTTCTTCACGTCCGATGTTGCTCATACAATTTCTAATCTCAAAACAATCATACTCGAATCTCCCAAGTTTGAATTGTTGATGATGAGTCTAGCTCACTCTGGAGAAATGGAAGGAGAGAAGGTTTATCAATTGGACCCTGTTAATAGAGTGGTTTTGACACATTAAAATTTCCATATATGGTGGCTGTAAGTCATGTGGTTCACTCGAGAGTTGGACGACAGCTGCAGTTTGCTTATGTTTGATGCCTTATTTTCATGTTTATGGCTTATGTTATTTCGTGAGGGCTTTAGCTGTGGGAGAGACGATGATGTCCATAGATAGATTTGATATGAAAACAATATTGACAACGATTTAGGAGTTTAGGATCACTCACATAGTACTAGTTGCACTGGCGGTAGTGTTGATGACTAAGGATCCAGGGTTGCTAAACAACTATGAATTGAGTTCTCTAAAAGTTGTAGGTTGCAGTGTTGCTTTGCTTGTTTAAGGCATAGTTGAATTGTTCTAGCAACAATTTCCACATTTGACTTTAAGTTATGTTAGTTAAATATCAAACTTGGATTTTCACTATTAACCAATGGTTAATTTCTCACATTGGTTATCCAATGTGCAGCGTAGGATCCACCATTAAGTAATAAAAAAATACAGATGGAATGTGTCGTTAGCCACCGGCAAATACTCCCCCACTTACATTTCAAATTTGGATAAAATCGCCAAATATTTTTAAATCTGAACTTATTATGCCAAGAAAGAAACTTTTGAATCGCCAAATATTTTTAAATCTGAACTTATTATGCCAAGAAAGAAACTTTTGAATTAAAACGCAAAAACCCACAAAGGTTTGGATTTTTTATGCTCTTACCCCCAAAAAAATTACTAAATAACATGGTCACTCAATCCATTATTCCTTTCTCATTGTTGACACTTGATACTTATAAAGTACTGATTTGAGTTGAAAATTGTATTTGTGATTGAAAAAAGTTTGGAAGTTAAGATTGAGAGTTTATTAAATTGAAATTTTATTATTCACAAATGAAATTAGGATCAATATACAGAGGAGACTCTGCGGAATTTTCAGCAACAAAAACTTTTGGATTAAAACGCAAAAACCCTCAAAGATTTGGAATTTTTATGCCATTGCCCCCCAAAAATATGACTAAACAAGTTACACTCATTCATGATACCTTTCTCACTATTGACACTTACATAATGAAAATTGTATAAATATGGCATGTACATAATAAATATGTGAGTAGTAATTAATATTGCATGAGAAGAATTTTATTTTGGGATAATTACATAGAAGCGTTGATTTGAGTTAAAAATTGTGTTTGCAGTTGAAGAAAGTTTGGGGGTTAAGGTTGAGAGTTCATTAAAGTGAAATTTTATTGTTCATTTATAGAGGAGATTCTACCGTATTTTTAGCAGGAAAAAAATATCATGAAATATACGATAATAGTAAATTGAAAAATAAGAGAAGCACCACAAAACATGACATCTCTATTTTGGTTAGTTAAATAACTTGGTAGGGGTATTACAGTTAGTGGTATCCGAGCTAAGGTTTAGGCGGTTTTAGGTATTAAGGAGAAGGAACAAGTATAAGCAAATGTATATACCATAGAAGTTAAGGTCATGATGTAACTCTATTATAGGATTTTGTAAGTTGATTAAGAATATTATTTGACATTCAACATATGTTAGAAGATAGAGGTGATAGTCTAAAGTCATGATCACAATAATCTATTCAATACTATAAATGTGTGTACTGTAAGCTACATATTACATTATAGACATTGGAGTATTGAGTGGAAATTATGTGCATCACTTTTAGGAATATACTAGGATATAGTAGATGTCTTGTATCCAATGCAGTTGTACAATGACATGTTTCTAATTACTAGAAAGTAACTCCTAATAAAAATTTATGTCCTTTTAATTAAAATACTAGATATATTAGACATAAAATATAGAAAAATTCTATAATAGCGACAATGCGGACAAAAAAAATAATTTGTTTTGTGTTGTTTCTCATTAAAAAGAGAAGGTTTATAATTGATAAGATATAAGATAAATGAAAAAAGGAGAACCATAAGTCGATGAAATAAACTAGAACATGTTAATGACCAATCTTTTTGTTCACATTTTATTCTAATGATTGTTTGATATCAGAACATAGTCATAACCTTCAAGATAAATAAATTTGAATTATCATAATAGCATATTGAAGGGTTTTAAAGAAAGATGAGTTCTTTAAGCATTATGTAAAAGTGAATCGAAGAGAGAAGAAGAATATGCACATAAAATATGTTGGAAAACCAAATTAATCACTACAATAGTTTATTCTTTTTAACTTTTGAGAAGCATTATTATATTTGATAAAGGTAGATAAAGTGTTTTGGTGGAATTAATATTATTTGAGATAATATTTTTGTTTATTGAAAGTTTAGTTCTTATATATATTCGTGATATAGTTAGATTTTAAATACTTTAATTGGTAGAAGTAATTATTATGGAAAAATTACTTTTTTTGTCATTGAAGTATAGCGTAATTAACATATTCATCCATATATTTTTAGAACCCAATACTTTTGTAACAGCCTGGAATCCGATACCCCTTTGTAACGGCCCGAACCGCTACCGGCGCTAGGATCCAGGTTGGCTTAAGGCCGCCGGGACCCGTAGCAAGCCTATCCTGAACTCTGTGTACCTGATAAATCCCAAACATGATCAAAGATAAACATAAAAACTAAAAACTTTCCTTCCACTTACCAAGCTTGACCTGCATGCACTATGTCTGAAAACATAGAACCCACTCTCCTAGGGTCAGCATATCACAAGTCAGCCTTAGTTCAACACATTTCTCATTAAGAAACGTAAAACAGGATTGTAATACCCGGCTAGACTCCGGTATCGGAATCCCTACCGTCCGGTGGGACCTCGGATGTCGGAAACCTCTAGAAGGGTAAAACTATGATTTTATGAAATGTTTTCATGTATTTCATGCTTTTAAGTAAGAGATTAAATGAGTTTTTACATGAAAAGTCTTTGGAGGGAAACCCAGGTTCGGCCGCCGAAAGTCAAGTTCGGCCGCCGAACATGCATGCGTTTTGGAGGCACGTTAGGCCCCCGAAAGCATGGGTGAGGGAAGTCCAGGTTCGGCCGCCGAAAGTCAAGTTCGGCCGCCGAACCTTGCATGCATGCGGAGGCACTTTCGGCCCCCGAACGTGGCCTGGCCAGCCACTATAAAAGGGACCCTTAGCCGAAATGGGCGAGGTTTTCTCCCATTTTCGGCCGCAGCAAGCTTCTGACCTTCCCTTAGCAAATCTTGAGTTCTTCCTCCAAATCTCTTCCATTTTTCTTGAGTCTTAAACTCACCTTGCAAGTTTTGAACATTTAAACCAAGTTTTGGAGCTTTGGAAACTCAGGAGCTCATTTTCGTGAATCTCCAAGTTTGGGTCGTCTCTCTCTCGATCTTCAAGAGGTAAGAGCCGATCTTAAGCTCCTTATGTGTTTTAACTAAGTTTTATGCAAGATCTATGGGTAGAAATGCATGTTAGGGTATATGTTGAGTTTTTGGGTTTTGATGCTTTGATGAGCAATGTATGTTGGAAATGTGTTGTTTGAAGTGTTGTAGTTGGGGTATATTATAGTTTGAGACCCCTAGGTGTGATGTATGTGAAGTATGCATGGTGTAGATCAAGTTTATGCATGATATATGGTTTTGGGAGGCAGGAGGTTCATTTGAACCAAGTTTCTGCCGTTTGGCAGAAACCAGGTTCGGCAGCCGAAGGTAGTTTCGGCCGCCGAACCCCTCTTGTGGAGGCAGCATTCGGCTGCCGAAGGTGCCCCCGAAAAGAGACTTTCGTCTCTGTCTGGCACTTTCGGCCGCCGAAGGTGCCGCCGAACCTGCCTGACTTTCGTCTCTGGAGGGACTTTCGGCCGCCGAACCTGCCGCCGAAAGTGCCCTGTTCAGTCATTTCTTGCATGTTTTCATGTGATGTTTTCAGGATGTTTTAGGGGGTTTTTGGGGAGTATTTTAGAGTCATGTTCATGTATGTTTGGTCCCTCATTTGAGTCCACCTGTGTAGGTTCGGACCCGAGGAACCGAGACCCCCAGCAGTGAGCCAGCTGCTTCAGAGTCTATTCAGAGCTAGCCAGAGGTGAGTGGAATAAACTTTAAGTTTTAAAGCAAATTAATGAAATGTTTTAGCATGATTCACGCATCATGAATGTAATACCCGGCTAGAATCCGGCATCGGGATTCCTGCCTTCCGGCGGAATCTAGGGTGTTGGATCTCTCTAGAAGGGGTAAAATGTGTTTTCTAAAATGTTTTCCCATGATTTCATGGTTTTAAATGAAAATGAATTGAGTTTGAAAAGGAAAAGACCAAGGAGGCGTTTGCCAGGTTCGACCGCCGAAAGTGAAGTTCGGCCGCCGAACATGGGAAGGCTTCGGGAGTGCTTTTGGCCTCCGAAAGTCTTGTTTAAACAAGCCAAGGTTCGGCCGCCGAAAGTCAAGTTCGGCCGCCGAACATGCATGAGTTTAGGGGGCACGTTAGGCTGCCGAAGGTCTTCGACCAGGCCACCTATAAAGGGCCCTCAGATCGGAAATGGGTGAGTTTTCTCCCCATTCTCGAGCTCAGGTGAGTTTATGCCTTCCTTTGGTCGTTTTCATGTTTTCTCTACCCATCTCTCAAGTTTTTCATGATTTCTACCCTTGTGTTTGAAGATTTAAAGCTTAAAAGGAGTTTTGGGAGCTTGGAGCTTTTGGAGCTTGGATTCTCCACACCTCCGAGTTAGGGGTCACACAACCCTCGATCTTCAAGAGGTAAGAGTAGATCCTTGCTTCCCTAGTGTTTTCATGAAGTTTTAAGTAAGTTCTATGAAGTTTTTGATGGTTGAGTATGGGTAGATATGTATGTTTAGGTTTATGTGGGTTTTATACCCAATGTATGTTATGTGATGTTTGTGTTGAGGAGTTTATGTTAGTTTATGCTCCTTCATGCTTGTGGGAGTGAGTATGCATGATTGGGAGAGAGTATGTAAGGATTTGGGGTGTTTTGAGTTTGGTTTTTGGCTTGGCAGAATCGGACCTGTCGTCCAGAGGGGACCAGGTTCGGCCGCCGAAAGGAGTTTCGGCCGCCGAACCTGCATGGGAGGCAGTCTTTAGGCTGCCGAACGTGCCCCCGAAGGAGGGACTTTCGTTTCTGTCCAAGGGTTTCGGCCGCCGAACCTGCCGCCGAACCTACCCGAGTTTCGTCTCTGGAAGGGACTTTCGGCCGCCGAAGGTGCCGCCGAAAGTGCCCTGTCCAGCCGTTTCTTGGGTGTTTTCCATGCATGTTTAAGTGATGTTTAGAGGGGTTTTAGGGGGTATGTTTATGAGTTGTTAGAATGTGTTTGGCACCTCATTCGAGTCCACCTGTGTAGGATCGGACCCGAGAGACCGAGGAGGCCATCAGGGTTAGCAGTTGCAGAGTCAGTCAGCGTCTGCCAGGAGGTGAGTAGAACTAAACTTAATCTTTTATGCACAAAATCTAATGCCTAAAGCATGTTCATGCATCATGATTATGTATAGTAGGTTGATTGCACTAGTTCACGAATATGTTGCATTGCATTATTTCATGTTGATGCTGAGGTAGGGTGGACCGAGGCGACTTCAATAGCCCATATCTGTCACGAGTCTTGTCTTAGTCCTTTGAGAGCCGGACAAGTACATGTAGGAAAGTCCATGTGAGCTCTCTGTGGACCAGACACCATGTCATGTATGTTACAGGCCTTTGTGAGCTCCTATGGGGGAGCCGGGCACCGACAGAGGGATTTTTGATGTCATGTCCATCCTCTGAGAGGAAAGATGCATGCAAAAAGTCAGACTCTCAGAAACCAGGGTCCGTGGGGAATACATATTGCATAAGCCCCCAAGACGGACAAGATTATGTGATTTCTCTGTGTTATGACGCATTTCATGAAAGCATGTAATTAATGAACTGTTTTCTCTGTTTCTACTCACTGGGCTTTTTAGCTCACCCCTCTCCCCTAACCCCAGTGCTGCAGGTTTAAGTCAGAGCTCAGAAGTCAGCAGGGTAAAGATTAAGAGACGTGTGTTTTATGTAATAGTGTATGTTTATGTATCAGTTGAGTAGTTTTAGAAGAGGACATGTAATATAAGTTGAGATAATGTATGTAACTGATTGGAGAGTTAATGTTTATGGATTAGAGTGTGCTTGGCCCTATAGATTGGTTAATCCCTGTTAATGCATGGTTATGTTTATATTATATGTTGAGTTGAGAACCAAACTTGAAGCATGTAATGTTACCCCATTGGAGTATATGATGAGGACTCCAGTGGAGGTTTTTATGATTTTATGATGTATGTTTCATGTCAGGATTACATGCACAGGTCAGGTTTGGGTTCAACAGATGTTCAGGATTTCAGGTTTTATGTTAGAGTTTTGATCATGCATGGGATTTTACCAGGTAATAGTATGTATGTTGGCTTGCTACGGGTCCCGGCGGCCTTAAGCCGATCTGGATCCTAGCGCCGGTGATGGTTCGGGCCGTTACAGAGGGGTATCGGTTTCCGGGCTGTTACAATGAATGCCATGAGATATATTAGGTTGTTTGCATTAGAATTCACGAATATGTTGCATTGCATACTTTGTTGTTGATGTGGATGAATGTTGAATGATCCATTAGCCCTTGTATGTCATGATAGCCTATGTGAGTCCAGGTGTGCCTGCTACGGCTCTACGCCCCTGGCACTATGACAGATTATGGAAGTCCGGGTGTGCCTGCTACGGCTCTACGCCCCCGGCATGTTTAAGCAAGAAAGATAGGGGCTAAATGGTGACAAGTTCATCCTTGTTGTGAAATGTTTGTGTTATGGCGCATACATGAAAGCATGATTTAAATTGATGTTTTATTATTCTGCTCACTGGGCTCTAGTAGCTCACCCCACTCCCTTTATCCCCAGAGTTGCAGGTACAGGATAGATCGGAAAGTCGGCTAGAGTGAAGTTAAGTCATGTATGTTGTAATAGATAGTAGTGGACATGAATATGACGTAATGAGTAATTATGACCATGTAATGTAATGAATAATTTGATGATGTATTGAGGATTATAGTAGTGCTTGACCTAGAGGTGTGTGAATCCCCCTTTATGTACAGAGTGTTAATGAGTAATGATGTTAATGACCATGATTATCCAAGCTGATATGTATGATGATGATACCCCATTGGAGTATTTGATGAGGACTCCAGTGTGGGGTTTATGTATGATTTGTGCATGCACAGGTTTTGCTTGGATAAGAGAAAAGAAAAATTTTTACAGATCATGTATATGTTATTATGTATGGGATTCCACAGGTTTACAGGAGGTATGTTGGCTTGCTACGGGTCCCGGCGGCCTTAAGCCGATCTGGATCCTAGCGCCGGTAATGGGTCGGATTTCCGGGTCGTTACAGAGTGGTATCAGAGCCCTAGGTTCATATGGTCGGACCTAGAGTGTCGGGCTCATAGATGTTCTAGAAGGTCAAGCACACTAGGAAAAATCATGTCCACTAGGATAGGATGTAGAGTCCTGTCTATATGATGATATGATATGCCATGATAATACGCATGTGCATAAATGCTATGTAAGTGATGAGGGTTCATGTGTTTCCACATGAACCATATGATGCTAATGATTGCTTATGCTATGTGTTGTTTTTCAGAAGATAGAATGAGAGGAACTCGTCGATCTGCACGATTGACTGGAGTGCCACCTCAGGACGAGGGCGCTGATGCCCGTCCTCCAGCATTGCCTAGGGCAATGTCCAGTAGGTCCAACAGAGACAGAGTAGCAAGAGACCCTAGAAGGTCTTTGGATCTGGGTAGAAGCAGATCAGTAAGGGGAACAGTGCAGGGAGGAATGTCTGAGGATATGGAAGTAGATCAGAGGAGGGATGGCAGTCTCGGTGTGAGCATGCCGGAAGAGGGCATGGGAGAATCAGAAGGAGGCACTCAGGCCTCGAGTTATGTCCAGCCACATCACTACCCACCCTACTCACACCATCCAGGGTATTCGATGGGAGGTACATCGGATTACCCCAGTTTTAGCCCTTATCCTCCACATATGCCATACCCACCTTACTACCCACCATACTCTCAGTACCCCACGTACCCACCTCCACCTCCCTATACCAGTACAGCAAACCCTACCCCAGGGGATGTTGCACCTCCACCACCACCAGTACCTACTGTCCCGGAAATGCGAGTACCCAAACCTACCTCATCTGGAGGGAGCAAGGTCAAGATGACCGATTACATGAAGTTGGGTGCTCCTCAGTACAGAGCAGGTGATGACCCATTTGAGTATCTGAACAGGGTCAAGACTATTACTGATGAGATAGGGGCTGATGACAGTAGAGCCATTCAGATGGCTGGGTTCACACTGGAGTGCAAGAAGGCACGAGATTGGTTTAAGAACTATGTGAACCCGAGAGCGGACAGTATGTCCTGGGAGGAGTTCGCAAATGAGTTCGCAGGATGGGCTTTCCCTGAGAGCTCTAGAGAGCAGAAGATAATAGAATTCGAACAGTTGAGGCAGACTGAACAGATGAGTGTGGAGGAGTACACAGACAGGTTCCTGGAGTTGTTGCCATATGCTGGGCAGAATTTGGACACAGATCAAAAGAAGTCAAGTAGATATATTATGAGGCTACACTCCAGGTATTCCTCTTTGATACAATCAGCAGAGAGGGAGAGTTTCCATGCCATAGTGGATATGGCTAGGAGAATGGAGGCTTGTGCCATCGTTGAGGGGAAGGTAAAACAGTCAGTGGCACAGTCTTCTGGTTCCAAGACCCCAGGTGGGGAAAGGTTAGACTCTTCTTCTCTGAGTGCAGCAGTTGCAGGCAGTAAGAAGTGGGACAGAGGCCACAGAAAATCTAAGAAGAATAAGTTCTGGAACAAGATCAAGTCAGGTCTGGGTTTAGGCAGTGGCTCAAGCTCTGGCGCAGAGATTACAGCATGTATGAGATGTGGGAGACCACACAAGGGAGTGTGTCTGGCAGGGACAAACACATGTTTCAGGTGCGGACAGGCGGGTCATTTGGCTCGAGATTGTCCTAGAGCAGTCTTTGCAGCACCGTCTCAGCAGACAGCCTCCGGCAGTGTAGTGCAGCCAGTAGCTCCAGCCGCAACACAGGCCAGTGGCAGAGGCAGAGGGAGAGGGTCAGCCTCTTCATCAGCAGGATACAGAGGTGAAGGTCCATCAGCTCCGGCACAGATCTTCACTATGACTCAGCAGGAGGCCAACACATCCAACACCGTGGTGGCAGGTAATCTCATCATTGGTTGTTCTGATGTGTATGCCTTAATGGACCCGGGTGCATCTCATTCTTTTGTTGCTCCGAGAGTCGTGGAGAGGGTAGGATTGATGGTCTCTGGGTTAGAGTGTCCCCTATGGGTCAGTGGACCCAAGTGTGACCCGTCAGTGGCAGAGGCAGTCTGCCAATGTAGTCCAGTTTTCATAGAGGGAAGATGCCTTTCCGCCGACCTCGTGGTTCTAGATTTGACAGATTTTGACGTCATTCTAGGGATGGATTGGTTATCGACCCATGGTGCTACCTTGGACTGTAGAGACAAGGTAGTCAGATTCAGAGATCAGGATGGGTCAGAGGTAGTCTTCAGAGGAGACAAGAGGGGTACACCTAGAGGTCTGATCTCAGCTCTTCAGGCTCGTAGGTTGCTTAGGAGGGGATGTCAGGGGTTTCTAGCTCATGTGAGGGAGTTAGATAGTCATGTCAGAGAGCCCGCCTCAGTGCCTGTGGTGAGTGAGTTCTTAGATGTTTTTCCAGACGAGCTGCCAGGGTTACCACCTGCTAGGGAGATAGAGTTCGAGGTTGAGTTAATGCCTGGTACCAGACCGATCTCTATCCCTCCCTACAGGATGGCACCAGCTGAATTGAAAGAACTGAAGGAACAGTTGCAAGAACTGGTAGATAAGGGTTTCATCCGACCGAGTACTTCACCTTGGGGTGCTCCGGTTTTGTTTGTGAGGAAGAAGGATGGATCCCTCAGACTTTGTATCAACTACAGACAGTTGAACAAGGTCACTACCAAGAACAAGTACCCTTTGCCGAGGATCGACGATCTATTCGACCAGCTAGCAGGAGCAGGTTGTTTCTCCAAAATAGATCTGAGATCAGGGTACCATCAATTGAGAATAAGGAATGAAGATGTACCGAAAACAGCTTTCAGGACCAGGTATGGGCACTATGAGTTCCTAGTGATGCCGTTTGGGTTGACCAACGCCCCTGCAGCATTCATGGACCTCATGAACAGAGTATTCAGTCAGTATCTGGATCACTTCGTTATTGTCTTCATAGATGATATCTTAGTGTACTCCAGAAATGCAGAGGAGCATGCCCATCACCTGAGGACAGTTTTGCAGACCTTGAGAGAGCATGGCTTGTATGCCAAGTTCTCCAAGTGTGAGTTTTGGCTTAGGAGCATTTCATTCTTGGGGCACATTGTGTCAGAACAGGGTATTGAAGTAGACCCCAAGAAGGTAGAGGCTATAGCTAACTGGCCTAGACCCACCACAGTGACCGAGATCAAGAGTTTTCTGGGTTTAGCAGGTTACTACAGGAGGTTCGTTCAGGACTTCTCAAAGATTGCTGCTCCTATGACCAAATTGACAAAGAAGAATCAGAAGTTCGTATGGACCGATCAGTGTGAGGAAAGCTTTGAGGAGCTTAAGAGGAGGTTGACTTCAGCACCGGTGTTAGCCCTGCCAAAAAGTGATGATGACTTCTCAGTATATTGTGATGCGTCCCGTGTGGGACTGGGTTGTGTGCTAATGCAAAATGAGAGGGTGATCGCTTATGCTTCTAGGCAGCTGAAGAAGCATGAGCTGAATTACCCCACACATGACCTAGAGATGGCAGCAGTGATCTTTGCACTCAAGATGTGGAGGCATTACCTTTATGGGGTAAAGTGTGAGATCTTCACCGATCATAAGAGCCTGCAGTACATCCTGAGTCAGAGAGAACTGAACATGAGGCAGAGGAGATGGGTAGAGCTGTTGAGTGACTATGATTGCAAGATTCAGTACCATCCGGGTAAGGCGAATGTTGTGGCAGACGCCCTAAGCCGGAAATCACTCGGCAGTCTATCCCACATTTCAGCAGAGAGGAGGCCGGTGGTGAAGGAGTTCCACAGGCTTATGAGTGAGGGATTACAGTTGGAGTTGTCTGGCACAGGTGCCTTAGTGGCTCAGATGAGAGTGACACCCGTGTTTCTGGAGCAGGTAGCTCAGAAACAGCACGAGGACCCAGAGTTGGTCAGGATAGCCAGAACGGTTCAGTCAGGCCAGAGTAATGAGTTCAAGTTTGATGATAAGGGGATCCTCCGCTACGGGAACAGATTATGTGTGCCGGATGACATTGGTCTGAAGGGAGATATTATGGGGGAAGCCCATAATACCAGGTATAGTGTTCACCCTGGAGCCACCAAGATGTATCAGGATCTGAAGAGAGTGTATTGGTGGCCAGCTATGAAGAAGGACGTGGCACTGTTCGTGTCAGCCTGCGATGTGTGTCAGAGGGTGAAACTAGAGCATCAGAAGCCGGCTGGAATGTTGAATCCACTACCGATTCCAGAGTGGAAATGGGAGAATATAGCTATGGACTTCGTAGTGGGGTTACCGGCGGCGTCCAACAGATTGGACTCCATATGGGTGATTGTGGACAGACTCACCAAATCTGCTCACTTCATCCCTGTCAGGAGTGGTTACTCTGTGGACAAGTTGGCGCAGGTGTACGTAGATGAGATTGTCAGACTGCATGGGGTCCCGGTATCTATAGTGTCAGATAGAGGGCCCCAGTTCACCTCCAGGTTTTGGCGGAGTCTGTAGAACGCTATGGGTACCAGATTAGACTTCAGTACTGCCTTCCACCCACAGACAGACGGACAGTCAGAGAGGACCATCCAGACAATAGAGGATATGCTCAGAATGTGTGTGCTAGATTTTGGCGGTTCTTGGAGGCAGCATCTACCTTTGGTGGAGTTTGCCTACAATAACAGCTATCATGCTAGCATAGGGATGGCTCCATATGAAGCTTTGTATGGGAGGAAGTGCAGATCACCAATCTGCTGGGAGGAAGTAGGAGAGAGGACTCTTGCGGGTCCGGAGTTAGTAGAGCTTACCAGCAGGGTGGTACCCATAATCAGAGAGAGGATCAAGACTGCTGCTAGTCGGCAGAAGAGTTATGCAGATACCCGCAGAAGACAGCTAGAGTTTCAGGAGGGGGATTTGGTTTTGCTCAAGGTGTCTCCTATGAAAGGAGTGGTTCGGTTCGGGAAGAAGGGTAAGTTAGCTCCACGGTACATCGGTCCTTTCGAGGTGCTTCAGAGGGTCGGTAATGTGTCGTACAAGCTAGACTTGCCTGCTTCGATGGAGAGAATCCATCCGGTTTTCCATGTTTCTCTGTTACGGAAGTACGTGTCAGATCCAAGCAAGGTTCTTAGTGAGCCTGATGTAGAGATCCAAGAGGATCTCACCTATGTAGAACAGCCAGTGCGGATCCTAGACACTCAGATCAGAAAGCTGAGGAACAAGGAAATCCCGATGGTGAAAGTCCTTTGGAACCACCACAATATTGAAGAATGCACCTGGGAGACACGGGAGTCTATGCTCCAGCAATACCCCCATCTGTTTTGAGGTGAGTGTTAATTGTTTATGTGTTGCATGTATGATATGTTGTATGTTATGATTGATGCCATGCTTTGTATGTTAGTTGAGGAACATTCGGGGACGAATGTTCTTAAGGGGGGGAGAATGTAATACCCGGCTAGACTCCGGTATCGGAATCCCTACCGTCCGGTGGGACCTCGGATGTCGGAAACCTCTAGAAGGGTAAAACTATGATTTTATGAAATGTTTTCATGTATTTCATGTTTTTAAGTAAGAGATTAAATGAGTTTTTACATGAAAAGTCTTTGGAGGGAAACCCAGGTTCGGCCGCCGAAAGTCAAGTTCGGCCGCCGAACATGCATGCGTTTTGGAGGCACGTTAGGCCCCCGAAAGCATGGGTGAGGGAAGTCCAGGTTCGGCCGCCGAAAGTCAAGTTCGGCCGCCGAACCTTGCATGCATGCGGAGGCACTTTCGGCCCCCGAACGTGGCCTGGCCAGCCACTATAAAAGGGACCCTTAGCCGAAATGGGCGAGGTTTTCTCCCATTTTCGGCCGCAGCAAGCTTCCGACCTTCCCTTAGCAAATCTTGAGTTCTTCCTCCAAATCTCTTCCATTTTTCTTGAGTCTTAAACTCACCTTGCAAGTTTTGAACATTTAAACCAAGTTTTGGAGCTTTGGAAACTCAGGAGCTCATTTTCGTGAATCTCCAAGTTTGGGTCGTCTCTCTCTCGATCTTCAAGAGGTAAGAGCCGATCTTAAGCTCCTTATGTGTTTTAACTAAGTTTTATGCAAGATCTATGGGTAGAAATGCATGTTAGGGTATATGTTGAGTTTTTGGGTTTTGATGCTTTGATGAGCAATGTATGTTGGAAATGTGTTGTTTGAAGTGTTGTAGTTGGGGTATATTATAGTTTGAGACCCCTAGGTGTGATGTATGTGAAGTATGCATGGTGTAGATCAAGTTTATGCATGATATATGGTTTTGGGAGGCAGGAGGTTCATTTGAACCAAGTTTCTGCCGTTTGGCAGAAACCAGGTTCGGCAGCCGAAGGTAGTTTCGGCCGCCGAACCCCTCTTGTGGAGGCAGCATTCGGCTGCCGAAGGTGCCCCCGAAAAGAGACTTTCGTCTCTGTCTGGCACTTTCGGCCGCCGAAGGTGCCGCCGAACCTGCCTGACTTTCGTCTCTGGAGGGACTTTCGGCCGCCGAACCTGCCGCCGAAAGTGCCCTGTTCAGTCATTTCTTGCATGTTTTCATGTGATGTTTTCAGGATGTTTTAGGGGGTTTTTGGGGAGTATTTTAGAGTCATGTTCATGTATGTTTGGTCCCTCATTTGAGTCCACCTGTGTAGGTTCGGACCCGAGGAACCGAGACCCCCAGCAGTGAGCCAGCTGCTTCAGAGTCTATTCAGAGCTAGCCAGAGGTGAGAGGAATAAACTTTAAGTTTTAAAGCAAATTAATGAAATGTTTTAGCATGATTCACGCATCATGAATGCCATGAGATATATTAGGTTGTTTGCATTAGAATTCACGAATATGTTGCATTGCATACTTTGTTGTTGATGTGGATGAATGTTGAATGATCCATTAGCCCTTGTATGTCATGATAGCCTATGTGAGTCCAGGTGTGCCTGCTACGGCTCTACGCCCCTGGCACTATGACAGATTATGGAAGTCCGGGTGTGCCTGCTACGGCTCTACGCCCCCGGCATGTTTAAGCAAGAAAGATAGGGGCTAAATGGTGACAAGTTCATCCTTGTTGTGAAATGTTTGTGTTATGGCGCATACATGAAAGCATGATTTAAATTGATGTTTTATTATTCTGCTCACTGGGCTCTAGTAGCTCACCCCACTCCCTTTATCCCCAGAGTTGCAGGTACAGGATAGATCGGGAAGTCGGCTAGAGTGAAGTTAAGTCATGTATGTTGTAATAGATAGTAGTGGACATGAATATGACGTAATGAGTAATTATGACCATGTAATGTAATGAATAATTTGATGATGTATTGAGGATTATAGTAGTGCTTGACCTAGAGGTGTGTGAATCCCCCTTTATGTACAGAGTGTTAATGAGTAATGATGTTAATGACCATGATTATCCAAGCTGATATGTATGATGATGATACCCCATTGGAGTATTTGATGAGGACTCCAGTGTGGGGTTTATGTATGATTTGTGCATGCACAGGTTTTGCTTGGATAAGAGAAAAGAAAAATTTTTACAGATCATGTATATGTTATTATGTATGGGATTCCACAGGTTTACAGGAGGTATGTTGGCTTGCTACGGGTCCCGGCGGCCTTAAGCCGATCTGGATCCTAGCGCCGGTAATGGGTCGGATTTCCGGGTCGTTACAAGGATCATGCATAACTAGGGATAAATCATATACTAGGGCACAGCACAACTCTATCTATTACATGACATTATATCTCTATACATTACTTTACATACTAGTCTTTTAATTTACATCATGTCCACTACTCTATTACATAGCCAAAACTTTTACCCTTGACGTCTTCCTGGACTACCTCTGACCTGCAAAACTGGGGTTAAGGGAGAGGGATGAGCTAAACAGCCCAGTGAGTAGCAACAATGAAAACAGTTCATTAATAACATGCTTTCATGAAATGCGTCACAGCACAAACATTTCACATCTCGAATTGGACATAACCTCAAAACTCCCTCTGTCAGCGCCCGGCCCCCCTTAGGGGACTCACACAGGTCTTTCCTTACTTAACAGATCGTGGGTTATTGAAGTCGCCTTGGTCCATCCACATCAACAATAAATAATGCAATGCATCATATTCGTGACTACTAATGCAATCAACCTATGGCATACTCATGGTGCATGAAACATGCTAAAAGCATTTAACTTCTCAATTTAAAACATTAAGTTTAGTTCCACTCACCTCTTGCAGACGCTGGACTGACTCTGCAACAGCTAACACTGATGGCCTCCTCGGTCCCTCGGGTCCGATCCTACACAGGTAGACTCGAATGAGGTGCCAAACACACTCGAAACAACTCATAAACAACTCCCCAAAAACCCCCTAAAACATCCTTAAGCATGCATGGAAAACAAGCAAAGAAAAGCTAGACAGGTCATCTTCGGCGGTACCTTCGGCGGCCGAACCCTCTCTCTAGAGACGAAACTCGGGTACTTTCGGCAGCATCTTCGGCAGCCGAAAGTCCCTCTCCAGAGACGAAAGTCAGGCACTTTCGGCGGCCGAAAGTCTGCTTTCAAGCCAAAACTCAACTTTCGGGGGCAAGGTTAGGCGGCCATCACAGCCTTCCTAAGGGGTTCGGCGGCCGAATCCTTGCTTCGGCGGCCGAACCTGAGTTCATCCAGAACTCAGCTTCATGCACAAGCAAGCCACCCAAACCTTCCAACACCCAAAACATGGAAACCACAATACCACAACCTGCATATACTCAAGTATAGGCACAAAGGGGTCCAAAACTAACTTACAACCCCAACAAACAACACATCTAAACATATAAGCATGCTTTGACCACAAATCAGCCAAAAACCCACTTTCACCTAAACATGCATCTCTACCCATAAACCTCCATAAAACTCACTTAAAACTTCATAAAAACTAAGGATCTACACTTACCTCTTGAAGAACAAGAGTTGGTGTGACCCCAAACGTGAAGATATGGAGATCCAAGCTCCACAAGTCTACAAACTTCAAAATCGTGTTCAAAGCTCACTCCTCTTCAAAATAAGGAGAAAACTCATGAAACCCTTAAAAGATTTGAAGAGAAACCATGAAAACACCCCAAGGAGAGCATGAACCTACCCTTGCACAAAAAGAGAGTGAAAGCTCACTCCATTTCCGGTCAACGGGGCTTTTATAGGTGGCCAACCGCCTTTCCTTCGGCGGCCTAAGCTGCATGCAAACCCATGCAACGTTCGGCTGCCGAACTTCACCTTCGGCGGGCTAAACCCTGCAATGTTCGGCGGCCGAACTCATCCTTCGGCGGCCGAACCTGCCATTTCTCCCCTTGGTCTTTTCCCTTTCAAAACCCAATTCCTTTGCATTCAAAACCATAAAATACTTAAAAACATTTTGAAAACCTCTTTGTAAACCCTTCTAGAAGGCTCCGACATCCTCAACTCCAGATTCCAACGGAACTTCCGCCGGAAAGTCATAATTCTGATGCCGGCGTCTCGTCGGGTATTACAACTTTTGTTTCTGAGGTTTAATTCCGTCAAAATTAGAGGTTCTTTCATAAAAAATGTCGTTAGTGACAGAAAAAATGACCGAACTATCATTTTTAGAACCTAACACTTCAGTCCCTGAAATTTAATTCTTATAAATTTATAGGTCTCTCTCAAAGAATTGAAGGAAAAAATACGTTTTTGTTCCTAAGATATGACATAATTAATAGATTTGTCCATCTATTTTTCGAATTCAACATTTTAGTCCCTGAAATTTAATTTTGTCAAAATTCAAGGAAGAAAATCTCAAATTCAATCTCCATAAATAAATTTAAGATTTAAATTTAGTAAAGATAATAAAAATTAAAATATATAAAATTTAAATTATTAAAAATAAAAAGTTTAAACTCAATAGAAATTACTTATATGATGCCGCTCGCTGTCGATCATTGCTTGCCATTTGAAAAATTTATTAAAACGTTTTTGATATTTTAAAAAATCTAGTAGTTAGTTTTTCCGTTAATTTTAGTCATTAAGTATTATAAAAAAAATCTAAAATACCCCTAATATGGAGGGATTAATTAGTAAACTTTTTAATAATTTAACGGACTAGCTAATATTTTTTTCTAAAATATAGAAACTAAATAGTAAAATATTTAGTGATAAAATTAATAGGAGAACTAACTAGTGGACTTTTTAAAATGTCAATGATATTTTAATATATTTTTTAAATTTGAGAGACTAAATAATAAATTTTTTCATATTATATAAACTAAATAATAATTGTTTTCATTTTATTATTGATAAGAATATTTTTGAGATTATATTTATTTATTTTTTTGATGAAGTAAAAATTATTAATTTAATAGAAACTTTTATGGATTAATCTTGAATTTTAATAAAATTAAAGATTTAAGAACGAAAATGTTAAATTTTAAAAATAAAAAAATAAATTTATTAATTACACTATATCTTAGAAATTAAAAATTAATTTTCTCTAAAAAATATTCAGATAGAGGCTAGTTAAGTCTTTTTAAGTTTGACTAACGGTAAAAAAATTAAAACTAATAATTGTGCTATTTAATTGATTAATTAAATTATAAAAATATTTTAATATAATTATAACAATATAAAAATATTTTAATTAGTTAGTCAAATATCCTACTAAAATTTTCTATTATATTTCTGGAATTAACCCAGTGTAACCAGACCTTCGCTATTCCTAACACCGCCAGCATGCCTGACCGCACGTCTGCAACCCGACGATAGAAAAGTTGTAAAGCCCTTAAAAGCCCTCTTACGCCATAATCCTCCGTGTGACCCGAATTGCCATGGAAATCGATCCTCCGAAGCAAGCACAACTGCAGATCAAAGATGAAGACCTCTTCAAGGCCGCAGAGGCGGGCGATTTTTCGATCTTCAAAGCCCTTTCATCAGAACATCTCTCTAAAGCTCTCTCTCTCCAAAATGATGACGGCCGCTCCCTCCTCCATGTCGCTGTCTCTTCGGGTCACCTGGAGGTATCTAGCACTTCCTATACTTTATTTGAGCAAATATTTTGCCATTATTTAAGAAATGTTTGTGTTCGTGATTTGAGTTCGTATGTGTTTGTTTTAATGGAATTAGGTGGTGCGAATACTAGCCAATGTGGATGAGTCTAGAAGTGTTGTAAACAACAAGGATGAGGAAGGTTGGGCGCCACTTCACTCTGCAGCCAGTATTGGGAATCTGGAAATTGTGGAGATTCTGTTAAGTAGAGGTAAGGAGTTTCTCATTCTTTCACCTTCGAAGGAGCATATGCGATTTGGATGATGTTGTATAGGTAATCAAGACTATTCCTGTTATATGGCTTCAATTAAACCTCTTAATCTGGATTTTCTATATAAATAATCATGTTGGTCGATTTTCTTCTGGAAGAGAAGCCATTTCTGATTGTTTCCGCATTCAAGAATGCCTCATTATTTAAATCATAGGAACTGTTGTACATTTTACACTCTGATTTGATTTGAGGGCTTGCGTGTTTGTTGTATTTGAGATGTAAACGCTTTCTACAATCGATGTCTATATTCATTTGTCACTCTTTTTGTTGTTAAAGTTTGGGAGAATTCAACATAAGATTTACTGTATCTGAGTTATGCATTTAAACTAGCTATAAAATGTTATTGTAGGAGCTGATGTTAATTTGAAAAATAATGGTGGTCGTACTGCTCTTCACTATGCTGCCAGCAAGGGATGGTCAAAAGTTGCTGAACTTCTGATATCACATGGTGCAAACATTAATCTGAAGGACAAGGCTTGTAACTTCGCACAACTGTGATGTATTTTATATTAGTAACTTTGATTTTAACCCTTTTTTTTTTTTTTTTTGGAAAGAAAAAAGGAAAAAGACTTACGACCTGAACTGCATTCACATGAGGGTTATTTTTAAATAGACAGTTGAATGACATTTCTTGTGAAATTCATATTCAGGTTGGTTGTACCCCATTGCATCGAGCAGCAAGTACAGGGAAGTCAGAGTTGTGTGAACTTTTAATTGAGGAAGGAGCTGAGGTTGATGCTGTTGATAAAGCCGGTCAAACTCCACTCATGAATGCAGTCATATGCTATAACAAAGAGGTAAATTGTCTAAAATTTAATTAGGTTAGAAGTGCTTGTTTCTATTTGGAACCTCTTATTGCCTTTGAGTGATTATACCCGATTTCTTTGTAATTTGTATATATCTTTTTGGCCTCCATAATTTAGATTAGGGTTTGTGATCCATCTCCACTATATTATTAGTTATTTGTTTCTCATTAGATTTTTGCAAAGTTTAGATTTTGAATTTGTAAACAATAGGCCTATTGGACAAAAAAATTAAAACGCTTACCACTTTTCATACCTCTTTTCATATTTATATTCTAACCTTAAAATCTTGAACAATAAAGTCAATCTTGAAACATTTGCCTCAATTTTATCCCATTTGCCTTAATTAATTTTGACCAAAAAATTTTTAGTCCATGTGTCATGCCACCTAAGATTATTCCTTAAAACACCTATTGGATAAAAAATCAAAACGTTTACGTTAATTCATGTTTATATCCAAAATTTTAAATTTTGTATAATAAAACTAAACTTTTTTCATTTTGTCTCAATTATAACCAAAAGGACTAAATTGAATTTGAAAATTTATCAAAAAATTACAATATAGTCCCTAAAATTTTATTTAACTAATAAAATAGTCTTTAAAATAAATATTTATTTCAATAATGCCCTTTTTTGTTAATCCCGTTATTTACTTTTCATTCTCATTTTTTTTACACATATTGTAGTTTAATAAAAATTTAAAATATAATAAATTTATAGTATAAAATGTATAATATTTAATTTTATTTAATATTATTGATATGAAATACAGTTTTTTATCAAATCAGCCAATAAATTAATATACATCACAAATTTACTTGTTATATAGGTGAACAAAATAAAAGTATTAAATATTTCAAATAATTTATAAGAGACGTGGTTAATATATCTAAATTTTTATAAAAATCATAAAGGGGTGACTTTACATACTAAATCATGTAATATTTCATTTTATTTAATATTATTAATACAAAATATAATTTTTCAAAAATATATACATAATTTATAATGGTGAGTATAAACCTTTAATGAAATACTTTAATATATAATATTTATACGTGATATTTTATATAGAGAAAAATTTATTTGTAATAAATGTTTATTTAATATTACATATGATAAACATAAAATAAATGTACTTTCAATATAAAATTTAAATTAAAGGACTCTACGTTTATTAATATAAAACTTTAGACCATATTATAATTTGCCGTTACCTGTTTCAGATTCAATTTAGTCTTCTTGGTTATAATCATAGCAAATTGAAAAAGGTTTAATTTTATTATCTAAAATTTAAAGTTTTAGATATAAATATTAATTAACGTAAAAGTTTGGGTTTTTTTATCCAATAGGTCTTTTGAGAAATAATCCTACGTGGCATGACACGTGGACTATAAATTTCTTAGTCAAAATTGATTAAGGCAAATAGTTAAAATTGAGGCAAATGTGAAAGGATTGGCTTTATTGTCGAAGATTTTAAAGTTGGATATAAATGTGAAAAGTAGTAAACATTTGGATTTCTTTGTCCAATAGGCCTAAATAATATCATACTCAATGCCCTTTTTAAAAAAAAATAAATAAATAAATAGCGACTGCAATTATCACAACAATCTTGTTGACCATGGATCATTCAAGCCTTAAAAAGAAGAGGTAGTTGCAGAAATCTCCCTCTAGAATAATTTGATTAATATGATTGAGGAAAGGGAAATCAAGGTTGGGTCAACATCAGGTACACTTGATTGCAATAAATATAGGGCAACCAGACGGAACAAGATTGTAGTTGGATGTATCAGTTTAGAAATTACAGGAAAATAAGATTTCATTAGGTCTAAGCTCAGTTTTGTAAAATAAAATATTAAAGAGCCTTTTGCCCATGTAATATTCTTTCCTTTTTATTGTTTCAAAGTTTAAGCCCAAACACATGTATACTTCTATAATTAGTATAGATTGTTCTAGAAAAAGTATGAGGGATGGCAAGATAGTTTTGCTCCCACCAAAATGCATACTAACCTAAAATGCCTTATGCGTCATATATATATATATATATATGTATATATGCCATTTTGTTTAAGCATCTCACATTTGGGGATATTTGTAAGTCCAACTCATGGGTCTGAATTTCTACGGGAAGTTGTAGAAATGTCTGTGTGTAACATACCAACGGACTTGTAAGAGGAGATTTTGCTAGCAACATTAGTAAATCGTTTGTATGCCCTGAACAGGCCAATAAACTCTATATGATAATGAGTGTGTAACATTGCCTTGCAATGCAAATAGTGATTTAGTAAGCCATATTGAGTTGTGATTGGTTGATAGGTTGCTCTCCTTCTTATAAGACATGGGGCAGACGTGGATGTGGAAGACAAGGAAGGGTACACTGTGCTTGGTAGAGCATCTGATGATTTCAGGCCAATGCTGATTGATGCCGCCAGGACAATGCTTGAAGGATGAGTTATGAACTAGTTTTACAAAGTTCAAATTTAATTAAGTAGCTGGATTATCAATGAGGTTTAGGCAGTTGCATTTTGATGTATTTAAGTGTTGCAATGCAGGAGCCGGTATTTGCAGCGATCATTGCCCTTGTGTTTGATAAAGTTGGTTCTGTTTCTAATACTTAAAAAGGACGGTTATAAAGGTTGTTTTAAGTTGTGGGTCGCATTTCATTTTCTTGTTTTCTTTTAGTTAAAAACCATAAGCATGTTTTAGCCATCCAAAATGTACATAGTAATCAGCTTACGAGGAAATCAATATTCCAGCAATTTTACATTACAATTGTTGTTTTAATTATGACCATTTTATGTTGATCTTTCATCAGTTACAAATGCATTAAAAAGCTTCTAGGGAGCATCTGGTCCATATGAAGCATGTCATATTTTGACAAACAAATCCATCCACATCCAAAAATGTTATCAACGATGCCTTAGTCACAACTACAAAATTAAATGGTTAGGAAAGGACTTGATGGAAGACAATTACAGTTTGCAGTAGTTGGCGTTTGTGGCCAGTATTCACTTGTTACGCCAAGGAATAGATAATGCTCATGTTGGATTCTATAAAGGCGCACCAATCGACTCCGAGTATATAGGCTTAGAAGCAGAAGAAAGTATCCAAATGAAGGACATGATCAACAGCATGTCAAATACCGGCAAGCAAACCCAGCCTCATGCAGTTCTCAGTAGCTCCAGCGCAGGCTATCTTATGCCCCTCCTTCGACTTGCCGGATTACTTCTCCGCCATCACTGTCACGTTACTCTCATCACATGCCACCCCATTTTCTCTAAAAATAGTTGCATATCCTCCCTCCTAAACCACATTCCAAATATCTTTCACACTCCAATACCAATGACCGTTTTCTACTCCAGTGGAACTATGCTCGTCACTCAATTATTCATCTTCTTTCCCCGCTTCTCTCCTCATTGGCTCCATCCCCCTCTGCTCTTGTTTTTTATGTCACTTTAGTTTCCTCAGTCATTCCAGTTACTGAAAGCTTGAATATCCTAGTCTCCGTTCTCTTCACGTCTTGTGCCTACAGGTTCTCTCTTAGCATACTATGTCATAGCAACTCCATAGCAGGTCCAAATTTTTCTCAATCTATTAATGATGTTATCAAAACTCCTGGTTGATGAACTGAGATTCAGCAGAGTGTCCAAATGATGTCACCTGGACAAAGACTCGATTCAATGGGTTGATTGTTGATTCATGATCAGTTCCGTTAGGTCTCTCCATGTTTGATCTTGAAAAAGGGGACTTGTAAGATAGGAAAAGATGGTCAGGGGTCCACCGGAGATGCTCCTGGTGGAGACCCTCCGACGCTCAAGTTAGATCAAGCGTTATTTGAGATTCATTAATATAAGGAGAAAATAAATAATAAAACCTTTAAAGGAATTTCCAGAGAGCCACCATTTTTAGGGTTCTTCGGTGAATATATGGGAGAGAGAGATTAACTTCTTAGGGAATTAATCCCTGTAAGAGAAAAGAAGTGAGAGAGAACCCCCAAGAGAGGTTGATTTAGGGATATTTATACTCTGGTTCCCTGCTTTACGTCCCATCAAATTGGATGGTGGCGTGTTGTGGCAGGTATGTCAGGCGGCTAGCAATTGTCCAATCAATGCAGAGCCGGTTCGCCCATACCCTTTGGCAAGTGTGTCAGATGGCTAGGCAGCCTTTTCGCATGAGCATTTAATACATCAGAGATGGCTTAGAAAGGTCGACCATCTCGTTGGAGGTCAGTACCTTGCTCTGGTTTCATCAAGTTGTGCCCGGCTTATTCGACCTATACAAATGCAGGTTCCTTCCAGTCATTGATGTCGATTGTTCCTGTATTCAAATGCCTCATTTATAGTGTGAGTCTTGAAATGGTCGGTCAGATCATTTCGAGCATTAGTGAAGTTCTAGGGAGCTGAGGTCTGATCTTCAATATCTATTGGCCAGGCTTTTCTACTGTTTGGTCAGACTGGATGGCCTGGCTTTTGGATCCTTCTCATATTCCTTGTACATGTGTCACGATCTAACGGGTCCTATTTTTTATGTATTATCAGATGCCTTTTTGCTTCTCCAAAGGTTATTTATGATGGTTAGAGAAGCGAATCGTGTTCAATGCTTTATTGCCATGTGTGCGTCTATTAATTTCCTTTGAGTTACGCGGAGTTGCCATAAGTACACATGACGCATGCATATGTCCTCCCAGACGTGTCTTGATAGTTGTCGTCATTTGGATCATCAAAATGCAGCACTCTAGGTGCTCATAAATTCCTGATTTCGAATATAAAAATAGGGTTGTACCTTTAGTTTTCCACTTTCGCTACTCTTGTTGCAATTGTCTGCTATTTTAGAGTCATCCTCGTGTCTTCCTTCTTCTCTCAAGTTTTTCGAATTTCAAGTACGTATCCTTCTTCCAATGGCTTCTCTACCATACCCTCGGGTGGAGAAGATAGTTTCTAGGGCTACCCCCACCTCTCTTCAGGAAGCTTTCCCCTAATCCTTTCTTTTTGCGGAGACCCATTACATTCGGGCTCTGAATTCCAATGAACGGATTGCCTTGTTCTCTTTCCTCCTCCTCCCAATCAAATGGACGCCTAGTCCGAGAGGAGGTTGGTCTTTTATTTGAAATAGATAGACTATGGCCTCTCTTTCCCCTTCTCTGAATTTGTCCACTCCATTTTTCAGTTTTATTGCGTCACACCTCGGATGCTAACCTCGAATTCTAACTTATTTATGAGTGCCTTTGAGGTAGTGTGCTGGGGTTAGGGTTTTGTCCCTTAAATATATTTCGGGTCTTCTTCAAGATTTTGAAGGCCAACAATGGCTTCTTGAGCTTCTGTGGCAGGAACGGTCTGGCCATTTTCACCTGTCATAAAGAATCCATCAAATATTGGGTGGAAAGTTTTGCTATAGTCGGAGCTAAAGGGAGCTTCGACTGGGGCTTAGAGTTAGGATGGGGGATTGTTGATTCTTTCTATAATGCTTTTCACTTTCTTTCCGAGTGGGAGCAGTTATACTTTACTCGAATATCCTCTTTTCCTTTCGAATATGATGTTTTCAAGTATTTGGACATCTACCCGGGGGAGGGTTGTTATTCTGCCGGTACTGTTTCTTTTGGTTGTTGCTCTTTTGTTGGCTTTGTTATTCTGTGTTCTTATGCGTGTTTGGTACCTTTTTGCAGTTTCTATAATTCCTATGGAGAAGATCTCAACTCCCCAGAACTTTTCCCTCAATTGGGATGCTATCCGGAGTACTATTGAAGCTTTCAAAACCTGAAAAACTATGAATGTGATGGCAAAGATGTTAAGGTTGGAGCCCGTTTCAGCTCAAGCCACGCCTCCCTCGTTTTCCACCGGGGTTAATATGGAGCTGGCCTTAGTCAGCTCTGACCATATTGAAGTTGTGCCTACAGTGGTTGAGGGTGCTTCTACTCTCGGGAGTAGCTCAAACGTTGCTATAGTGAGAGCGGTGGTCAGCCTTAACAGGTCTTCTCCTGTTGAGGAGGCCGGTGAGAGGTTGAAGCGAAAGAATTATCCCTTGAGTCAGGGGACAACCACTACTACTGTAGGGACAGCTAGAAAAAAGAGAAGGCTGGTGAAGGAGTCTGAGCTGATCTCCTCTCAAAAAGAGACTTCATCTTCCTTGCCCCCGAGGAAGCCCTCCTCGAATAAAGTAAGCAAGGGCAAGGGTAAGGAGAGCTCGTCTCAGGGGGTCATTGGTGATCTTCCAACTTCCTTGATTTCTAACGAGTCGAGGGTTCATTTTCAACTGAGCCTTGACTCCTCACCTACTTTAATTGCTGAGCTTCTCAACAACAATGTCTTTGAGATGTCCTTGAATCTTGTTGATCCTCGATAGGTGGGCACAATTTGCCGAATAGTTGGGTCCACTGAGCAGTTTGCTTTGTTACTGACCGAGCTGAAGAGGACTGTAATACCCGGCTAGACTCCGGTATCGGAATTCCTACCGTCCGGTGGAATCACGGATGTCGGAAGCCTCTAGTAGGGTAGAATCATGTTTTTATAAAATGTTTTAAGGTATTTCATGGTTTTAAGTATAATGGAAATGAGTTTTTGCATAAAAACAACCTTGAAGGAAAACTCAGGTTCGGCCGCCGAACATGCATGCCTTCGGGAGCGCCTTTAGGCCCCCGAAAGCATAAGTGAGGAAAGTCCAGGTTCGGCCGCCGAACCTCAAGTTCGGCCGCAGAACATGGCATGCATGCGGAGGCACGTTCGGCCCCCGAACGTGGCCTGGCCAACCACTATAAAAGGGTCCCTTAGCCGAAAACGGGCGAGTTTTTCTCCCCGTTGTCGGCCAAGGTGAGTCCTCCGCCACCCCTCACCGATCTCGAGTATTTTCCTTTAGATCTTTCAAGTTTTTCACTAGTTTTCATCTTGTTTTGAAGATTTCCGAGTTTTGAGCAAGTTTTGGAGCTTTGAGGTTAAAAAACTCAAATCTCTTCCAACTCCAAGTTAGATCGCCTCCACCCTCGATCTTCAAGAGGTAAGAGTCGATCTCTAGCTTACATTATGTTTTAAGCAAGTTTTATGCAAGTTCATGGGGTAGAAAATGCATGTGTAGCTTATGTTGAGTTTATGGGTTTTTGATGTGATTTTGAACAATGTGAGTTGCTTGTGTGTTGTAGTTGGGGTTTTGATGGTTTGATGCCCCTAGGAACTTGTATGCTTGTGTATGAGTGTTGTAGAATAGGTTTATACATGTTTTGGTTGAGCTAAATGCATGTTGGTTTGAGTTTGGAGGCATTTGTGCATGTTTGAACCGAGTTTCTGCCCTTTGGGAGAAACCAGGTTCGGCAGCCGAAGGGACTTTCGGCCGCCGAACCCTCTTGTGGAGGCAGCCTTCGGCTGCCGAAGCTTGCCCCCGAAAGGAGACTTTCGTCTCTGTCTAGGACTTTCGGCCGCCGAAAGTGCCGCCGAACATGCATGAGTTTCGCCTCTGTCTGGGAGTTTCGGCCGCCGAAGGTGCCGCCGAACCTGCCTGACTTTCGGCTCTAGAGGGACTTTCGGCCGCCGAACCTGCCGCCGAAAGTGTCCTGTTCAGCCATTTCTTGCATGTTTTTCTATGATTATTCCATGATGTTTTAGGGGGTTTTTAGGGAATAGTTTAGAGTTATGTTCACGTATGTTTGGTCCCTCATTTGAGTCCACCTGTGTAGGTTCGGACCCGAGGAACCGAGGACCCCCGCAATGAGTCTGTTGCCCCAGTGTCTGGTCAGAGCTATCCAGAGGTGAGTGGAATAAACCTTTATGTTTTTAAGCAAACTGATTATATAGTTGAGCACGTTCATGCATCATGAATGCCATGTGATGAATTAGGTTGCTTGCATTAGAATTCACGAATATGTTGCATTGCATATTTTAAATGTTGATGTGGATGAATGTTAGATGATCCATAGCCCTCGATCTATGATATGACGATGTGATATGTACGGTACGGAAAGTAAGACCAGTGGGACCCATTCTACGTTCGCTGGCACTATGTAAGGGAAAGACCAGGACCCATTCTACGTTCTGGCACAGTTGGACCATGTTATGTTATGATATGTAAGGGAAAGACCAGGACCCATTCTACGTTCTGGCACAGTTGGACCATGTAGAGGGCTATTGGTGACAGGTTCATCCTTGATGTGATTTAGCTGTGATGTGATGCATTCCATGTTACCATCTGTTTTTAAGTGTTTTATTATTCTGCTCACTGGGCTCTAGTAGCTCACCCCTCTCCCATTTTCCCCAGGATTGCAGGTACAGGGTAGACCAGGAGGTTTACAAGAGTAATGAAGTCTGGTATATGTAATAGTTAGTGTGGACATGATAAATGATAAATGTATTAATGTTATGTAAAAGTACAGTTTCAGTCATGTAATGATATTGAGGATTAGATATTGTGCTTGACATTGTGTATGAGGTATCCCTTTTATTACATGATCAAAAATGTTTTATTATGTTTATGAAAGCCAACTCATCTTATGATGTATCGCGCATTGGGGCATTGAGGAGATCCCACAGAGGGATCATGATTATGATTATGGCTATGTGCAGTGCATGTTCAGGTTGAGTTGGATGTATGAAAGAAAAGTTTTAAATTTTTATGTTTTTTTTCTTGATCATGTATGGGAGAAAACAGGTTTTCAGGATGTATGTTTGGCTTGCTACGGGTCCCGGCGGCCTTAAGTCGACCCGGATCCTAGCGCCGGTAGCGGTCCGATTTTCGGGTCGTTACAGAATGGTATCAGAGCCCTAGGTTCATAGGATCGGACCTAGAGTGTCGGGCTCATAGATGTTCTAGAAGGTCAAGCACAATAGGAAAGATCATGTCCACTAGGATAGGATGTGGAGTCCTGTCTTGTATGATGATGTGTAATGCCATGATTATATACATGTGCATTGATGCTATGATATGTTTATGAGATGAGGGTTCATGTGTGCCCACATGAACCATATGATGCTGATGTTTGTGTGATGTGTACTGTTTTTCAGAAAACAGGATGAGAGGAACCCGTCGATCTGCAAGATTGACTGGAGTGCCACCTGAGGATGAGGGCACGAGCGCCCGTCCTCCTACATTGCCTAGGGCAATGTCTTGTAGAGCAAACAGAGAAAGAGTGTCAAGGGACCCTAGAAGGTCTTTTGATGCTAGCAGAAGGGGGACAGATAAAGGAGGAAGTTCTTCAGATGTGAGGGAGGTTATGGAAGAGGATCAGAGGAGGGATGGGAACCTGGATGTGAGCATGGAGGAAGAGGGGACAGGGGAGTCTCAAGGAGGCGTTCAGGCCTCGGGGTATGGTTTTCCACCCCATTATCCACCCTTTCCACAGGGTTCAGGGTATCCGATGGGAGACACATCGGATTACTCCAGCTTTAACCCCTACCCCACCTACATGCCTTATCCACCTTTCTATCCACCTTATACACAGTACCCAGCTTATCCACCCTCACCCTTCTATCCAAACCCGGCAAACCCCACCTCGGGGAATGCTGCACCCCCACCTCCACCACCTACAGAACCAGCAGCCCCAGTTACTCAACCTCCCAGACCTAGCTTAGCAGATGGGAGCAAAGTAAAGATGACAGATTACCTTAAGCTGGATGCTCCCAAATACAAGTCGGGGGATGACCCCTTTGAGTACCTGAGAGTAGTGAAGACAATAACTGATGAGCTTGGGGCAAATGACAGTAGGGCCATTCAGATGGCAGGGTTCACTTTAAAGTGCAAGAAGGCACGGGAATGGTTCAAGTGTTATGTGGACCCGAGACTAGACGGTATGACATGGGAGGAATTTGCAAATGAGTTTACTGGATGGGCTTTTCCAGACAGTTCCAGAGAATTGAGGATGATTGAGTTTGAGCAACTGAGGCAGACAGAGCACATGAGTGTAGAGGAGTTCACAGATAAATTCTTGGAGCTATTGCCTTTTTCAGGGCAAGCTCTAGATTCAGATACGAAGAAAGCCAAGAGATATGTTATGAAGCTGCATTCTAGGTACTCCTCGTTGATCCAGTCAGTTGAGAGGGAAAGTTTCCACACTGTGGTGGATATGGCTCGAAGGATGGAAGCGAGTGCTATAGTTGAGGGGTCAGTGAAGCAGTCAGTGACCCAGTCTTCAGGGGTTAAGACCCCAGGCAGAGGAGGGCCAGGTCTCTCTTCTCAGAGCTCAAGTAAGAAGAGGTGGGATAACACCACCAAGAAGCCGAAAAAGAATAAGTTTTGGAATAAGTTGAAATCCGGTCTGGGTTTTGGCGGTGGCTCGAGTTCAGGCTCAGATGGTACAGAATGCCAGAGATGTGGAAGGCCGCACAAGGGAGTGTGTCGAGCTGGGACTAATACATGTTTCAGATGCGGACAGGAGGGACACATAGCTCGGGAGTGTCCTAGAGCACCTTTTATGGGCCAGCCCCAGCAGACAGCTTCTAGTAGTGTGGCACAGCCAGCAGCTCCAGCCACAACTCAGGGCAGTGGCAGAGGTAGAGGGAGAGGGGCAGCCTCTTCTTTTGGTTCCCGAGGTGAAGGTCCATCAACTCCAGCCAGGATCTTCACCATGACTCAGCAGGAGGCTAACACATCCAACACCGTGGTGTCAGGTAATCTCGTCATTGGGTGTTCTGATGTGTATGCATTAATGGACCCGGGTGCATCTCATTCATTTATTGCTCCGAGAGCCGTTGAGAGGTTGGGTCTGATAGTCTCTGGGTTAGAGTGTCCCCTATGGGTCAGTGGACCCAAGTGTGACCCGTCAGTGGCAGTGTCAGTCTGCCAGTACAGTCCAGTTTTTGTTGAGGGAAGATGCCTCTCCGCCGACCTTGTGGTTCTAGATTTGACAGACTTTGACGTCATTCTAGGGATGGATTGGCTATCTACCCATGGTGCTACCTTGGACTGCAGGGACAAGGTAGTCAGGTTCAGAGATCAGAACGGGTCAGAGGTCGTCTTCAGAGGAGACAAGAGGGGCACACCTAGAGGTCTGATATCAGCCCTACAGGCTCGTAGGTTGCTTAGGAAGGGATGTCAGGGGTACTTAGCTCATGTGAGAGAGCTAGACAGTCAGGTCAGGGAGCCAGCCTCAGTGCCAGTTGTCAGAGAGTTTCAGGATGTCTTTCCAGACGAGCTTTCAGGTTTACCACCTGATAGGGAGATAGAGTTCGAGATAGAGTTGGTGCCTGGAACTAGACCGATCTCTATCCCTCCCTACAGGATGGCCCCAGCCGAGTTGAAGGAATTGAAAGAGCAGTTGCAAGAGCTGGTAGAAAAGGGCTTCATCCGACAGAGTACCTCGCCTTGGGGTGTTCCGGTCTTGTTTGTGAGAAAGAAGGATGGATCCCTTAGACTTTGTATCGACTACAGGCAGTTGAACAAAGTCACTACCAAAAATAGGTACCCTCTGCCAAGGATCGATGATCTATTCGACCAGCTAGCCGGAGCGGGTTGTTTCTCCAAAATAGATCTGAGATCTGGGTACCATCAGCTAAGGATAAGGGATGAAGATGTGCCAAAGACAGCTTTCAGGACCAGATATGGGCATTTTGAGTTCCTTGTGATGCCGTTTGCGTTAACCAACGCCCCTGCAGCATTCATGGATCTCATGAACAGAGTATTTAGTCAATACCTGGACCACTTTGTTATTGTCTTCATAGATGATATCTTGGTGTATTCCAGGAACGCAGAAGAGCATGCCCATCATCTGAGGTTGGTTCTGCAGACTTTAAGGGAACATGGCTTGTATGCCAAGCTCTCTAAGTGTGAGTTCTGGCTGAGGAGCATTTCGTTCTTGGGGCATGTGGTGTCGGAAAATGGTATAGAGGTAGACCCCAAGAAGACAGAAACTGTGGCTAACTGGCCTAGACCCACTTCAGTGACAGAGATTAGAAGTTTCTTGGGTTTGGCAGGTTACTATAGGAGGTTCGTTCAGGATTTCTCGAAGATAGCAGCTCCTCTGACCAGACTAACCAGGAAGAAACAGAAGTTTCTGTGGATCGACCAGTGCGAAGAGAGTTTTGAAGAGCTTAAGAAGAGGTTGACTTCAGCACCAGTTTTAACTCTGCCATCTAGTGATGAGGACTTTACAGTCTTTTGTGATGCGTCCCGTGTGGGACTGGGTTGTGTACTGATGCAGAATGAGAGGGTGATCGCTTATGCTTCTAGGCAGCTGAAGAAGCATGAGTTGAATTACCCCACACATGACCTGGAGATGGCAGCAGTAATCTTTGCACTCAAGATATGGAGGCACTACCTCTATGGGGTTAAATGTGAGATCATCACGGATCATAAAAGTCTGCAGTACATCCTGAGTCAAAGAGATTTGAATTTGAGACAGAGGAGATGGGTGGAGCTGCTGAGTGACTATGATTGCAAGATTCAGTACCATACGGGTAAGGCGAACGTTGTGGCAGACGCCTTAAGCCGGAAATCACTCGGCAGTTTATCCCACATATCGGCAGAGAGGAGGCCAGTGGTAAAGGAGTTTTACAAGCTTATTGATGAAGGTCTACAGTTGGAGTTGTCTGGTACCGGTGCTTTAGTGGCCCAGATGAGAGTGACACCCGTGTTTCTGGAGCAGGTGGCTCAGAAACAGCATGAGGACCCAGAGTTAGTAAAGATTGCCAGGACTGTTCAGTCAGGCAATGATAGTGAGTTCAGATTCGACAGCAAGGGGATCCTCCGCTATGGGAGCAGACTATGTGTACTAGATGACATAGGGCTAAAAGGAGACATTATGAGAGAGGCTCATAATGCAAGATACAACATTCACCCCGGAGCCACCAAGATGTATCAAGATCTAAAGAAGGTTTATTGGTGGCCAGCTATGGAGAAGGAAGTGGCACAGTTTGTGTCAGCCTGCGAAGTGTGTCAGAGGGTGAAGCTGGAACATCAGAAGCCGGCTGGAATGCTTAACCCGCTACCTATTCCAGAATGGAAATGGGAAAATATAGCTATGGACTTCGTAGTGGGGTTACCGGTAGCGTCCAACAGAGTGGACTCCATATGGTTGATTGTGGACAGACTCACTAAATCTGCTCACTTCATCCCTGTCAGGAGTGGCTATTCTGTGGACAAGTTGGCGCAGGTGTATGTCGATGAGATCGTCAGACTGCATGGGGTTCCTGTTTCGATAGTGTCAGATAGAGGGCCCCAGTTCACCTCCAGGTTTTGGCGGAGTCTGCAGAGTGCCATGGGTACTAGGTTGGATTTCAGTACTGCTTTCCATCCACAGACGGACGGACAGTCAGAAAGGACCATCCAGACCATAGAGGATATGCTCAGGATGTGTGTGCTGGACTTTGGCGGTTCTTGGAGGTAGCATCTACCTTTGGTGGAGTTTGCCTACAATAACAGCCATCATGCTAGCATCGGGATGGCTCCATATGAAGCTTTGTATGGGAGGAAGTGCAGATCACCTGTTTGCTGGGAAGAAGTGGGAGAAAAGGCCTTGGCAGGGCCTGAGCTAGTTGAGATTACCAGCAGAGTAGTACCCATAATCAGAGAAAGAATCAAGACTGCTGCAAGCAGACAGAAGAGTTATGCAGACATCCGCAGAAGGCAGGTCGAGTTTCAGGAGGGGGATCTGGTATTGCTCAAGGTGTCTCCTATGAAGGGAGTGGTTCGCTTCGGGAAGAAAGGTAAACTAGCCCCACGATACATCGGACCCTTTGAAATCTTGCAAAAGATTGGGAATGTGTCGTAAAGCTGGATTTACCTGCTTCAATGGAAAGGATCCATCCGGTTTTCCATGTTTCAATGTTGAGGAAGTTTGTGTCAGATCCGAGCAAGGTTCTTAGTGAGCCTGATGTGGAGGTCTAAGAGGATCTCACCTATGTTGAGCAGCCAGTACGGATCATAGACACCCAGATCAGAAAGTTAAGGAACAAGGAAATCCCGATGGTGAAAGTCCTGTGGAACCACCACAATTTGGAGGAATGCACTTGGGAGACACGGGAGTCTATGCTCCAGCAGTATCCTCATCTCTTTTAAGGTTATATCTCTATGTGTTTATGTGCTATGTATGTATGTATGTTATGTTTTATGCCATGCTATGTGCTAGTTGAGAAACATTCGAGGACGAATGTTCTTAAGGGGGGGAGAATGTAATACCCGGCTAGACTCCGGTATTGGAATTCCTACCGTCCGGTGGAATCTCGGATGTCGGAAGCCTCTAGTAGGGTAGAATCATGTTTTTATAAAATGTTTTAAGGTATTTCATGGTTTTAAGTATAATGGAAATGAGTTTTTGCATAAAAACAACCTTGAAGGAAAACTCAGGTTCGGCCGCCGAACCTCAAGTTCGGCCGCCGAACATGCATGCCTTCGGGAGCGCCTTTAGGCCCCCGAAAGCATAAGTGAGGAAAGTCCAGGTTCGGCCGCCGAACCTCAAGTTCGGCCGCCGAACATGGCATGCATGCGGAGGCACGTTCGGCCCCCGAACGTGGCCTGGCCAGCCACTATAAAAGGGTCCCTTAGCCGAAAACGGGCGAGTTTTTCTCCCCGTTGTCGGCCAAGGTGAGTCCTCCGCCACCCCTCATCGATCTCGAGTATTTTCCTTTAGATCTTTCAAGTTTTTCACTAGTTTTCATCTTGTTTTGAAGATTTCCGAGTTTTGAGCAAGTTTTGGAGCTTTGAGGTTAAAAAACTCAAATCTCTTCCAACTCCAAGTTAGATCGCCTCCACCCTCGATCTTCAAGAGGTAAGAGTCGATCTCTAGCTTACATTATGTTTTAAGCAAGTTTTATGCAAGTTCATGGGGTAGAAAATGCATGTGTAGCTTATGTTGAGTTTATGGGTTTTTGATGTGATTTTGAACAATGTGAGTTACTTGTGTGTTGTAGTTGGGGTTTTGATGGTTTGATGCCCCTAGGAACTTGTATGCTTGTGTATGAGTGTTGTAGAATAGGTTTATGCATGTTTTGGTTGAGCTAAATGCATGTTGGTTTGAGTTTGGAGGCATTTGTGCATGTTTGAACCGAGTTTCTGCCCTTTGGGAGAAACCAGGTTCGGCAGCCGAAGGGACTTTCGGCCGCCGAACCCTCTTGTGGAGGCAGCCTTCGGCTGCCGAAGCTTGCCCCCGAAAGGAGACTTTCGTCTCTGTCTGGGACTTTCGGCCGCCGAAAGTGCCGTCGAACATGCATGAGTTTCGCCTCTGTCTGGGATTTTCGGCAGCCGAAGGTGCCGCCGAACCTGCCTGACTTTCGGCTCTGGAGGGACTTTCGGCCGCCGAACCTGCCGCCGAAAGTGCCCTGTTCAGCCATTTCTTGCATGTTTTTCTATGATTATTCCATGATGTTTTAGGGGGTTTTTAGGGAATAGTTTAGAGTTATGTTCACGTATGTTTGGTCCCTCATTTGAGTCCACCTGTGTAGGTTCGGACCCGAGGAACCGAGGACCCCCGCAGTGAGTCTGTTGCCCTAGTGTCTGGTCAGAGCTATCCAGAGGTGAGTGGAATAAACCTTTATGTTTTTAAGCAAACTGATTATATAGTTGAGCACGTTCATGCATCATGAATGCCATGTGATGAATTAGGTTGTTTGCATTAGAATTCACGAATATGTTGCATTGCATATTTTAAATGTTGATGTGGATGAATGTTGGATGATCCATAGCCCTCGATCTATGATATGACGATGTGATATGTACGGTACGGAAAGTAAGACCAGTGGGACCCATTCTACGTTCGCTGGCACTATGTAAGGGAAAGACCAGGACCCATTCTACGTTCTGGCACAGTTGGACCATGTTATGTTATGATATGTAAGGGAAAGACCAGGACCCATTCTACGTTCTGGCACAGTTGGACCATGTAGAGGGCTATTGGTGACAGGTTCATCCTTGATGTGATTTAGCTGTGATGTGATGCATTCCATGTTACCATCTGTTTTTAAGTGTTTTATTATTCTGCTCACTGGGCTCTAGTAGCTCACCCCTCTCCCATTTTCCCCAGGATTGCAGGTACAGGGTAGACCAGGAGGTTTACAAGAGTAATGAAGTCTGGTATATGTAATAGTTAGTGTGGACATGATAAATGATAAATGTATTAATGTTATGTAAAAGTACAGTTTCAGTCATGTAATGATATTGAGGATTAGATATTGTGCTTGACATTGTGTATGAGGTATCCCTTTTATTACATGATCAAAAATGTTTTATTATGTTTATGAAAGCCAACTCATCTTATGATGTATCGCCCATTGGGGCATTGAGGAGATCCCACAGAGGGATCATGATTATGATTATGGCTATGTGCAGTGCATGTTCAGGTTGAGTTGGATGTATGAAAGAAAAGTTTTAAATTTTTATGTTTTTTTTCTTGATCATGTATGGGAGAAAACAGGTTTTCAGGATGTATGTTTGGCTTGCTACGGGTCCCGGCGGCCTTAAGTCGACCCGGATCCTAGCGCCGGTAGCGGTCCAATTTTCGGGTCGTTACAAAGACCTTTTTGATGCCTCTAAAAGACAAATTCTTCTCGTAAGTGTTCTTACTCTCTTTTCTTGCTTTTGGATTTTTGGTCATTTCTAACTTGTCTTCTTGCTCTTTAGCTTTTTAGTGCTCTATTGGAGCTAGAAGGTAAAAAGGCCAGTTCTCAAGAGGTTGTCCTCCGCAATATCAAGAAGGCTAAAGCGGAGTCTGCTTGGGTAACCGCTGCTTTAAGAAGCTAATATGAAAAGGAGATGAGTCGGTTGGAGGGGCTTCTTCGAGGCAACCAAGTTCAGGGTGAGAAAATTGCCTTCTTGTTGAAGAGAGATTTGTTGCAGAAGCCAGACCTGCTCAAGAGAAAGCTTCTGCGAACCAGAGAAAAAAAGGCCTCTTTGCCCGGTCTGCCCAACTTGAAGAGGAGATGCAAAAATTGTCTAAGGAATTGGGAGAGGTCAGGTTGGAGTTGAGTAATGTTTAAGGGGACCTGAGTGCTACTGAGGCCATGAAGAGGCAGCTTGAGAGCGAGGTCCACGATTTAACTATACGATGTAAGCACTATGAAAAGAAGATTGTGGATGCTCAAGTGAATGTTGAATTGGTTGTTCGAAGCCAGGTTAATGAGTATCTGAAGTCAGATGAGTTTAAAGGCAATAATTTTGAACAACCTATTCACTTCTATGCGACGGGTTTCAATAATGGCCTCCTTAAGGCTCATGAGTCTCCGACTGTCCCTCTTAGCACTCTCCATGCCATAGACTATGATTCTGATGGTGAAGAAGTGCAATATGGCCCTAACGACCGTACTCTCCCTAAAGCTCATCCCCCATCTCCTCAAGGGACATTGGCCCGTTTAACGGCTGAGTTTGATCAGGGTACCCATCAGGTTGGTGACGGTCCACCTGTGCTTGAGGCTATAAATGTCCATTCGAATCCTCCTTTGGAAGGTGATTTTGTAGCAAATTTGACTGTCGTGACTGCCGATGTTCTGAAGAACACCTCTAATGTTGAGCCTAACCTGACTAGTGACCTTGCTTCTTCTGGGGAGATTTGAAGACCTTCCCCTATTTCGAAAGTTTATGTTTATAGATATTCAACAATCTTGTGTTTACTTTTGTATTTTGATTTCCTGTAATATATATTTTTATTTTCAATGAAACGTTTCCTTTGGTTGTAATTTGAAGCTTAATATGCTTGCTTTTCTATTTGGATTTTTCTTGTGGGGCATACTCAGTCCTGTCTTTTGTTTATACAAAATCTTAATGTATCGCTAGGTGGGCGAGCCATTGACGACTTGTCTTAGGCCGTCATAACTGCACTTTAAGATTTTTGTAAATGAAAGAAGTAGTAAATAAATTACTCAATGAAGATCATACTCAGGACTACTATAAATCATGGTTTGTAAAAATTTCTACGCTTTGTGCTCTTCCGAGCATTTTGCTCTGGAGTATTGTCTAGTCATTTAGCCCTAGGTTTGCTTCTAGGTTTGCTTCTAGGTTCTTCTACCCTTAGTCTATTTCTGAGCATTTTTGCTCTTAAACATTTTTCAGGCTCATAGCTCTGATTCTCTATCTGAGCTCTTTGGCTCGTGGTCAGCTTTTGGACTCTTTATCCTTGATTTTTCACTCGAGCTCTTTTGGCTCTCTATATATTAATCCGGGCTTTTTAGCCGTAACTTTTCATCCAAACTCTTTTGCTCTTGTCCCGAATATCTTTGCTCTTGCAGTTTTCTGGGCTCTTATGCCCTTATTTTACTTTCGAGTATTGTTGCTTGTGTGCCTCTGCTGGGCTCTTTTGCCTTGACTCGTTATCTGAGTAATTTTAATCTGGAGTATCGTCTAGTCACTTAGCCCTGGATTTGTTTTCGGGTTCTTCTACCTTTAGTCTATTTCCAAGCATTTTTGCTCTTAAATGTTTTTCGGGCTCTTAGCACTGATTCTCTATCCAAGCTCTTTGGCTCGTGGTCAGCTTTCGGACTCTTTAGTCTTGATTGTTCACTCGAGCTCTTTTAGCTCTCTATATATTACTTTAGGCTTTTTAGCCCTGATCATTATCCAATCTCTTTTGCTCTTGTTCCGAATATCTTTACTCTCCCCGTGTTTTGGGCTTTCTGCCCTTATTTTACTTCCAAGTATTGTTCCTCATATGCCTCTGCTAGGCTCTTTAGCCCTGACTCATTATCCGAGCACTTTTGCTTTGTCATTTTCTGGGCTCTCTGCCCTGGGTTTGCTTTTGGATTCTTCTACCCTTAGTCTATTTCTGAGCATTTTTGCTCTTAAACGTTTTTTAGGCTCTTAGCCCTAATTCTCTATCCGAGCTCTTTGATTCGTAGTCAGCTTTTGGGCTCTTTAGCCTTGATTTTTTGCTCGAGCTCTTTTGGCTCTTTATATATTACTCCAGGCTTTTTATTCTTGACTCTTTATCTGATTTCTTTTGCTCTTGTTCTGAATATTTTTACTGTTGTCGCGTTCTAGGCTTTTTGGCTTCTCTCTTTTTTTTAGCTTTTTTGCCTTTGTGTATATTTCGGGCACTTATACCCTTAGTCTGCTTCCGAGCATTTTGGCTTTCTAATTAGCTTTCGGGCTTTTTAGCCCTAATGGTATGCTTCCGAGTATTTTGCTCTCGTGCATCTTCTAGGCACTTTTGCCCTTAGTCTGTTTCTAAGCATTTTGCTCTCGTGCACCTTCTGGGCATTTTGTCCTGATTATTTTTCCAGGGATTCAGGTTTGTGGCTTTACTGGTGATTTCATGACTCAAGCTCATGGCCTTTCTTTTATTTGTAACAGTTATGTACAAAATAAAGCCTACACAGAGTATATATAGCGAGAATGCTTGTTATCAATTGAATAACATTAATGAACATTGTATCGTAGAAGATACTTAGCTTCATGGTTCGAGATCTTGGCTTTTCTTGGTATTTCTGAGATTCAGGCTCGTGACCTTACTAGTGATTTTCGGGATTCAGACTTGTGGATTTACTGGCGATTTCAAAGATTCAGGCTCGTGGCCTTACTGATAATTTTTGAGATTCAGACTCATGGCCTTACTAGAAATTTTCGAGATTCAGGCCTGTGGCCTTACTAGTGATTTCAAAGATTCAGACTCATGGCCTTACTGGCGATTTTCAAAATTCAGGCTCATCGCCTTACTGACAATTTCAAAGATTCAGGCTCGTGGCTTTACTAGCGATTTCCGAGATTCAAGCTCATGACCTTACTATCGATTTCAAAGATTCAGGTTCGTGGTCTTACTAGCTATTTCAAAGATTCAGGCTCGTAGTCTTACTGGCTATTTTCGAGATTCAAGCTCGTGCCCTTATTGGCGATTTTGGGCTTATTAACCTTTCTCTTATTTTTGAAATTTATTTGCAAAATAACAACTTGCACTGCATACATATATATATGTAACGAGAACACTCGTTGTTAGTTGAGTAATATTTGTCAATAAATATTGGGGCATGCGATATACTTAGCTTCATGTTGTCCTCCGGGTTCTCAGCTCTGATCATCCATCCCAGCGCTTCTTACCCTCCGTTTTCTTCCGAGCTTTTTAGCTTTGACTAGCTCTTTGGTTTGCTGGTTGACTCTCGGGCTCCTCAACTTTGACTATCTTTCCGAGCATGTTTGCTTTCGTGCACCTTCTGGGCTCTTTGAGCCTTGAGTCCGCACCCGAGTATTTTTGTTTTCTTGCTTCTGGGCATTTTTAGCCTTGGGTTCGCTCATTTGCATTTCTTTCGGGCTTTTAGCCTTGAATCTGCGCCCGGGCACTTTGTTTCTGTGTTTCTTCCGAGCACTTAGCCCTAAATCCTGCTTTTTCTGGGGTTTAGCCCTGGTTCTCCCGAGCTTTTTTGCTTTGGGTGATTTTTGGGCTCTTGGCTCTGACTCTCTAGCCTTTCTTTTGCTTTTGAACTTTTCTAAAAAGTAAAGGCTTGCACAAAGTGTATGTAACGAGAATGTCCGTTGTTAATTTGAATAGCAAGATACTTTAGATTCATGATTCGACTGAATGCAAATATTAATTTTGTACAACCATATCATCTCATATGATTTAAAAGAATCTAATTAATATTTTCATGCATAAATCACTTCACAGGTTCTAAATCATAAAGCAACATGCTTTAAACAGATAATCCTTTTCTCAGTGGATTCATGTTAATATTAATCACATATGAGAGCTTTTTAAGCTACTTCAGTATACTTATCATATTCGAATTCACATACACAAGGCTTTTATCTAAGATTGTAAATTTTTTTACTAGTTCATAATAGCAAAAATACTTTGAGTTAAAGAAAGCAACTGTACAACTTGGGTAATTTGTGCACATCATTCGTTTTCCATGGTTGATGGATTGCCCTTGTGCTGCTCTTTCTTCTCACTTCAGCATCTTCCTCCATCTGATTTTTATCGTGTGGCTTTTAGATGCAGTTGATGATTCCTGGGTCTTTCACCCTCTCTCTTTCTTTTGGTCTCCCTTGTTACTTGGCTATTAGCTTTTCTCAGTTTTCCATATGGATCCAATGGGTTTTGTTTGGAAACTCCGGCGACAGAATAGTCTCCTTCGTTTTCCACAAACGACGCCACTTGATGAACTGAGATCCAGTAGGGTGTCCAGATGATGCCACCTAGACAGAGGCTCGATTCAATGGATTGACTATTGATTCATGATCGGTTCTATTAGGTCTCTCCATGTTTGATCTTGAGGAAGGGGGCCTGTAAGATAGGAAAAGACGGTCAAAGGTTCACCGGAGATGCCCCGGGTGGAGACCCTCCTACGCTCAAGTTAGATCAAGCGTTATTTGAGATTCATTAATGTAAGGAGAAAATAAATAATAAAGCCTTTAAAGGAATTTCCAAAGGGCCACCATTTTTAGGGTTCTTCTGTGAATATATGGGAGAGAGAGATTAACTTCTTAGGGGAATTAATCCCTGCAAAAGAAAAGAGAGAACTCCTGAGAGAGGTTGGTTCAGGGATATTTATACCCTAGTTCCCTACTTTACACCCCAACAGATTGGATGGTAGCGTGTTGTGGCGGGTATGTCTGGCGGCTGGCAATTTTCTAATCAATGCATAACTTGTTTGCCCATACCCTTTGGTAGGTGTGTCAAATAGCTGGGCAGCCTTTTCGCATGTGCATTTAATATCTCGAAGAGGGTTTAGAGGGGTCGACCATCACATTGGAGGTCGATACCTTATTTTGATTTCATGAAATTGTGCTCAGTTTATCCAATCTATACAAAGACAGGTTCCTTTCGGTCATTGAGGTTAGTTGTTCATGTATTCAAATGCCTCGTTTATGGTGCGAGTCTTGAAGTGGTCGACCATGTCATTCCGGGAATTGGTAAAGTTCTAAGGAGCTGGAGGTCTAATCTTCAATATCTATTGGCCGAGCTTTTCCACTATCCGGTCAGACCGAATGGCCTGGCTCCTGAATCCTTCCCATAACTGGCCTATTTTTTATGTGTTATCACTGGTATTATGCCAATTACCAAATCAAACATGCCCTCTTTACTTCTAGACCCAAACAACATCTTTGCTTCCATTTTCAAGGAAGATAGTAAGAATATCACAAAGCTGAGTGGAATTTTGATTAACACACTTGAAATATTAAAATCTGAAACTTTGGATGCTCTTAAGAGTGGAAAAGTAGTGGATGGGTTGCCGCCACTCTATCCCGTTTTATTTACCCCTCTGAATTTGAGAAGGAAACAGACGGTGGGCTACTGAAATAGCATGGGGATCAATTACCAAGGTCTGTGGTGTATGTTAACTTTGGCAGCAAGCAAGCCATGTCAAGGGAGCAAATAAATGAGATACAAGATGGATTACTAAGGAGTGCGTATCCATTCTTGCCGATGGTGAAAGATAAGAGAGTTGACAAGGAGGATACAGATAGCTTGAACGAGGTGCTTGGAGACGAACTGATGGAGAAGATCAAGGACAAAGGGTTGGTAGTTAAGCAATGGGAGAACCAGGTGGAGATTCTTGGTCACCCAGCGGTTGGTGGGCTTTTCAGCCATTGCGGGTGGAACTTGGTGACTGAGGCTGCATGGCACGGCGTGCGGTTACTAGTATGGCCAGCAAAAAGGGATCAGAAAGTGAAGGCAACGGTGGTGGAGAGGAGTGGGTTGGATGTGTGGCCAAAAACATGGGAATGGGGTTTAGAGACGGTGGTGAAAAGAGAAAAAATAGGGGAGAAAATTAAACAGATGATGGGAAGTGAAGAGTTGAAATTGAGAGCTAAACAAATTCAAGAAGAGGTAAGGAAAGCTGTGAGTGCTGGTGGCAGCAGTAACATTGCGCTCAGCGAAGTCATTGATGAGTGGAGCAACGTCGAAGCAACGATGTGAGATCTTGTAATAACCCGTTTAAATTGTCTCTACTAAATTTGCGAAGCACTATTATGTTAAATTAAATATAATTATTAAATTAGGATCAAATTTTTATGTATTATTATTTATTAGTGTCTAATATATAACTATATTTTTCTTAATTAGAGTCGCATGTGTGCCTGTGTTTTAATCCTTTATTCATTAGATGGTTAAATCTACCAAGTTAAATATTAATCATGACTTTGTGGAAAAAGAATATTAATCATGACTTCTACAAAACTATTATAATAAATAATTTTAATAAACATGTTATAATATATAGGACATTTTTTTTTTTTTAAAATGAAAGAAATATTATTAACTCAAAGCGATCAAGGAAACTATATGAGGAGGAGGGATATGAACCCAAACTCCTTGACCTGACTCAGAATGAGCCGATGTTGCTAGAACATGAGCGACATCATTCGCAGACCTGTGAATAAAAGCACATCTTGCTTCCTCATAACTGGACAGAAGCAATTTACAATCTTGAACCAAAAGACCAAAATGTGATAAATCATCTAATGAAGCATTGTTAATGGACACAATAAGAACCTGAGCATCCGATTCGAAAAGAACTCGATCCCATCCGCACTCTTTAATCCAGCTCAATGCCTCTCGAAAAGCCACTGCCTCAGCACACTTAACCTTCATCTGACTGCAAAAACAGCCTGCTTTAGCCGCTATAAATCTACCATTAGCATCTCGGACTACACAGCCAAAGCCTAGCGAACTTCGTTGCGAGTTTAAAGAGGCGTCAATATTAACCTTAATCCAACCCTGCGGTGGAGGAGACCAAATAGTCAAAGCCGATACAACATTGGTGCAGCTGGTAGAATCAGAACAGGCCCCCCTCCATTGCTGCAAAAAATTCAGTGCCATGAAGAACACACCACTCGCAGTTCGACCCTGAGCTTTCCAAACAACATTATTTCTGTTATGCCACAAAGCCCAACATATCATTAGAATAAGGGAAGCATTCTCCGCAGAAGCAGTAAAGAAGGCTAAAGAGAACCACTCCCTAAGAGAGGCAGCAGAGAAAGCAGGCCAACCCAAAGGCGAACTCAACCAGCAACTGCGGGCAAAAGGACACTGAACAAGAATATGTAGGATAGTCTCAGGAGCCTCATGACACAACGGACACATCGAATCAACCGGAACTCTCCTGGACTGAAGCAAAGAGAGGCAAGGAACTACATTAACTAAAGCACGCCAGCAGAAATTAAGCACTTTAGGAGGCACCTTCGTCTTCCAAAAACGACTCCATATCTCACTACCTTCCCTACGTCGAAACCCAGCAACCAGAAATCTGTAAGCACTCTTAACAGAATAGTGACCATTGGATGCAAACTTCCAGCACCACGCATCTGGATGCGAAGAAAGACTTAGAGGGATGTTCAAAATACAACTCCTGTCTCTATCATTGAACAACTGAGCTATTAAACTCTCATTCCATCTATAGCCGATCATAAGATCCGCAACAATAGAAAGAGTACAGTTCGGAGGAGGGGGTGTAGAAACCAATAAGTCGGGCGCCTCTTTCAACCAAGGGTGAGTCCAAATAGAAATTGACCTGCCATTCCCAATTCTCCAATAAGCACCAGCTTTAACCAAACTCTGAGTCGCCCATATACTACGCCACAAAAAGCTAGGATTGTGGCCCAAAGATGCTTCCAAAAAAGATGTTGTTGGAAAATAACGAGCCTTAAGAACGCGGGCCACTAAAGAATGAGGCCTGTTAATAATGTTCCAACCCTGCTTACCAAGCATGGCTAAGTTAAAATCATGGAGCGATTTAAAACCTAACCCGCCATCAAGTCTGTGCTTCGCCATTCTATGCCAACCCAGCCAGTGAATACCGCGATTTTGATCAGCACCCTTACTCCACCAATACCGAGTCATCATACGCTGCAAATCAGCACATAAAGTCCGAGGCAGTAAAAACAAACTCATAACATAGTTTGGCATAGCTTGGAGGACTGTTTTCAAGAGGACCTCCTTACCTGCTTGGGACAACGCACGATGCTTCCATGAATTCAGCCGCTTCCACAAACGATCCTTAACAAAACTGAACACTTCCCTCTTGTTACTACCAACATGAGAAGGGAGTCCCAAATAATTACCCAAATTCGGCTTCTCCTCAATCTGGAGCACTGAACAGATAGAAACCCGAAGAGCCACAGGAGTATACTTGCTGAAAGAAAGAGATGATTTTTGAAAGTTACATTTTAGTTTAAATTCTCAACATAAACGGATTCCTCATAATGCTTTGAAAAGAGCATTAATTGTTTATTACGTTGGAGTTAAAATGCTTTAATTAAATTATTGGGTCAATTGAAACAAAGGTTTCAATTTGCTCCTGATGCTTGGAGCGATCATATCGGAAGTTAGTTTGTAGACTGGAATTGTTTGGCACTGGGTTGAAGATGATTTTTTTTGTATGCAAGTAGTTTTATACTGTATGAAAAACATTTAAGTATAGTTTTCAATATTTAAAAGCATAATGTTATTTAAACAATTTAGACACTTTAACATTCTCCCTCTTCCTTAAATGAGAAAGAAAGTTCTATGAAGTTTTTTTCTTTTAAGATATCTAGACCTTATTTACTTCCGCTTTTTAGATCTTTCCTACTCGGTAGGGTAAAAGATGTCTCTTTTCACTGTGTTGACCGTGAGTTTCTACCTACCATTGAGAGGGGTTGTAAATAGTTTTATTTATTTTTATTGGAAATAATTTTTGTTCTAACTACAAGTTTTTCATTTGGTTCTCCTTTTTTGAGTTTTTTCAATCGAAATTACTATGTATTGCCTTCATATGTTTGTCTCTAATTGTTTGTTTTTCTTATACTTTTTTACAATGTTTGAAGGTTCAAATTCTTAATCTATCGTCTAAAGGCCTAATGGTCACGGTTCGAAAAGCACATTGATGGTCTCATTAGCTATAAGTGTGGCAATAATGAGAAAAACCACTCTCAACTAGTCGTTCTTCCTACACAAATTTGAGTCTTCTCACTTTTGTGCTACACAAATTTGAGTCTTCTCACTTTTGTGCTGAGAGGTTGATTTCCTTTCTCAATGATTAGTTTATGCTAAAAGTGAAACTTCTTCTAATAGGATTGAGCTCGCAGAGACTCAAAAACAGCATGTGTGATGTCAAAGAGTCTCTTATCTCTATTCTATGCGGATGCTGTTGGAAATATTGGGATAAAATAATAAAACATGAGTCGTGTTGAACACTGTCCTTAAGGATTTATTTTGTGATCCCTCAAGATTAAATGGATTCTTCTGAAATTTAATTCGCAGGATCAGGACAACAATAATTTATCTCTGATTTATAACCCAGCAGATAACACAGAGGAAAGAAAGAATAAAGTAGAAAAAATGGGAGTCACTATCTTTATGTATACTGCAATTTATATACCACCCATAAGGGATATGAATATCATTAAGAGCTTTCATCTCATCCTCTCATTAATGCAGTATAGCACTTCTCACACCATAGGAAGGGACAACAATAAATAGTGCTATCAGAACTAACAAGTGACTTGTTATTATCCATATGAACCTCTCCAATCACAAAGATTGGATTTCCATCACTGTTAATTTCAAATTGGCTCAAGTCCCATTCCCCTCGATATTTCATCTATTAGTTTTTTCCCTAAAGGTTTAGTCAGATGATCGGCCAAATTCACTTCTGACCTCACATAATCAATGGAAATAGTTCCATCTTTCAGCAGCTGCTTAATAACATTAAGTCTCAGACGATTATGTCTGTTCTTACCATTGAAAGTTTTATTCTTTGCAATGGCTATTGCCACTTGGCAATCACAATACATTGATACAGATGGTGTTGGTTTTATTCCCAACGGAATATTTGCTAAGAAGTTTCTTAGCCACTCAGCCTCAGTTCCAGCTAATTCCAGAGCAATAAACTCTGACTCCATTGTGGATTTAGCAATGATATTTTGTTTGGTTGATTTCCATGTAATTGCACCACCTTCTAAAGTGAATACATAACCACTAGTGGATTTTATCTCATCTGAATCTGAAATCCAGTTAGCATTACTGTATCCTTCTAATACAGCGGGAAATTCACTATATAAAATACCATAGTTCATGGTACCTCTCAAATATTTCATTAGTCTAATTAATGCAGCCCAATGATCGTTATTGGGATTATGTGTGTACCTACTCAATCTACATACAGCATAAGCTATATCAGGTCGTGAAAAATTCATTAAATGCAATAGACTCTCAATGATCTGTGCATATTCAGATTGAGCAACAACGTCACCTCTATTTTTCTTTAATTGACAGTTATGATCATAAGGGGTACTCACTGGTTTGACATTGAAATGTCTAAACTTCCTTAGAAGCTTCTCAACATAATGCTCTTGTGATAGCATTACACTATCATTCTTCCTTATGATTCTAACTCCCAAAATTACGTTTGCCTCTCCCATATCTTTCATATCAAATTTAGAGGCAAGGAAAGTTTTTGATTTACAAACTATATCGTAACTTGTACCAAAAATAAGCATATCATCCACATATAAACAAATAATCACAGATTCACCATTTATATGTTTTGTATATACACACTTATCAACTTCAAAGAAGGTAAAACCATCATTCAACAAAACTTGATCAAATTTCTCATGCCACTGTTTGGGGGCTTGTTTTAAACCATATAATAATCTAAGAAGTTTGCAGGCTTTATTTTCTTGACCAAAAATAATACAACCATTAGGTTGTACTATATAAATTTCTTCTTCCAAGTCTCCATTTAAAAAAATTGTTTTAACATCCATTTGATAAATAACAAGTTTATGTATAGAGGCTAACGCAATTAATACTCTAATAGAAGAAATTCTAGCTATAGGAGCAAAAGTGTCAAAATAATCTATATTTTATTTTTGAGAAAAACCTTTTGCTACTAGTCTTGTTTTATACTTTTCAATTGACCCATATGGGTTATATTTTCTTTTGAAAATCCATTTACAACTAATAGGTTTAGCTCCTGGAGGCAAGTCTACTAAAGTCCAAGTACCATTTTGAGTAATAGAATAAATTTCAGCTTTAATTGTTTCCTCCCAAAAAAGAAGTTTCAGAAGATTTAATAGCTTCAGAAAAACTTAAAGGTTTATTTTCAACAAGATAAGTGTAAAAGTCATTTCCAAAAGAAGTCTCTTTTCTTTGTCTTTTACTTCTTCTTAAATCTTCATTATTATTTTCAAAATGATTTTCATAAATATCTTCATTAGGTGCATGAGAAATTTTCTCAACTTTTAAAGGAAAAATATATTTAAAAAACTCAGCATTTTTTGTCTCAATTATAGTATTACAATCAAACGCATCACTTTTCAAAATAAGAAATCTATATGCAGCACTATGTTCAACATAACATATAAATATGTAATCAGAAGTTTTTAAACCTATTTTTCGTTTCTTAGGATCAGAAAGAATTATTTTAGCAAGACACCCCCACACTTTTACATATTTTAAGTTAGGTTATAACATTTTCAAAGTTCATAGGGTATTTTATCAGTTTTCTTATAGGGTATCCTATTTTGTAGATGACAAGCAGATAATAAAGCTTCTCCCTAAAGGTTGTTAGGTGAGGAAGAACTTATTAATAAAGTATTCATCATTTCTTTTAATGTTCTATTTTTTCTTTCCGCTACTCCATTAGATTCAAGTGAGTAGGGTGGAGTAAATTCATGAATTATTCCTTCTTTTTCACAAAAGTCATTAAATAAGATATATTTCCCATCTCTATCTGATCTAATCCTTTTTATTTTCCTATTTAATTGATTTTTTACTTCAGCTTTATACAATTGAAACATATTAAATGCTTCATCTTTGTTTCTAAGCAAATATACTTTAGTATATCTAGAGTAGTCATCAATAAAAGTTGCATAATATTTTTTACCACCTCTAGTAATAGTTTGTTTTAAATCTCCTAATTCTGTGTGTATTAAACTAAGCAATTCAGATTCTCTATGTGTAGTTGAACATGATTTTTTGGTTGACTTAGATTCTACACAAATCTCACATTTATTTAAACATGTATTACTAGTGCCAGATATTATACCAAGATATTGCATTTTTTTAATATAAGAAGCACTAATATGTCCTAATCTAGCATGCCATAAATCAAAAGAATCAAGCAATAAAGCAGAAGGAGATGCATTTTCATTTGTTATTGCAGAAATATTGAGAATAAAGAGTCTCTGATTACAATAACCTTTTCTAATAAAAATTTCATTTTTTGTCAGTATAATTTGGTCTGACCCAAAAGACACTTTAATCCCAGTCTTTCCCAATAGAGCTATAGAAATTAAAATAGCTCTCATATTAGGTACATAAAGTGCCTCATTAAGTGCCAAGGTCTTGTCAAATGTGAGTTTGAGAAGAACTTTCCCTTTACCAATGACACTTGCAATCCTAGAATCACCCAAATATACATGTTCTTCTCCTTCCCCCACTGTAGTGTAGGAGGTAAACGCATTTCTGTTTGTACAGATATGCCTAGTAGTACCAGAATCTACTACCAATTCTTGCACATTAGCTACAAGAAAAGTTTGAGAAATGACCGCAGCAATAATGTCATCTCCTTCAACTAAGTTCACTTTTAGTTTAGGAGGATTGTCATTCGTCACTCTTTTCCTGCACTGGGGTGCATCATGACCTGACTTACCACAAACAAGACAATATCTTTTCCTTTTAAAGATGGGATTATTAAACTTAGGTTTGTAATTAGGTTTCTTTTTTTTTGTACCTGTTATTTGATTTATGCCATTTTCCTTGTACAAGATTTGCTCTTGTAGCTAGCTCTTTTCCTTCTGCAGCTTTAAGTTCCCTCCTATTTATATCTTCAATCTTCGAGATGTCAGGAAAAGATTTGGTGTACGGAGCAGTAGGCAGTGCAAAAGTAGAGACAGTGACAACATTTGGTTCCATTTGTGTACTGATAAATCCTTAAGATTGTTTGAAATATTGGAATAAAATAATGAAACCCGAGTCGTGTTGAACATTGTCCTTAAGGATTTATTCTGTGATCCCCCAGAATTAAACAGGTTCTTCTGGGATTTAATTCGCAGGATCAGAACAATAAGAATTTATCTCTAATTTATAATCCAGCAGATAACACAAAGGAAAAAAAGAATAAAGTAGAAAAAATGGGAATCACTATCTTTGTAAAGACGAAGGCTATTTATTGTGAAAAAACTAACCGCTATATATGGTTATAAAATTCTTGAAATAAAATTATAACGGTCATATTTAATATTATATTTAAATCTCATAAATAAAATATTTAATGATCATAAAATCTTTATTATCATAAAATTTTCAACGACCATAAAATCTCTAATTACCATAAAATCTCTAATTACCATAAAATCTCTAATTACCATGAAATCTTCAACGATCATAAAATCTTTAATAACTATAAAAAAATTTTAAAATCTAAACTAATTTTACAAACAGATGCCACATAAATCTCGATTTTTCCATCATCAATGTTGTTGTTGTTTTGGTTTTAGGTTTATTTCAACCTTGATTGAGATGTGCTTTAGGTACATGTATATTTATTGTCCTCTTTTACTGCGGTGAAAATCTTTTGAAACTATGCTGGAGTTCTCTTTCGCCGATAATGAATATAGATACCACGAAAAATTTCTTATGCTATTTTTCTATTGAGCGGCACTATTTCTTTATTTTTTTATATCCCTTTTCGAGTTTTGACTACTTTAGTTTTAGGATATCTTTTTAAAATTTTAGACATTTTTATTACTGAGTTGGGTTGGAAACCTTATAACTTCTCTGCATTAAATTTAGTTATCACTAATATAATTGGTTATTGTCATGTATTTTACTCTTTCTCTAATATATGAATGTTTATCTTCAAATTAAAAAAAAAATGACAATTGAAGAGTTAAAAACCATGAACAAGAAAATATAATGGTGAGCTTTGATGAGAACTCCATAAATCAAAATACGAGCACATCAATGATCAGCTATCATCAATGGAGATCAACTTTTTAAGCCAAGCAAACCCCCTAAAGCTTTGATTTCTCTGTCCATGAGGATATGTAGGCATTTTATTTATTAATTAATTAAGTTCAGTTTTTTTTTAACCTGTGAAAAATATATAATATTTCTTTTCCATTAAATTGTAATAATATTGAATTTATTTATGTTGATCAATTTTGCACCATTTGTATATCGCCTTTCAATTCTCCAATTAACATTTTCACTCTTTAAATATTATTTAATATTCTATTTTCGCACGTCTGAGCGCTATTCCACGTGTGCCTATCTTTTTCCAAATCGTAAAGCCAATGACTGATTGACACGAAAGCCCGCTTTGGTTGATTAATATGGACCTTTGTTGCTATCCATTTTTCTTATCACTCCCTCAATGCTAAACCCAGGGAGAATGAACACTCTCTTCTTCCAATCTCCCTCTCAGATTTCATCACCTGAAACTCCCAACATTATCCCTCAAAACAAAATTCAAACTGTACCCAATCACAAACCCAGAAATGTTTCTTGGGTTTCTTCTCTGCCTTCCTGCCAACTGATCCTTCACAAATCTCTTCCTTTGGCTGTTGCTCTGCTTCTCTCTGCGAGTCCAGGTGAATTAATCGAATTTATCCCCGTTTTTTGTGACTGTATCTGCGTGAATTGATTGATTTTCTCGCCCCTTTTCCGGGTTTTGCAGCTAAAGCAGGACTTATGTCTGGATTTTCTGGGCTGGAATCAATACCTGGTCCCCAGATTCCTCAAATTGATTTTCTTAACCGGTTCAATGGTCTGATGCTAAATTTCCCTGTTCAATTTCGGCTTTATATGAAATTAGATTTTCTTTCCCTCCTTTTTAACTGGGATGCGCTCTGTTGCAGAAGAAAACCAGAAGAAGTACGCGGAAAATGATGCGAGATTCAAATCGTCTCCCATACTTAAGGAGCTACTAGAACGATCCAAGCAGAACAAAGAGAAGTAATTTAAACTAGTTCTTTTAGGTAGAGGGAAAATGAGAGAAATTTATCAGAGAATGAAATAGGAAATGCTAATTTTGTGAATATTTAATATGATGGGATTTGCAGGAATCGTCAGCAAGTGCTTGATAAGTACTGCATTCGCGGAGCAGAATGGGGTGTTGGAGATTGTTCAGCAGAGGGAATGTCGCCTGAGGAAAGAGAGAAGTTCATTTCTATGCTAAAAGAGAAAGCTGGAATGAAATAATTCAAGCCACTTTCAGTAAATACTTTTTTTTTTTTTTTAATATAATCCTGTGTGCACTTTTAGCATTCTCTTTTATAAATCTCTTGAAATACTACTAGATTTTATTTAACAATCTCTTGGGATATCAATAAGTCTCTTATTACATTAATATTTATTTTTAAATGTAAAAATATAAAAGTAAAAAGTTTAGAAATAGTAAAATAAAATCTACCAGTATTTTAATAGATTTATGGTAAAAAAGAATGTTAAAAGGACATGCATGACTGTATTCGTATAATAAATATTAATGTATTTAATTATTAATAATTTTAAATTTAAAAATAAGCACAATTAAATTTTTATACTTTTCTCAAAAGTTATATAATATTATTTATATAATTTTTAGAATTATAAAAATAAAATTTTATTATATAAAAAATATTTTTATCATTGAAAATAATATTATTTTTACGAGTACTTATTTGGCTATTGAGTAACAGTGTAGGAACTTGATTAGACTTATATTATTTTAAACAAACAATAAAATAATTAACCCACCTTCCTTTCTCTAAATATTTATTGAAAAAAAAAATAATTTTACAGTTTATTTGGCTCTAAAATAATTTAGTAAAATTTACTAGTTAATCTCTCTGTGATTTGAAAATTTCATTCGTTAATTTTTAATTTTTATAAAAAATTTATTAATTAGTAATTTATTTGATTCTAAAAAAATTTAATAAAATTTACTATTTAATCTCTATGTAATTTAAAAAAATTCATCCGTTAATCTTTTAAATTTTATAAAAAATTTATTAATTAGTCTTTTAATATTTAAAGTATTCTAGACTTTTTTATAATAGTTAACTATTAAAATTAATAGAATGGCGAATTAGTAAAACTTTTAAAATGTTAAAAATATTTTAGTGCATTTTTTAAATTAAATAAAAACTTTTTTATAATATAGAGGATAAGTAATAATTTTTCCAATTTAATATGATGCCTTAAAAAATTTTAGTTACAATTGATATACCTAGTTTATAGATGCCCATTAAGATAATATGTTTAAATTAGCCCTTGTGCTTGTTCAATATAACCCAATTTCATTTAGATTTAGATTGATCTAACTTAATCTTGGTTAAACAAATTAAAATTTTCATTTTTGATAAAATAAAATATTATTTTTATATAATAATTTAAAATGTCAAAATAATATTTTCTAAAATTTATATTTATAAAGAAAAAGAAAAAACAAGCAAACAAAGTAACTTTTCATTCACCCATCTTTCTTCCTCAATATGGAGTACTCCCAAATGAGCAAAGCAACAAGAAGTATTTGTCTTTAATTCCTTGAATTGTAATTCTAACCAAGATGGATTTTGCTGGGTTTTATGCTAAAGTGAATCATCGGTGGATGAAAGGAATGATATGCAAAAGAGCTGATCTAAGCACAATTTAAAATCTATCTGTCCAAAAACGAGGTGCCATAGAAATCAGCACGCCATGGAGCTTTGCTGGTAAAGCTATCTTGGTGCAATTTCTGATCTCACTGGCTGCAACTTTAAGTGTCTATATATGGGAGTTTTGAATTTTATTTTTTTTCATATATCAAAAATCAAGTTGTATTACTAAAGCCATTAATCCAGCAAAGAGTTGGATGGGAATACGTCTACATCTAAAAACATCGTCTCACGTAGATTTTTGCACTGACATATATGCTACTTGATTCTTGTTAAGTGAGAAAAACACTTTAGAATTATGTTAGATGTATCAAATCTTTTTTTGTATAAATCAAACGGTGTTTGAAATTCACTAAGTGACAGGCATGCCCATTAAAGAGGTAAAGTGCTTCCTCCAAGTTTTAAAGATACTCCATATTTAAAGTTCGAACTTGAAACCCCTTATTAAGGGAAAAGGAATTCACTCAATTTCATTTCACCTCTTAAGGGTTAATGTATCGAATTTTTTAATTACTGCCATTTTTTGCTCTAAACCACTCAAAGAAACCTCATAAGCGGTTTCAGATATTTGATTCAAAATAATATTTTTTTAAGAAGTTCATTTCTTAAAAAGTATATTTACTGGTAGGTTACTTCATAGTAAATAAGATTTGATATGTTCGACTGCTATATATATATATATATATATATATATTTTCACAAGGTAGATCTATTAAAAGTTGCAAACTATGAGATACAAAGTTCATTTAAGCACAAGGATTACATCTAAAAGAAGCATCAGTAATGAACTTTTTGTAAAGGAATTGAACAGCTTGATTGCTACTACTCCTAACAAAAAAAAAAAAAATTGGTATCTCCGACCTGATTAGCTAAGGACAAAATATCTACAATCACATTTTAAATTAACAAAGGAGGGAGTGACCGCAACAAGCATTGATAACTGTTAGCGAATCTCCTTCAACAACAATCCTAGAGAAGCCTCTTCTGATGGCTAACTAAATAGCTTTCCAAAAAGCGAGGCTTTCGAGAAGTAAGGGATCCGAATAAGAATTCCACAAATGGCAGCTCCAATCTATAATACCACCATGAAAATTTCGACTTAAGACAACAAAAGCACCCACACTATTTGAAACATTATATGCTGCATCAAAATTGATCTTAATTAATCTTAAGGGAGGACATAACCATCATTGGATCACATCCAATTGAGAAGGAGAGGAGATGTTAGAAGAAGAGGAGGATAAACAAGCAGCATAAAAGTCCTCTTGGTAGCAAATGGCTGCGGTTATGAGATTAGTAGCAGGTCTATACTTCTGATTGAAGGTCTCATCATTTCTATTCTTCCAAATTTGCCAAAGGAGGAAGCTCATGAGTTGCAACAGAAGGTTACTTTCTGAATAAGAAGTTAGAAACCTCTCTATTTGTTTCCATATATCTGTAACGACCCCAAAATGGACCGTCACCGGCACTAGGATTCAGGTCGGCTTAAGGCCGCCAGAACCCGTAGCAAGCCTGCTATACTCTCTGTATATCTGTAAATCTCATACATGATCATACATTTTCTGTGAAAATAAAAACTCTTTTCTGAACCAAGGCTTAACCTGTGCATGCACTATCTCTGTACTCTGTACTCTGTACTCTGTACTCTGTACCCCTGACTAGAGCTTACTCTAGATGGGTTAACTCATACCTATTAAGCCTGTTTTTTCACATACTCTGTAAAACATATACATATACAGATCATGTATATAACAACAGATTTACAACACAAACTAAGTCAAGCACATCTGTAACTAAAAACACAACTAGTACATCTCTTTAATATTACATGTCCACTCTAAACTATTAAATATCTCTTTTCTCTTTCTGCACTTAGCTGACCCTTCCCTGTACACTGTACATTGAACCTGCAAAACTGGGGTGAAGGGAGTGGGATGAGCTCTATAGCCCAGTGAGTAGAACAGTAAAACAATTCATTAAAATATGATCTGATGGAATGCGTCATAACACAGACAAACCACACAAGTGAAAGAAACGGTGCTCTTACCGCTTCAACCGACTGAGGGCCATTTATAGGTGGCTGGCCAAACCACCTTCGGCGGCCACACGTGAAACCGAAAGCCATGCATGTTTGGCGGCCGAACCTCAACTTCGGCGGCCGAACCTGGCTTTTCTGCCTTGGTTCAATTCATTCAAAAACTCATTTCCTTATGCTTTAAAACTATGAAACATACCAAAACATTTGAGAAAAACATAAATCTATCCCGTCTAAAGACTTTCGGCAAACTGAACTCCAGCGAAAAGTAGAATTCCGATGCCGGACTCCAGCCGGGTATTACAATATCAATCATTGCTGAGCCCATAAGAAGAGTTGATCGGATCCCCAAAGGGGATTGAATCCAAATTAAAGCAGCAATAGGACAACAAAGGAAGATATGTGCAATGGTTTCTCTTCCACCATAAAAGCAACAATCTGGTGCAATATTTGATAATCTTTGATAAAGAAGAACATTACAGGGGAGCCTTTCAGACAAAAATAATCATAGGAAATCTTTATCTTGCTAGGCCATTGCAGCTTCTAGAAATTCATCCAAAAAGAGGAATTGTTCACCACAAAAACCGGACTCGGATTACCTCAGTGGGTCTATGAATTAGAAAGATGCAGCCTCTTTGCAATTTGATAACCAGAACATACAGAGTAAACACCTCTCATGTCAAAATGCCAGACTAGCTGATCCTCTCTAGAAAAGATACTAGTGGGCATTCACAGAATATGGCTTACCTCTTCAGGAACAAAATTTTCTTGAAGAGGTTGAATGTTTCAGCTTTGGGTTATAGGGTCCAAAAGCTAAGACACTCGAAATATCGAAAGTTGATGATCCTGATTCACTTGAGGTCTAAAGGGAAATACGTTGGGAACCCAACAATCGTCCTTGTAAAAAATGAGCTCTCCATTCTCTACATGCCAACGAATGCCTTTTTTAAGGATTTCTTTGCCCTAAAGTATACTCTGCCATCCCCAAGAAGCTCTACACCCTTGAGAAGCCTACATAAAGGAGGAAGATGGAAAGTATTTTCCTTTAAAAACACGAGCCAAGAGGGAATTAGGGTTACACAAGATACGCCATCCTTGCTTTGCTACTAAAGCTCTGTTGAAGCTTTCCATATCCTGAAAATCCAGCCCACCTTTACCCTTAGGGTAACATAGTTTCGACCAAGCCACCATGTGTAATTTTTTCTCATCCTTCAGTTGTCCCCACCAGAAGTTAGCAATAGTGCTATTGATCTTGGAACAAAGACCCAAAGGAAGCCGAAAGCTAGACATACAATAAACTGGAATGGCAAAAGCAACCGCTTTGATGAGAACTTCATTACCTCTCTTAGAAAGCAAGTTCTCTTTCTAACCTGAACACCTTTGCACTACACACTCACAAATAAAATTTAAGGCTTTATGCTTATATTTTGGAAAATGGGAAGGCAAACCAAGGAATCTGTCTTGAAATTCCATATTAGAAATATTTAAAAACGAGGAGATTTGTTGCTTCACTGAATGAGGGGTGTTGGGACTGAAAGCAATAGCTGATTTGCTCAAATTGACTTGTTGGTCGCTTGCCAAAGAATAATCATATAGGATTCCACTAGAGAACAAAATGGAATCATCTGCAAAAAACAAGTATGTCATAGAAGGACCATAACGTGAGGTTGAGATGCACTTGATTGCATGTGATAAACCTTCCGCCATAAAAAGAAAAAGGTAAAGAAATAGAGGATCTCCTTGCCTAATTCCCCAGAAGGAGAAAAATGATCGAAGATGTGCCCATTGAGTTGAATAGAAAAGCTCACAAAGATGACTCATTGCATTATCCAAGAGATCCATTTATTGTGAAAACCAAAGCATTGAAGCATATGTTGGAGAAAGGACCATTCAATGCACTCATAAGCTTTACTAATATCAAGTTTGATGGCCATTCCAGTTCTTTTTCCTTTTCTCCTCAACTTCAAACTATGCATGACCTCATGATTAATGAGCATATTGTCAGAAATAAAGCTCCCTTTAACAAAAGCAGCCTGTTCAGAGCCTATGAGGCCATCCATAAAAGGTTGGATTCTAAGGGTGAGGATCTTTGCAGTAATTTTGTACAAGATATTGCACAAACCAATAGGTCTCAAATCCTTCATAATTATTACCTTTTTTACCTTTGAAATCAGAGAGATTAAGGTGTGATTAGCTGCTTTCAACATTCTTTCCCCTTCAAAGAAATCCATAACTACCCTATAGACATCTTGACCGATCACATCCCAATAAGTTTGGAAAAAGAAAGCAGTCATTCCATCTAACCCTGGTGCTTTGGACGGATGCATCGAAAAAACTGCTCTCTTAGGTTCTTCAGAAGAAAAAGGGGCAGTGAGTCTAGCATTCATCTCATTAGACACTCTAGGCAAAAAACTAGTTGTAATTCGACCAAAATTTTATGGTCCTAAAGACGAGTATATCTGGCAAAAATATCAAGAAGTAATGCTTTGAATTTCATGAAGATCCGATTTCCACACACCATTCTCATCCATTATGCTTGCAATGTAATTATGTATTCTCTTGTTAATGACCTTGGCATGAAAAAAAATTTGTGTTTTTATCACCAGATTTAAGCTAGTTAATTCTCACTTTCTGCTCTCAGTATTGCCCTTCCCTACGGATCTCTTCTGTTAAGTCATTTTCAATCCCTCGAATTGTATTAGCATCCCCACTCTCTTGGTTAGCTTTTGTTGAATCAAGTAGAGATTGGAGTTATTGGATTCGAGCATTAGAATTATAGGGATGGTTTTTATTCCACTGCATAATGGCATATTTGCAAGATTTAAGCTTGGACCAGACTTTGAACAAAGAAGGTCCTCTGGTCATAGAATCCCAAGTTGCAAAAATCACATCACGAAAGGAGGAATCAGCGGCCTACCGAGCATCAAAATAAAAGTGCTTTTTGGCTTTAAGACAAGAGGGAGAGATAGAGATCAACATAGGCCTATGATCAAACCCTCTATCTTTTAGGTGGTCAACAAAGGCATTAGGATAAAGTTGAAACCACTGAAAGGTAGCCAGAGAACAATCAAGGCGTTCTTGAATGTTATGCATCCCATCTCTATGATTATTCCAAGAAAAATTGGGACCTCTAAAACCCAAATCTATTAAACCCATCCCATCAATAAAGCACCTAAACATAGCAGCACTGTTAGGACAAAGAGAATTTCCCCTACACTTCTCCCTAGAGCATAAAATAGAATTGAAATCTTCCACTAATAAACAAGCTTCATTTAGTGAGTTTTTATATTGAAACAGAAGATTAAATTGATCCAACCATAAGGAAGCATCCAGACTCAAATAAACCAAAATAGAGGACCATGATTCATTAATAGAGGATTCAAAGATCATGGATGAAGAAGGTACCATATATGATAACAAACACATTCATATGGTCCTTCCAAGCAAAAACCGAACCTCCAAATGTTCCTACAAGATTGACTATTAGCATATAAAAAAAACACAAAAAATTAGCTTTTGTCTCACAAAATGGTCATTGTTTTTAGTTTCCAATACAAACACCAAATCAACAGAATGGGATGTATAAATCCTTTTAAGGTTATGAATTGTCAAGGGATTCCCTAACCCCTGACAATTCCAACTTAAGAGCTTCATTCTGGGGGTGGGGCCACTTAGGGCTGGCCACCTCCACCATCAATTTATCAGACTTTACCACACAATGCTTCTTGACTGGTGAATTTTTGAAATCCTCTGCGGCTTCATTATTTTTCTTCAAGTTACATTTTTGGTGCTCTTCAGTTCTCCCTAGAACAACACAGTCATCAGAAATCTCCTCAATAGAAAAATTCATAGGAGTTGATATGCTCGAATGAGCAAGCCTCTTCCAAGTCCTAGCAGGTAAGACAAGAGGATTGCTATTCTAGTTTTCAGTAGCATCTGATTAGGAAGAAGGGACTGGAAAGCTAACTTCCTTATTCAACAATATACCAGCAATCTGTATGAGATTATCTTCAGGACCTAACTCCTTCTTGTTCACTTGGAGATATGGACACTTGGATAAAAACTCAGCCTTTCGTTCCTGCCTTCGACTAGATGCTTGGGTGAGCTGAGAACCAATGCCCTGGGTTGAGGATGAAAATGATTCCTTCATAGCTGTGTTGTAAGGAATAGACATGGGCTGAAGCAAAGAAGGGCCCAAGGATTGGTCAATAAAAGCCACTGTTTTTTGTTGGACTTCTCGAGTATGAGTAGTGCGCTGAGCCAAGCTTTTGCAATCATTGTTGAAAAGTTGGGCTGAAGATAGAGACAACCCATTAGAGCATAATAGATGATAGGCTGGGCTCTCAGAGACTGTGTTCTCTAGGTCTGTAAAACCCTTTTCCCCTTTTTCATCTATGTAAGTACTCTTAAAGGTCTCTTTCTTTTCAAAAGATTTTTTCATCTATGTAAATCTTTAATGACCGTAAAATCTTTTGAAATCCAAACTAATTTTACAACAATCCCCCACATATTTCAAAAGATTTTTTATTGCTAGATTTAAAAATTTAGTGTATATGTTTCGAATCTAGTGTCTTTTAGACTATGAACCAGACCTAGATTAATAAGACTTAACATACAGAGTAATTGGTGAAACTTTTGTTTCTATGAACCAAAACTCATGTTTGTATGCTAATATCTCATCAATCTCATAACACTCTATAGATCTTGTTGTCAACGTTGTTTTGTGCTAATAGGCCATGCGCGCGCCTGGTAGTTCATAAGTGCTCTAGAGATTATGCCACAATCTCATAGAAGCAGTCCTACTCCACACTTATATAGGTAATATCATCAAGTGTATACTGCAATTTATACACCACCCATAAGGGATATAAATATCATTAAGAGTTTTCATCTCATCCTCTCATTAATGCAGTATAGCACTTTTTACACCATAGGAAGGGACAACAATAAACAGTGCTAGCAGAACTAACAAGTGACTTGTTATTACCCATATGAACCTTTTTCATAGGACCTCCAATCACAAATGTTGGGTTTCCATCACTGTTAATTTCAAATTGACTCAAGTCTCATTCCCCTTGATGTTTCATCTATTAGTTTTCTCCCTAAAGGTTTAGTCAAAGGATTGGCCAAATTCACTTCTGACTTCACATAATCAATGGAAATAGACGGATATGTCTATTTTTATCATTGAAAGTTTTATTCTTTGCAATGATTATTCCCGCTTGGCAATTACAATGCATTTTTACTAAGAAGTTTCTTAGCCACTCAGCTTCAATTCCAACCAATTCCAGAGCAATAAACTCTGACTCCATAGTAGATTTAGTAATGATGTTTTGTTTGATTGATTTCTATGTAATTGCACCACCTCCTAGAGTGAATACATAACCACTGGTGAATTTTATCTCATCTGAATCTGAAATCCAGTTAGCATCACTGTATCCTTCTAATACAGCGGGAAATCCACTATATAAGATATCATAGTTCATGGTACCTCTTAAATATTTCATTAGTCTAACTAATGCAGCCCAATGATCAGCATAACCTATAAGCATGCAATCAGAAGTTTTTGAACCTATTTTTCATTTCTTAGGATCAAGAAGCATTACTTTAGCAAGACACCCCTACACTTTTAAATATTTTAAATTAGGTGTATAATCTTTCCAAAATTCATAGAGTGTTTTATCAGTTTTCTTATAGGTTATCCTATTTTGTAAATGACAAGCAAATAATAAAGTTTTCCCCCAAAGGTTATTAGGTGAAGAGAAACTTATTAATAAAGCATTCATCATTTCTTTTAATGTTCTATTTTTTCTTTCCGCTACTCCATTAAATTCAGGTGAATAAGGTGGAGTAAATTCATGAATCATTCCTTTTTTTTCACAAAAGTCATTAAATGAGATATATTCTCCATCTCTATCTGATCTATCCTTTTTATTTTCCTATTTAATTGATTTTCTACTTTAGTGTTATATAATTGAAACATATCAAATGCTTCATTTTTGTTTCTAAATAAATATACTTTAGTATATCTAGAATAGTCATCACTAAAAATTACATAATATTTCTTTTTTTTACCATATCTAGTCATAGTTTATTTTAAATCTCCTAAGTCTGTGTGTATTAAACTAAGTAATTCAGATTCTCTATATGTAGTTGAACATGATTTTTTTTGTTAACTTAGATTCTACACAAATTTCACATTTATTTAAACATGTATTACCAGTGCCACATATTATACCAAGATATTATTTTTTTTATTTTTTTTAATATAAGACGCACTAACATGTCCTAATCTAGCATGCCATAAATCAAAGTATCAAGCAAGTAAGCAGAAGAAGATGCATTTCCATTTGTTATTGCAGAAATATTAAGAACAAAGAGTCCCTGATTACAATAATATTTTCCAATAAAAATGTCATTTTTAGTCGGTATAATTTTGTCTGACTCAAAAGACACCTTAATTTAAGCATTTCTCAATAAAGCTATAGAAATTAAATTAGCTCTTATATTAGGTACATGAAGTACTTCATTAAGTATCAAGGTCTTGCCAGCTGTAATTTTGAGAAGAACTTTCCCTTTACCAAGAACATTTATAGTCCTAGAATCACCCAAATATACATATTCTTCTCCTTCCCCCACTGTAGTGTAAGAGGTAAATGCATTTCTGTTTGCATAGATATGCCTAGTAACACCAGAGTCTACTACCCATTCTTGCACATTAGCTACAAGAAAAGTTTAAGAAATGACCGCAACAATAATGTCATCTCCTTTAACTAAATTCACTTTTGGTTTAGGAGGATTGTCCTTTATCACTCTTTTCCTGCACTGAGGTGCATGATGACCCGGCTTACCACATACAAAATAATGTCATTTCTTTTTAAAAGTGTGATTATTAAACTTAGATTTGTAATCGGATTTCTTATTTCGTACATGTTATTTGATTTGTGCACTTTTTCTTGTACAAGATTTGCTCTTGTAGCCAGCATCCTCAGCAGTATATTTCAAGTTCATTGAATCCCATATTTCCTTGGCTTCCTTATAGGAACAGTAGATATCAAATAGATCGTTAGAAAGAATACTGATAATTGTATGTCTACATACCTTATTAGAATATCCTCAGATTTCATGCAATTTTGGATCAACAGCAGGTACAGGTCTTGATTCTGTGATTGCTCAATCTTCGAGATGTTAGGAAAAAGTTTAGCGTATGGAACAGCAGGCAGAAGAAACCCACCGTTTGCAGAAGCAGAGACAGTGATAATGTCATTGGAAGTAGACAGTGCAGAAGCAAAGACAGTGACAACCTTTGATTCCATTTGTGTAAAGATAAATCCTTAAGATTGTTGGAAAAACATGATAAAATAATGAAACCTGAGTCGTGTTGAACACTTTTCTTAAGGATTTATTTTGTAATCTCCAAGGATTAAACAAATTTTTCTGAAATTTAATTTCCAAGATCAGGACAACAAGAATTTATCTATAATTTATAACCCAGCAGAAAATATAAAGGAAAGAAAGAATAAAGTAGAAAAATGAGAGACGTTATCTTTGTAAAAATGGAGGCTATTTATAGTGAAAAACAATCGTTATAAGCGGTTATAAAAATTTTGAGATAATATAATAAAATCATAAAAGTCAGATTTAATATTATATTTAAATCTCATAAATAAAATCATTTAATAACTATAAAATTTTTAACGACTATAAAATCATTTAATGACCATAAAATTTTCAACGACCATAAAATCTTTAATGAATATAAAATTTTTTGAAATCTAAACTAATTTTACAATATTAAGTAGTTAGTAAATACAACCAACCAAACAAGACTTATTTTAACACTTCTAAAAAGTTCTTATTTCCTTAGCTAAGTTTTTTTAAAACAAATAAAACCTCCATTTTATAATGATCTTATTAAGGAGTTATTCTCGATTGCTAATCTAATTAGGGAAAGATTTTAAATAACCTTTTTAGCCTCCGATTATTTTATAAAAATAAATTATACTCTCTCTGTTTTATAATTTTTGTTAATATTTTTTTTAATTATTTTAAAATTATTGTTATTTTTTTATACTATAGTAACATATAAATTAACTATTATAATTTTATTTAATTTTATCTTATTTTTAAAAAAACTTAACTTTCATATTAATTAGAAAAATATTTTTTATTAATAATTTTTTAAATGGTCAACATCTAAAAATTATGGAAATTGTTTTCTGAAAATTATTTGTAGCTAATCAGATCTTGGATCAACTTGCCTGTTGCTGAAGCTCCAAGACTTAGAAGCTAGAAAACATGGCATGTTCCAGCGAAAATGAAGATAAAAAATGCATCTCAACTTGCACACTGATTAGAGTGAGCATGGGCGGATTTATTTAGAGCAGTGGGGGCAAACCTCTTTTCTTTTTCTTTTTCTTTTTTTCTTTTTTTTTTTTTAATTTTTTACCAAAAGGCCAAATAGAGCAAGTTGAAAATACTTTAATATATAATTAAAATATTTTAAAATTGCCTTCACTAAATTTATCAAATTTTGTTTCATAATTTATTAAATTCATTAATTTTTCTCTTTAATTTATTTAACATTTTAAATTATTTATTCATTGAATCAAATATTATGGACTAAATCAACTATTTATGAAATATGAAGGTTTCAAATTTTAATTACAGCATAATTCAAGTGCTAATAAATAAATTGTCCAAAATTTTTCATAAAAATATCAAATATCACAATTTTTCTAATATCACAATTTATCCCATAAAACCTTTTTTTTTTTAATTATCAAAGTTCTCCAGTAAAACTAGGGATGTAAACGGGTAGGGTACCCGCAAAATTGAGAGTACCCAAACCCGAACCCGATTATATATACAATTCCCGAACCCGTCCCAAACCCGTTTAATATTTTAATTTTACTATTCGAACACGTCCCAAACCCGTTTAACAATACCCGCACAATATTCGAACCCGATACAAACCAGCAATTCAACAACTCAGCAAATAATTTTTTTAATTCAATTCAATGACAAAACCAAATAAACTATCTAACAGTTGCACAACCCAGTAGGAGGAGAAATGTTCAATGACAAGAACCAGCAACTCAGCAACCCAGCAAATAATGATTTATAATCAAATAATTAGATTAATTGTCTATAAATTTTAAAAATCAAAAGTATTACATTAATCAAATAGCAAATAATTAGATTTTTTAACATATCCAAATAATCAGATTAATAGTTCATAAATTATAAAATTCTTTAAGAACATACACATAAAAGATCTTGAAACCTGAAGAGAGTTCTAGTCAAAGCAGATGTCGCCGATTGAGGAGAGAAGGGTTGTCTCTAGCGTCAGTGAAGTGCGGGGGAGAGAAGCTTAAATCGAAAAGAGTAGATTTCACCCGACTGGGAAGAGAGAAGGAGATATCGCCGATACCGATCGGGCAGAGGGAAGAGTTGTCTTCAACTGGGAAGTCGGAGATGTCGCCGGTGGAAAGAGAGAAGGAGATATTGCTGACGGGGGAGAAAGAAGATTTATCGTCGACTGGGGAGAGAAAGGAGACGTCGCCGGTGACGACTAGGCTGCCGGTAGTCGTCAGTGAAGTGGAGGAGAGGCGTGATTGAGAACTATGGGAAGGGAAGCGAGGGAGAGAGAGAGACGTAGACGAAGAGAGGAAAGAGTAAAATGAAAAAATAAATTAGGGATTAGGGTTAGTTTTGTTAGTATAGTTAATCGGGTTCGGGTAACGGGTATCCGATCACCTAATCCCGAACCCTATCCGAATCTGAGACGGGTAAAATTTTTCAAACCCGAATTCGTCCAAATCCGTTTTGTAAAAATCTAAATCCGTCCTAATAGGGTTTGGATGGATCGGGTACCCGTGAAAACCCGCCCGCCTCCATCCCTACGTAAAACTTGAAACATTATTGAAAGGACAAAAAAGTTGAGGTCTTAAATGGAATAAATAGATATATGAGGGCTGGTTTTGATATTTTCATTTTATCGGCGCAGAAAAGGACAAGGAAGTAAAATTTCTTTCAACAGGAAATGCAGTTCTGGCCAAATGACTATTTGCTTAGTGAATTGCAAGCTCGTCGAGCCCACTGCCCAGCCTGCGATGAAACTTCGCATCATCCGCATCATAAAATAATTAAATAATCCATTTTTCAATAATTCTACTCCCGCAAATTTCAGGTACGTTCCTCTACCCTCAGATTTATTTGGTTCGTCGAATATCCTTTCTCGTCCACTCAATTCTTCGTTCTTCATTCTTCTCGCGAATTTTCGTTATTAGGGTATGAAGGCACATAATTTTTTTCTGTGCTTGCTTGACGAGAATAAGCTGAGATTAATAAAGGGAAATTAAGATTTGATTTACCTTGTTTTTTTTTTTTAATTTTTATATCTGGCTTAATTGACAGTGGAATCAATTTAGAAGTGAGGGTTTTTGTGTGTTGTTACCATTTGAATATAATTGGAATGAAACTCTTGCTTGTTTTGAAATTTTTGCAGTGGATTCTTTTCAAATAGCTGATGATGATTAAAAAATTTGAGTAATGCTTCCTTATGTATTTGGTGCAAACGTTCTATTTGAAATGATAAGGAATGTAGTAAATAAGAACGAAACGGAATCGTGTGTTTGTTGAGTGATCGGCGGTGATTATGTATGCAGGACACTGCCGTTGGTCATTGTTTTTTTTAATGGGGCATGTGTAATGCTGATTTTGAGTTTGATTTAGGTTTTGTTTTCTTTATCAGGGAATTCCTTGATTAGTGTGCTTCTGCATTCCTTATTCAAGTGGGTGGTGGCTGACTCTTTGATTGTAAAGGGGTTGTACCTAAGCAGTGCGTGCTTAAGCTGTCCAACAACTAGAAACCGAGATTGTTATCGGGAGTTCCAAATATGTACTGGAGTGGGGCTACAGCTACCACAGTTCGGGGTGGATCACCCACTGATAGTGGGGATTCTGTTGTGACTTTGGACCAAGTTCCTCGATGGAGTGATGCAGAGAGTAGATTATCACTTGGTTATGACAATGATGACCCTTCATTTTCCAATTCATATTTCCCTGATCCTTTAACGTCTCCTACTGATGGAGAAGGTAGTGGAAATGGGATGGTATCAAGGTTTCCTGTTGATCCCGAAATCAACTCAAAGATATATCTATGGAGGGGAAATCCATGGAATCTTGAGGTTGATGCTGTTGTGAACTCTACAAATGAGGTGAGTTTAAAGCACTTACCTTTTATTGGATTGCTAATGCAATGCTCACTTTGGAAATAGATAATTATTGAATTTACACTTATACACCAATGTGACATGTGGACATGTATCTATGTGTTGATTAAAAAAAACTGTTATCCACTTTTGCAACTAGAGTGAAGTACCATGTGATGGTTGAGCTTTTGTTTCATGAACTGGGTTATAATTATTTAAAGGGCTTCCATAAGAATAATCTAAAATTTAGAACCTGAAGTTTGAATACTTTTATTCTATGCTACACATGGGTTGCCGGCTTGTGTTCGGACTTCTAAAGTATGTGGATTTTCTCCCTTTGGATTGCAACCCATGCTTGAAACTTAAGTATTGATTTGTTTTGTACCGTGTGGATGCACCTGATTATTTGTGATAATTATTTTGCTGCTGGTTGGAATGGACTATTGGAAATCTGATCATAGTTTTTGCAAGTTTTAGAAAATCGTTTCACTCGACTAAGCCCTTAGATTATCTTGGTGCATCCATCGCTAATATATTCATTCTAGCATGAAGATCCTCAGTAAATAACATGCTGAAGCCTTTTAAACCCCTTTTTTAGTCCTAAAGAAAAGTCAATTTGTGGAAATTGATTTTCCGTTGAAATGCCATGAATAAGAGGAATTGTCAATTCATCTATATGAAATCTAAGACGTTTTTAAATTGGTGGCTCGCAGAACATGGATGAAGCACACAGCAGTCCTGGTCTGCATGCAGCAGCTGGACCTGGCCTTGCGGAGGAATGTGCTACACTGGTATGCTATTGGTTATTTTCTGGCTGTTATCTTATTTTTTGTATTTGAAATTCAAGATGTATGAGGTGTGGTCTTTAGGCATTAGTTACAGACATTTTTCTGATCTCTCGCATCATTTGTATAGAATCTTGGGTAAACTATCATTTTTAGCCAAATCTTTATGTGGTTTTTCAATGTTAGCCATTTCCTTTTTTTTTTTTTTGACAATTTTAAATAAATTAGAAAGGTTAACAATTTTAGCCAGGGGTCAGTTGGCTGGTAGAATATGCTTACTTGGCATGCTGAGTCAGCAAAGAAAATAATACTTTAATGTGTGTCCCACCTGTTATAATATTATAAATTATATGTTTTAGCTTTTACACAAATTGTTAATTTTAGCCAAGAGTTTAAAAATGGTGTAACAGGAAGTAACATGACTGTTCAATTACCATAGGAATTAAACTTTTAATGCAGAATCCACTTGTATTAGCTGTCTATCAGGTAAAAGTTATATTTTTTAATGTTGCACCATCTGGATATGGTTTGATATGACAATTTACACTAATCTTACATCAAGAAATAGGACAGAGATATTTTATTACCATATTAAAATTTAAATCTAGACTAAAATTGACACAATCTTACATATTTACAAGCCTTTTTTTTTTAAATTAGCTACTTACAGATATTAGAAACATGTCTACTGTTACGAATTATTTTAGCCAAATGGTAATTGTTATCCTATTTTTACCCATTATTAAGCTAGCTATGCTTAATTTGTAAACAAGTGCCTATCACTTTTAGGCTAGGTTGATGTCAATTTTTTATAATGTAGTCCCATCTAGAAATGATTTAATTGAACTATTTTTTTTTTAATAAATTATTGCATAAACATGGTTTGATTCAGGTGAATATGGAAATTTTAGTTAAAACTGAAAACACAATTAGCTAAAATTGTGAAATTGTGTAAAAGATTGGCTAAAATATATAGTTTACCATTAGTAAAGTAGGTCCTAGAATTTTTAAATTATATTTTTGCTGACTGGATATGCCACATGCATATTTTCAGTCCCCAACTGACCCCTGGCTAAAATTGTTAATAACCTTTTAAATTTGACTAAAATTGTCAAAAAAAAAAAAAGCTAAAATTGAAATACCACGTGAAGGTTTGCCTAGAAATGAAAGTTTACCCTAGAATTTTTATTATAAAAGGGAGATGATAGGCCCGTTTTAAGATGAAGCAAGATATGCCCTATGCTTTTGTGGTTGGTAGAGAGAACTTGTTTAGTTAGTAGGGTATTTTGTGGTGGTATACTAGTCAAGAATGGGATGGATTGATTTGCAATTGTTTTCTGACAGGGTGGATGTCGAACAGGGATGGCAAAAGTTACTAATGCATATGACCTGCCTGCTAGGTGCGTATGTAGGTGCATATATAGATGTTCTCTACGAAGCATTAATTATGACCAGTAATTTATACCCTGTAACTTCTCCCATCTCCTTGATATCTCATAGACATTGATTATGTATGTCTCATTTTGTATGCTAGTACTTGTATTTTAGAACAATTTAGCATACTCTTTCTTTGTTATGTAGTATTTTAGCTCTACTAGGGTGGTGGAATTGTTTTTTATTAACCAATGTGCATTATTCACTGAATTGGATAATCAAGAGCTATATCAGAAGGCCGTTACTGTCCAAGCATATGAAAGAACATCTGATTTTCTTAATTGCTTATTAAGATTGATGAAGACAAAGTCTTTCAGCTTTAGATATATGGGTCCCTTGATATTGTCTCAGCCTAGGACCTGCCACAAAGTGAGAGAAACAGGTCAGAGGTGCAACCGGAGTCCCTAGTGAGGACACTCCTCAAGTTAAAGAGAGATGAATAAGCTATTTAATGACTAATACAAAATACAAATATAATGAGAGAGGAAACCACTCACGCCCTCTTTTTTTTTCCGTATTGGTGGGGTTATATATTGAGGTACTATGCATGGGAGCATATTCTGTTGATATGGGTATATTCTTTTGGGTAATTGATTTATCTTGTGTCAAAGATGATGATCTCAGGTTACATTATCCATCTGCAGTTAATGATTTGGCATTCTATCATAGCTTAAATTGTGTATACCTTGGATGTGTGCTATTTAGTATAATTTGTTTAGAAGTATTCATTACATGACACTGATTTTCTTTCTTTTGTAATAGAGGCGAGGCTAGTATTTTCTTTCTTTCCGAATAGGGGCTAATTTTTTCTCCAACATCTTTTCAGGAGAGTTATACACACAGTTGGACCTAAATATGCAGTGAAATATCATACTGCTGCAGAGAATGCTCTGAGTCACTGCTATAGGTCTTGCCTCGAGCTTCTCATTGAAAATGGTCTTCAGAGGTGGTTTGATAGCAGATGCTACACTATTTCTTTCACATATTTTGTCTTTTTGTTGCGCTTGCCCTTTATTTTTGTAGAATATGGAGTTAATTTCCTCTTGAATATAAATCTTGCAGCATCGGAATGGGATGTATATATACAGAGGCTAAAAATTATCCTCGTGAACCAGCTGCACATGTGGCTATAAGTGAGATTTTTTCTCAACTCCCACCCCCATGTTACAGTTCTTTGTTTAGCTTTCTTGATTAATTTCAAAATTACTTTACTTTTTATTCGAATTGTATGATTCAAGTTGATTCATCATCCTAGATCTAAAACCTACAGGTTGAACCACAAAAAAACAAGAATTAAGTGAATTGGTTTTTAATCTGATGAATCAATTAATTCTGTTAGTTCTTCCCTTGTCAAGCAAACCCAAATGCTCATAAGAGCCAATGGGTTGAAAACTGTTAGCTTGTTCTTTTCAAGTTCTACTATGAAAATAAAAAGGTCTCCTCTTAAGTGACCTGAGCTGTATTTATTTCATTTTTTTTTAAAAAGACTTCTCAGTGTATTGAAAATGAAGGCTTAATGAAACTTGGAGTTCAAATATAGAATACAGGTTTTTAATCTTTTTTGCATATGGTTACATGATATGCATATGGTTACCAAAATAATATAAGATGCACCTTTCAATGCTTCTTAATTTATCTTTGCACTTCATATTTTAGAGTTGGTTATGATGAACACACATTTCTTGCTTTAAAGGCAAATACCTTTCCATTTGGCCACGGATCACTCATATTTGTCAAGTTTGATACATTTATTTGTTTTACATGGATAAGTTTTGCTTTTTGTTTATTTTGAGAATTATACCAAATTTTTATTTACAAAATGAGGATTTTTTATCCTTGATTTTGGTAACTATGATTTTTTACATGTTATGTATTCTGCAATATGCCAAGGGAATAGTTTCCATATTCAGAAGTTAATTGCCCATCCATTTTTAATTACAAGAGAAACTAACGTTTTTCTGGATGAAATTAGCAATAATATGCAACTAATGTATCTGCTGATTTCATCTTGCAAATGCGTGTATTTATCATAATGGGTGTGTTGAAGCCTGTATGCATTAAGTCATACTCAGCTGTCAGCTTGATCTGTCACTTTATTTTGTTCAGGGACAGTACGCCGTTTTCTTGAGAAGCAGAAAGATAAAATAAAAGCTGTTGTTTTTTGTACAACCACAACAACTGATACTGAAATATATAAGAGGTATTTCTATAGTGGTGTTCCTTTCTATTGCCTTTCAGATGCAAAATGGGTCACTCTTTAAATAAATTAATATGATGCCTTAATGTGGCATGTGAGATTTGTTGCCTTTGAAATTACCTACAGTTTTAATACATCATCTACAGTTTTAGTCATTTTCCCATCTAATAATTTACAATGCAGATTGCTACCGCTATACTTTCCTCGAGACAAACATGAAGAGGAGGTGGCAATTTCAAAGCTTCCTGCTGATGTTGGGGATGAAAATGGTGAGACAATAATAGATGAACGTAAAATCAGAATAAAGCCTTTGCCCAAGAAAACTGCTCCCAAACCTCCCCAAGACGAAGTAGACCTTCCTGTCAGTGACGTTGGCTTGGTACAAAGGTTAGTTGACATAATGATGATGCAAAATATGCAATACATCTACAACTCTGTTGAGTACTACTTTTGTCGTATTTGTTACCCTTTGGAATTAAGTTTGCTTCATTTTATTTCTTGTTACCTTCTATATTTCATTTTATCTCTCTTTTGAATGAATGAATATCTTCATTCTATTGTCTTGACTGCATAGGTGATATATGTGATTCTGATCTTATAGTTTTGGTGTTCTGAGAAACTGATTACAAGAAACAACCTGAAATTTGATCTTACACTGCCTAAAATGAGGTTTAACTGAATCTTGCTGTGGTTTCAAATCGCACTGCGTTCACGGTCGCAGGCAATGGAAATAGGCATGTAAAAATCATAACATAAGGGTAACGGTCTGTCGTGGCACAAATTTTTTTGAAAAATTTGCAAAGTTCATGAAACTAGAAGATATTTGATTAAAAGTAAATTATATAACAGTTTTGTGTTTATTTGATATATTTCTACTTGTTATTAAGTTATACAACTTAACAATAAGCATAATTACAACTTAATTTTGTATTTATTTGATATATTTCTACTTGTTATTAAGTTATATAACTTAACAATAAATATAAATATATCAAATAATAAGTATGAATATAACAAATAAACACTTAAAAGATAGTGAAGTTTGAGAAATTTGAGAGAGTTGAGAAGAAGTTGATCAATATCAGTAAATATAGGCTGCTGTGAAAGAACTTGACAGAAATATGAATGTTTTTTAAGTTTTTTGCTTTGGAATATGAATATGAATGAAGGCTGCTGTTGAAGAACCCTCCAATAATTCATATTCGTGTGACTAAGGCTGTTGGTGAAGGAAAAAAAAGCTGATATGAAGATTCCTGCTGTGAAAAGAAAAGTAACGGCCGTTATTTCACGGCCTGTAACGGCTGTTTCTATTACATAACGGTCGTAACGGCCGTTACAGCAACAAAATTTTATCACTTTATTTCAAGGCCGTAACAGCCACAGGCTCCTTCTAAACCTGTAAATAACGGCCATTACGATATGTAATGGCCGTTATTTAAAACCATGTTGCTGCCCTTGGCTTTCCTTGTGATACTTGGTGCTCTTTTACTTCTTGATGGTTGGGTGCTGTGCATAGTCTTAAATTGCGGCTATAGGCCTGTAATTGTGATAATGTAAAGTTAACTTTCTAGGCATTATACAATTTTTTTGTAAAGATTTGCAGAGCAACTACAATACGACTATATAATATGCATAAATACCACATAATAAGCATAAGATATTCAACTAAAATACATCAAATAGTGAAAAGAATAAGCTAGAAACAGAAAATAAGACACCTTTTGTCAAGAACTAACTGTGGTAAATAGACCTATGATCTAAGCTTAAATTGAGAGATTTGTAGAAAGGAGAAATTTGAGACTTTTTGAGAGAAAGTGATAGAAACAGTAGGTGTCAAAGAGTGGAACATGCAAAGAATGAAAAGAAATGAAGAAAAACACTTTCTGCATGTGATTTGTAGCAGCATTATTGACGGTAACAGCTGTTACCGTTAAGTACAGTAAATAACAGCTGTTAATATTGACCCATACAACTGAAGAATACCTGTAAACAATGGGGTCACAGCTAATGGAGCCTTTAAAAACTTATAGTGACTGTAACACTATTTATAACCGTGGTGCTCTGTGACTAGAATTTTTGTAGTACATGTCATTTTAAAGCCAAAAGCAGAGCAAAATGTATTTCCCAGTTTGGGTGTTCAACTAGAAAAGATAATAGCTTAGGAGTCATAAAAAATGAATGGTAGATTTGAGGGATGCATCATATGCATATGAATAAGAAGAGAAATTTCAGGTCTATTCCCTCCGTTTTTTGGATTTTATTGAGCTAATGGAATGAAAGGATATTTTGAGGGAGATAGTCCTCTTTTTTTTCCCCTTAGTCCTCTCTCTCTCTCTCTCTCTCTCTCTTCTTCTTTTTCTTCTTCTTCTTCCCCTTACTCCTCTCTTTTTGGTGTAGTGAGCACCAATTTCTGGATATTCATGATATTTTGACTACATTTTTTGTATTGTAAATAAATTTCCTCTTGCCTGAGGATTTGCTATGCTTCCATGCCTTGTAAAAATCTTATCTTTGCTTACAGAGAGGGGTTGGCTGGGGGAATTTTGTTTCATAAGAATGACATGTTGAATAATGCTACCTGTGCAGTGCCTGTGGCATAATCTTATAGATGTCATGCTTGTGCTTACAAAAACAACAACAACTACAACTAAGCCTTAATCTCAAACTAGTTGAAGTTGTGTTTGTGAATAACATCTATCAATATGCAAGTCAATTTACATTTTTTATTTTTTATTTTTCAATTGTACATATATTCAATTTATGAATCATGGCACCACTATATTCGTCTGAAGACCTAAGTGGGTGAGTGTTATCCTTGCAGAAATTCTTCGTACTTGGACTCATATTTGGATCCAGCTTTCATGTCATTAATTAAGGATCCAGATCAGAGGCGCAAGGAGCAATGGGAAAAAACTGCTCAAGCCCAGAGTGGATGGAATTGTGCTAAAATGCTTGGATTTGGTGATCTTGGTGGTCCTCCTCTTTCTATTGCTGAAGAATATTCTCTTCACTCTAGATACCTTGCTAAAGCAAATTCTCTAAATCTTTCTGAAATTGCAGAGATGAAAATTGTGTAAGCATATGCACCTCTTCCTTTCTTGTGGGCTTGCTTAAGATCTCAAATTATTTTTATCTATTATGGAGAATTCCGCTTTTTTGCCCCCTTAATTTATAAGTTGATTTTCCTTGGAGGCAACTGGTGGCAGTGAATTGTATTATTGACCTTGTTTTTTGAACTCTTTATTACAATTTTTTTGAACTCTTTATTACAATTTTGGCATGCTCAACTATTTTGCCTTTAATATTTGTTTGGGGCAACTGGTATACATTAATTATTGGCATTGAATTGTATTCTTGACCCACGTTTTTTAAACTCTCCAGTACAGTTTTGACATGCTCAACTATTATTTTTAGGTTTCTAACCTCCTGTAGAAGTCTCATTTCTTTGTATTACAAGAGTTGTATATTTCATGTTGTATAGCTCTGTTAGGCCTTTCTTTTCTATTTCAGTTATCGTGGTGGGGTAGACAGTGAGGGCCGTCCTGTAATGGTTGTTGTGGGAGCACATTTTTTGCTGCGATGTCTTGATCTGGAGAGATTTGTGCTTTATGTGGTGAAGGTAGTTAGATTACTGCTTACTGCATTTTCCTCTCTTTTAATTATCAACAATTGGTTACTAGTATGTACTAATATTATGTCTCCTTTGCTAAATATTAGGAATTTGAGCCCATAATACAGAAGCCTTACACAATTGTATATTTCCACTCTGCAGCATCTTTGCAGCTGTAAGTGTTGTTGTAAAATTCACTTGGAAAGAGTTGACAAATTGTGTCTAAAATTTTATATGTGTGGTGGATAATTTACATCTCACTAGTTCTTTGCAATTTTTGCATGATGAAACCAGTACATGAATGTGAAATTTCTGGCCCCATGGATAAAATCTTCCTTGTTTAATAACAAGAAACAGGGAAGAGGGAGTTAATTGATTTCATTAAGTTGACTGTAATAAGAATGCGTTTATAAAATTTTTCAAGCCTTCTTATTGTTCAAAGTCCTCAATTTCTTTAATTTTGCCATCTTGTGGGATTTGCCAATCAAGTTTCTAGTTGCGAGCAGTGGTATGTGAATTCTTTGTCAATCAAATGTCTATATATGCATTTTGAACAAAAATGTTGCTGACTGTAATCATTATTATTTCATAAGCAACTTCTATTTTTGGTAGTATGGAAGTAATATTACTACCCGGCTAGTAATTTGATAGTTGGGTACCTTCCCTTCTCCTCCTCCTCCTCCCTTTTCTATTGAACTAAAAATGAAAGCATTGTTTGTGAATCTGGCCAGGTGTATTATTATTACTACGTGAAATTCGTTTCCTGAAATTTACTGGCTTTCACTTTATATGTGCTTGTTTGTTTCTGTAATCAACAGTCAACCTGACTTGGGATGGATGAGAAGATTACAACAGATACTTGGTCGGAAACACCAGCGGAACCTGCATGTATGCGACATCACTTGCTTTGTCTAATTTGGAAATATCTGTTTGCCTTCTTAGTTTGATATCCCCTTAATAGCTAATACTCTTTGCAGGCAATTCATGTTCTTCATCCTACATTTCATCTGAAGGCTACAATTTTTGCTCTGCAGTTATTTGTTGATAGTGTGGTATGGGTATTATTATTTATTGTTATCTTCTGGATTAAATGTACACAACTATTTACCCCGATCAAAATCTTTTAAATTTTTCTCTAGACATGGAAGAAAGTGGTATACGCTGATCGGCTTGTACAGCTGTTCCGACATGTTCCTCGTGAGCAGTTGACCATCCCAGACTTCGTTTTCCAGTTGAGTTTTCTGTTTCTTTTACTACTCGGTGTTTACTTAACAAGTAATTAAATATAGGGCCTGTACTTGGCTTCTGCTCTTGGTCCTCGTGTTCTATATTCTCCATTGGCCAATGTTGATGGCTTAGGCAGTGAAAATAAAAAAACAAAATCTTGAAATTCTGTAGATGTGATTAACGCAGGCATGATTTAGAAGTAAATGGAGGAAAGGGTCTTATTGTGGACCCCAGAACAAAATACGTGTATCATCGACCATAGGGATCACGTGTACCGTTTGCTCCGCTGACTATGGAGGTGGCTGCTGCATTCGGCATCAGTAGTGTACAAATTGTATCTGATTTGTTTATTTTTTTTTTTTAAATATTGGTGTTGCGTTTGGTTTTAAAATGTACGAATACTTTTCCTTTTTCTCAAATTTTCTTATATATAATTTGATTTCTTGAGCCATGACGTTGGTTTCCGAAGATGAAAATAATGTTGGTGGTTCTTGTATTATTCTGATGTTTCTTAATAATACAATATGACCTTCAACGAAAAAGCTTCATGGATTCAAAGTACCCCCTATTATCTTCTTTTTTCAATTGTTTTGTTTTATTATTATTATTATTAAGTAGAAGAAAAAATTTTTTCTGAGTTATGGCAAATCTCATGCTGAAAGAAACCCAAGTTCATAATTGCTCAAGTTTCCTTCCAATTTGATGGCAAGATTGTAAGATGAGGTTGAGCGACTCTGTTGTGAAGTCTCACTGGAATACATAACTATGTTGATTGTCTTGTACAATTATTGTTTTTTGCAATAATTATTAATTTTCATGTTAGTTACAAGACAAAAATATTCTTAGGATGAAAACTATTTTTTATATAATTACTTGTTGTAACTAAGAAGAAGATCTGGCTTAGTGTGTATTTTGGTTCTTTCGGGAGGGTAATACTGATATATCAAGTACTTTGCTTCTAAATTATATTTATTTGCTCATATTTTCATCCTTATATTTTAAAAATTAAATTAATTTTTTAAATTTTAGTTTTGTTAAATGCTTTAGCCTTTTTGTTTATTTATAGTGGCTCTAATTATTAATTATCAATTGGTTGTATATATTTTTCAAAATAAATAAATATTAACAATAGCAAGGTAATTAGGAAAATTCATAATTTATTTAATATTTATCTTTTTTTTTATTGATGAAATATAACGAAATACAAAAAAAATTGTATAAGGGCGAAAACTAATAAAGACGAAAACTATTAGATGGATCTGATTATAAGTTAATTTTAAAATATAAATATATGAATTTTATTTTTTTTATGAGAATTTATTTATTTATATTTATAATTGACCTTATTCATAATAGATTGGTTTAGATAAGTGTTTTTTAAATTATTAATAATAGTATTATTAAAAATGTACACATGAATCAATCAGAAATAGAAGTGTAAAAGTGGACTTAATAGTTAATACCAGCGTATCATACCTTTGCACGTGTCAGTTGATGCAGCTAATCCACAGATTTATTTTGATTGTAGGGTTTGCCCTAAATTAGGTAACTGATACGTACTCAAGAAGTGGTCTCCTGGATTTAGCATACTTGTTATTCGACAGGATCCTATCCCAGAGAGTTGAAGCTCGGGAATTTTATGATTTGTGAATTTGGTGAGAGGAAGAAAATTTTAAGATGTAAAATATATATAATATAATGATTTTTATTATAATTATTAATGCAAATTTTATATGAATTCATCATCATTAATTATTAAATCTTTTATTTAAAAAAATTATTTTCACATTTTGATGTAAATCAAAATTAATATATATATATATATATATGGAGATTTACTATTTAGTCTATAGGTATTATTATTAACAAGTTAGTTACTGCATTTTTAGAAATCTATTAAAACGTATTTATCTTTTTTCTCTATCAACGAAATAGTTTTTTCGTTCTTTTTTTCATAAAAAATAGGTAAAGAATGAGAGAAAATTTTTAAAATCTAATTTTGCTCTCAAATAAAATCTCTTATTTAGTTCTTGGATATTTTTATTATTAACAAGTCAGTCCCTATATTTTAAGAAATCTATTAAAACGTTCTTATCCTTTCTCGTATCTATTAAAATGTCCTTATCATTTCTCGTATCTATTAAAACGTCTTTATCTTTTCTTTCCGTCAACGAAATAGTCCGTCAACGAAATAGTCCCTCCTCCTCCTCTTCCTCCTCCTCCTCAAAAAAGAAGAAAAAGATGATGATGATGAAGGAGAAGAAGAAGAAAAAGAAGAAAAAAGAAGAAGAAGAAGAAGAAGAAAGAAGAAGAATGAGAAGAAGAAGATGATGATCATGAAGAAGAAAAAGAAGAAGAAGAAGAAGAAGAATCGTCTTCTCCTCCTCCTTGAAGAAGAAGAATAAAAAGAAAAATCGAAGAAGAATCAAAGAAGAAGAAGAAAAAGAAGAACCAAAGAAGAAGAAGAGGAGGAGGAAGAGTCAATGAAGAAGAAGAATAAGAATAAGAAGAAGAAGGAGTAAAAGAATGGGTAATTTATTTTTCTGCTATATTTTTAACGGCAAAAATAGACGGAATGACTATTTTGTTGATGTAGAGAAAAGATAAGAACATTTTAATAGGTTTCTGAAAATTCATGGACTAACTTGTAAATAATGACAATATTCAAAGATTAAATTATAAATCTTCCATATATATATATATACGATAATCGATCATGAGCTATCATCATAAGACAAAGTCACATGGTAAGAGTCTGATTAGCCAATACGCGTCCCACCCGTGGAGAGGAAGACTTAGACATCGTAACATCCGGTTCTCGTAGCATCCGGTCCTTCATCAATACTCATCCTTCCCTGAAGAGGTCGGATTTTTACATAAAGTTACCGTTAGCAAGCACAATCCAGTAGACTCCCATTACGCCTGTAATTGCGAGATCCCCATCCGATTAGCCTGTGAAATCCCTTATCAATTAGTCAGGCACATCATTACCGAATTTTCAAGGAATACTATAATTAATTTCATCCTCATATAGTATAAAAATTAAGGACCATAAAGATAAAAGTACACAATTCTTACATTACCCTTGAGTTCTAAGCAATTTCTTACATTCGCTCTATTCTCTAGTTTACTGATTTGAGCATTGGAGTAGCTGTCATAGGTGCTAACCACCTCACATTCTCTTTCTCGCAGGATTGACCAATCATAACACAGCTCTATTTTCTGTTACATCATTTAGTTCCGTTGTCGGAAATCCATTGAATTTTTTCTGTTCATTTGGATTAAAACTGACCTCTTATTCCCTTTCTTTTAAAAAGAAATCTTTCTTTTGTATCTCTTAAAACAGACTCATGAGCTACTGCTAAGGTTACTACCAATGATAGCAACTTTGAACTTCACTAGGTGACTAAATGTGATAACGAATAGGCCGATTTTCTGGCTGAAATAGTGGCGGTAGAAGAAGGAGAATTGTGAATGATACCTGTGTACAAGTTTTTGATACAGGATGATCTGTTAGCCGATGAATGATCGGCTGCACTAATTAATGGTCGGTTGTACAGGATATCCTCAACTCCATCATAACTACGATGCGTAATGGAAGAGGACGGCCGAAAAATCATTAAAGACATTCATGAAGGTAATTAGAGAAATCACGAAGAAGCTCAGATGATCGCCCGAAAAGCATTCAGACAAGGATATTACAGGCCAATGATAACGCAAGATGCAAAAGAATTTGTCCAGAGGTGTCATCGATATCAAGTGTATGTAGGCACCTTGAGATTTCAGGAAGTCCTGAAGAAATGCAATCATAGTGGTAGTTTATAGAAGCAAAATGTCCAGAATGGTCAACAATAGAGTCAAGTCATGTACTTTAATATGGAGGACTTAGTCCTTAAAAGAATAGATGTAATAGGTGACAATGTAGGATCTAGTAAGTAGAGTGAAAACTGAAAATGACAATTTAGAGTCTCGAAAGTTAGTCTTGTAGGGTCTTATAAGCTGGCCGAGTTAGATGGTGAAGTCCTTCTCCACTCTTGGAATAATTGAGAAAAGTTTATCAATAATAGTTAACAATGTATTTTTCATGTGTTATGCTATTCAGTGATAAGAAACAATGGGGTTATCTTCCTCAAAAAGATTAAGGAGATAAGAAAATACCACAAGGCGGATTCCGCTAGGCCACAATCCGGGTGTTAGTCCCACTAAACAAGACCACAAGGCGGGTTCCACCAGGCCCCAATCTGGGTATTAGTCCCACTAAACAAGGCTACAAAGCGGTTTCTGTCAGGTCAGGCCACAATTCGAGTGTTAATCCCACTAAACAAGGCCACAAAGCAGCTTCCACCATGCCACAATCTGGGTGTTAGTCCCATTAAACAAGGTCACAAGGCGGGTTCTATCAGGCTATACGGTTATTAGTCCCACTAAATAAGATCACAAGGTGGGTTCCACCAGGCTACAATTCGGGTGTTAGTCTTACTAAACAAGGCTACAAAGTAGGTTTCGCCAGGCCATAGTCTAGGTGTTAGTCCTACTAAACAAGACTACAAGGTGGGTTCCGCTAGGCCAGGCCACGAGGCGGTTTCCATTAGGCCATCCAGGTGTTAGTCCTGCAAGACAAAAGTATCTCATGGTGGGGATTCGTCAGGCCATCCGGCTGTCAGTCCCGCAAAGCAAGGCATCTCATGCCAGGCCACAAGGCGGAAATCTACCAGGCCATCAGGGTGTTAGTCCCGCAAGACAAAGGCATCTCATGCTAGGGCACAAGGCAAGAATCCATCAAGCCATCCTGGTGTCAGTCCCGTAAAGCAAGGCATCTCATGCTAGGCCACAAGGCGGAAATCCGTCAGGTCATAATCCGGGTGTTAGTCCCACTAATCAAGGCATTCGATGCTACGCCACAAGGCAAGTATATGCCAGACCGATCAACCGAGTATTAGTCCCGCTTCATAAGAAGTTTCTAAGGCATTTCAGGCCTAGACCACAAGGAAGGCATGAGCCAGACCGACCAACTGAGTGGTAGTCCTGCTTCACAAGAAGTTTCTAATGCATTTTAAGCCCACGCCACAAGGCGGGTATGAGCTAGACTAACAAACCGGGTGTTAGTCTCGCTTCATAAGAAGTTTCTAAGCATTTCATGCTCAGGACATAAGGCGGGTATGAGTCAGACCACGTGACTAGGTGTTGGTCTCATTTCGCAAAAAGTCTCCAAGGTATTTGTCACTGCTCTTACAATCACTCTCGAAAATTCAAAACTTTTTGTGAAGGAAGAAAGCCATTGCAGGCGGGCGAAACTTTTTGACGATTGACGAAAGTAGAATGGGCTACTAAGCGAGTGAGTGAAGTCCACAAGGACAAAAAACACCGGAAGCTCGTCAGGGCAGGTTAGGGCTAAAGAATGCCAGGAAACGTGCTAGGGTTAGATAATTTCTGGAAGCTCGCTAGGGCTAGAGAATGCCTAAAAATTGGCTAAGGCTAGATAATGCCTAGAAGCTCGCCAGGGCTAGAAAATGCCCGAAAGCTTGCTAGGGCTAGATAATGTCCGGAAGCTCGTTAAGACTAGAGAATGCCCGAAATCACGCCAAGGCTAGATAATGCCTGAAAGCTCACTCGAGTTAGAGAATGTTTAGAAACGTGCCAGGGCTAGATAATGCCTGGAAGTTCGCTAGGGCTGAAAAATGCCCGGAAGCTCGCCAGGGCTAGGTAATGCCCGGAAGCTCACTAGGGCTAGAGAATGTCCAGAAACGCACCAGGGCTTGATAATGCCCGAAAGCTCACCAGGGTTGGAAAATGCCTAAAAGCTCGCCACGGCTAGACAATGCCTGGAAATGCGCTAGGACTAGATAATACCTAGAAGCTTACTAGGGCTATAGAGGATTGGTTGGGGCAAGAAAAAGCCTGAAAACTCACTAAGACATTATTATATCGCTCGGATCAATTTTGGCTAGGCGCTGGAAAAGATCTTAGACCGAACTGGTCGGTAGGGCGAGTAAGAAGAAAACAAGGACAACACGCACTTAGCCCAGATAGAAGCTGACTTAGTTCGACGGATTAAACTAAGATCGCGCGGTTCCATTTAGGATAGTCGGTATGATTTGCACTCTAGGACCGCGACACATTTTACGACCAGGCCACTAAGAGGGTATCCGCCAGGTAAATGACCGGATGTCAATCCTGATTAATAAAATTCTCAAGTCGTTACCGGGTGTTAAGTTTGATTTATTATTTTTATTTATAAACACAAGGCAATTGTCATTTATAGGCAGGCAAAGCGATGCGAGTATGGAAGGCCAATCTAAAATAAACCTCGTACCCAAGAATACGAAACAATTATCACTTTTGAATTTAAAGAATTGAAAACCGGCGGGAGACTTCTGATATTACACAATAATCACCCATAATAGGCCGTGAGCTGTTATCATGAGACAGGGCCACGTAGCAAGAGTCTGGTCAGCCAATACACGATCTTACCTGTAGAAAAAAAGACCCGGACACCGTAACATCAGGACCTTTATCAAGACTTGCCCTCCCCTGAAGAGGTTGGATTTTCACATAAAGTTATTGTTAGCAAGCACAATCCAGTAGACTCTCATTATGCCTGTAATCGCAGGATCCCAGTTCAATTAGCCGGTGAGATCCCTTATCAATTAATCGATCATATCATTGCTGGATTTTTAGGAAATACTATAATTAATTTCATCCTCTTACAATATAAAAGTTAAGAACCACAAAGACAAAACTACGCAATTCTTATACTACTCTTGAGTTATAAGTAATTTTTTATATTCGCCTTATTCTCCAGTTTACTGACTTGAGTGTCAGAGTAACTATCATAGACGCCAACTACTTCACATTCTCTTTTTCACAGAATTGACCAATGGTCAATTCCAGCACAACTCTATTTTTAATATATTAATATATTTTTCTATTTTTAAATATAATAATTTTATTTTGTGTTTTGACTCTGTCCTCCCTCCTAGGAAACAATATTTTCTTAGTTTAATAAATTTATAGAAACTAAATTATTTATTTTTTAGAGATTTAGAAACATAATTGCCATTATGCTATAGTTCAATAAATAATATTATACATTTAAAAATATTTTAATCATTTAAAAAATAATTAAAAAAATACAATTAGTTTTCAATACGATGGAATTAATATAAATTAAATTATTTTCTTCATTCAATAATTTTTATTCACTTTTGTTCACGTATATTAAAAAATATATTTTTTTATTAATTTTTTAATTATATTCATTTTAAGTATATTAAATTTTATTAAATACTAAAAAGTATTTATAAATATTTTTTAAAAATAAGATAAAATTACATAGAATCATAATAGTTAATTTATATGTTATTATAATTTAAAAAAAAGTGAATAATAATTTTGAAACAACTAAAAAAAATGAACAAAAATTATGATACAAAAATATTAAATTTTAAAAATAATATATATATATATATATATATATATATATATATATATATATATATATTAATCTTAAAATATTTTAAAGCCACATAAAAATAACGTAGACTATTATGTAAATTATTATATGGAAAAATTCATTATCGATGTTGACATGAATAAGGTGACTTTTTTTAGCGGAACTGTAGACTGCGTTATCCCCACGTTTGCTTGTCAAAAAATTCTCTGGGGTTCAGCTCTTGGCTTAAGGTTTTGCCTTCTGTTTCTTGTAAGGTCTAGCCTTACTATGCTCTTTCTTTGGTTTTCAATTCTTGCGATTCTTTTCACATCCAGCTCCTGCCTTCCTTCACTCTTCCTCTGTTCTTACACATTTCTCCTTAGATCTCTCCATCATGTCAAACAACCCAGAATCTGAAGACCACATGACTAAACTCATCTCCCAGACCTAAAAATTAAACTGCAAGGAGTCATTCCTAAGCCTCAGCATAGAAAATCAAAAGGACATCCACAAGCATAACACGATACTTGCTGGAAAAATCTTCTTGGGAAAATCCTTTAACCAGAACAGCGTCCAAGCTGTCCTCTCCAAAGCATGGAAAACCAGGGAGCCTTTTATCGTATTATCTAAAGGGAAGAATGTGAGCAATTTTTCAAATCATGCAAAAATGGAAAAATATTTTTAAAATCATGCAGGATCTAAAAATATTTTCGAATTCTGTGTGTCAACGGAGCGTGTTCGGCAGTCATACTGCCGAACACGCTTGTTCGATACTCAAGTAGAGTTCGACACCTATAGTGTCGAATTTCGGCATAATGTGCTTGTTCGGCACTCATAGTGCCGAACAAGCTGATCCGTGCTACGGGAGCAGTGTAATCTACTCCCGTGGCCGCCAGCTTGGCACAATGAAATGTTCGCCACTTAAAGTGGCGAGCACTTCTGCCTGCGTGGCTTGTTCGCCATCCAAAGTGCCGAACAAGCCACAGAAAACGATGTTTCATCAGGAATCCTTGACTAAAGGACGGTGTTCGCCACTATAAGGGGCAAACACTTTTCTTACCTGTCATGTATTTGCACAGGAATGTTGACTAAACGAAAACATACTGCCGAACACGCTATCCTAGGCCTAGGGAAACATTCCGTATCGGGATTCCTGTCATCATACTGCATACGCTACCCAACATGATAAGGAATGTTGACTAAACTCGGTAAGACAGTGTCTCCACTTTGTTCGACATCATGGGTGTGGAACAAGCGTGTTCGGCAGTATGCAGTATGATTGCCGAACATGCTCCGTTGATACGGTATCCGAAAATATTTTCAGATTTTACATGATTTTCAAAATATTTTTCCATTTTTGCATGATTTGAAAAAGTGCTCCAAGAATGTTTATATCTTCTCGTTTGGGCATACTGTAGGTGCCAGTAACATTCTGGAGAATCGCCCATGAAACATCCAAAATCAGCATCTTTCCATCAGGGAGTGGCCACTTGATTTAGCTTTTGATGAACTAACATACAACGAATCTCCTTTTTGGGTGCAGGTCCATGGACTTTCACCAAACCAAATGAACAAGCAAAATGCAAAAGCTAAAGGAGATTTTCTTGGCAAATTCATGGATGTGGACTTAACACAAGATGGAATGGTTGGGTACCCACATTACCTCAGAGTCAGAGCTTCTTTGAACGTTGATCAACCCTTCCCCACAGGCTTCCACAAAACCTAACCAGGTGGCAAAACACACTGGGTGAAATTTAAATATGAAAAGCTTCCGGATTTGTACTATAACTGTGGTATCATAGGGCATTTAAGCAAGATTTGCATTCTTAAAGTTGTGGAGGAGCCAACAAATGATTCTACGAAGAGCAAAATTAACTACAGACCTTGGATGAAAGCGTATCCTTTCAGCCCCAGTAAATCAAAAGTAATCCCTAACCTAACTGAGCAACAACCGAACATTGTTCAACCCACCATGGCCATCATCCCCTTCAGTTTGAAGGACCCCTCACCTTTGGAAGGGAACCAATCGCAAACAGAACACCAAAATAACCTCCAAGCTGAAGACACAACCGAGAAACACCAGTTTGACAATAACCAATCTTCTCAGGCGAGCATCGATACCGATGCCGGAAAGATCACTATAACAGGATGCCCCACCACCAGAGATACAGGTGATATCACCGACAACGGCTATCTGAGGCGAGAATCAATGGAGGAGCTGATTTTTTCCAAACAAATAATCTTGAGCCAAGAACAAAAAGAGGATACTGGCTCTTTCCATATGCATGCATCCTCGAGCCTTGAACCTGTCTCTATCTTAGATTCAACTTCAACAGTTCAACTCTAGCCTGACCATATGATTTTAAAATTATTTAAACAATATTTACAAGAACAAGTGCTGGTGTGGAAAAGATCTTTGATCAGATGTCATTTTTAGTGCAACATTTTCAAATGGCTGCGCAAAGTCTACTAAAATCTCAAATTGGGATAGAGCATCTTGAGACACAAAAGACCGTTCAGAGATAGGATCCAAAGTCAATCTCTTGATATGGGCCACAAAAATACAAATCAAGGAACAGGCTGGGATCCGACAAAAAGTGGGCTAAATATGTTTGTGGGCTCAACTAACCAATAAGCCCACCTTTAGAAAGAGAGTCCAGTAACAAATGGACATTAAGAAAGCAAGCGTTTACAGCCCAATGTTCTCCTATTAGTGTTCCCAAACCGTATCCTAGGCCTAGGGAATTTCCTATCATGGGAAAGCCTTATCATGTTGGGTTCAAAGATTTTTAAGAAGCTTGACTGCATGGAATCACAACATACCAGAGAAGAAGTTCACAAGGAAAGGACTACAATTCTAACATAAAGAACTTGGAGAAGAATGGCAAGATTGCAAGTCACAAATGTCATAGAGGACCTCAACGCAAAAGCAAACCATATAGAAGTTGAGGCAGTTAAATGTCCAGGAAAGAGAACCAGACAGCTAGACCATGAGGAAATCGAAGCAAAAAAGCTCTCTATGGAACAAATGACACTGAAATGGTGGGGGAGGCCAGCCATAAATGGCCCCACCCTAATCAATGAGTCTCATGATTTTGGACTGACTGACGTAAGCTTCAAAGGACCCATCACAACTTGGAATAACCATAGAAATGGGTCGAATAATGTCCAAGAGCGGCTTGACTGTGGCTTAGCTTCAACCAGCTGTCTTTTTCATTATCTAAATGCTCTTTCCTACCATCTGGAAGACATAGGATCTGAATCATCTGATCACCATCCTGTCCTTTTTAAATTCCACTCCGACATGGTTAAAGCAAATAATTTTTTTTTGTTTTGATAGTAGCTAGGGAGACAATCCAGAAGCACACAGAATTATCAAGGAAACTTGGAGTGCACCTTTTGACTCGGGTTCCAACCTATCCCAAGTTCTTAAGAAGCTAAAGCAATGTCGGCACAACCTAGTACAGTGGAATAAACAAACACACCGAAATGCAAGAAATACTGTCTTACACTTGCAAAATGAACTGCAAAGTGTTAAGGAGAATATGTCTTCCTGGAATGCTGACCTTGTTAAAACTCTAGAGGAGGAGCTTGAGCTGGAATATAAAAGAGAAGAGAGTTATTGGGCACAAAAATCTTGAATTCAATGGCTTCAATTAGGTGACCGTAACACAAGTTATTTTCATGGCAAGGTCATCCAAAGAAGAAAAAGAAACACAATAGTGGGTCTCCGAGATAGCTGTGGGAATTGGAAAACATCTTTGGGTGATATTCAGAGTATTGCATGTGGCTATTTTCAATACATTTATTCATCTACCAGGCCTTGCAATTTTTGAGAATTACATATGAGATGAATTTGGATCTTATCAAGCCAATTACACAAGATGAGGTTAAAGCAGTTGTTTTCTCTATTGACCCTTCAAAAGCACTAGGAGAGGATGGACTAACAGGTTTTTTCTTCTAAAAATATTGGTCCATCATTGCTAATCACATTTATAATGCAGTACAAAATTTCTTTGCAGTGGCAAAATGGCCAAAGGTATAAATCATATTCTCATTGCCTTAATTTCAAAAGTGAAACACATTCGGTCCATAAATGATTTTCGAACTATGCACTATCATTTATAAGATTATCTTTAAAATTCTAACCTTACGATTGAGTGTCACGTGTCTTAAATTTGTGTTTGAATAAGTCTGCAGTTAGCTCCTATTTATTTTAATTAAGTTGCTATTTGTTAGTAGTAGTATCTTCCTTGTAAATAGCTAAGTTTGTTAGCTATAATTCTATTTAAGTTGATGAATAAATTAATCCAAAACATCACAGAAAATTAACTCTTATTACGTTTTCTAACTCTTATTACGTTTTCTAAAAAACGTAGAGGCCTTGGTTTCCTCAATTAAACCTTTTTCTTTTCTTTGTTTCAATTAATTTAGCATAGGTTCAAAGAACAGAAAGCAGTTTGTACCAAAATGGTATCAAAGCTCTAGCATGGATCAGAGAGTCGAGCTGCTTGAACAATCTGTTCAAAACCCTCTTGGATAAATACAACACACTTTTAACTGAACAGGGCTGCCCCCTCAACACCTCCATGACCACAAAATTCCACTAAAAAACCCGGAACCCATTTCAGTAAAACCATACCGTTATCCCTTCTACCAAAAGACTGAGATTGAACGAATTGTGACAGAGATGCTTGATTATGGCATAATTCGACCTAGCCAAAGTCCCTATTCTGCCCCAGTCTTATTAGTTAAGAAGGCCGATGGCTCCTGACGGATGTGCATTGACTATAGGGAACTCAATAAAAACACAGTGAAGGACAAATTCCCTATTCCAGTTATTGAAGAATTACTGGATGAACTTGCAGGTGCTCAGTATTTCACCAAATTGGATCTTCGGTCTGGGTATCATCAAGTTTGGGTCCATCATCATGATATCAACAAAACAGCATTCTGGACGCATCAAGGCCATTATGAGTTTTTGGTGATGCCTTTCGGCCCCACCAATGCCCCATCAACATTCCAAAGCCTGATGAATGAGGTATTCCGAAGTCAATTAAGGAAATTTGTTCTTGTTTTCTTCGATGATATTCTCATCTACAGCAAATCATGGGATGAACACATTCAGCATTTAGAAACTGTCTTTTCTATCCTGCAACAACATCAATTATTTGTTAAACCTAAAAAATGTCAATTTGGCCAAAGGGAAGTTAAGTACCTTGGTCATGTGATCTCTAATGGAGGAGTTACTGTTGATCCAAAAAAAATTAAGTCCATTCAGAGTTGGCCGAAGCCTTCAACACCCAAGGCTTTGCGTGGTTTTTTGGGACTATGTGGTTATTACATGAAGTTCATACAATACTTTGGTCGGATTGCAAGACCACTAACCCAAATGCTGAAGAAACATGGTTTCACTTGGACACCTGCAGCAGAAGCGGCATTTATTAATTTGAAACAGGCTATGACAACAGCCCCAGTATTAGCCTTACAGGATTTTTCAAAACAGTTCATTGTCGAATGTGACGCTTCTGGCTCGGGCATAGGTCCAGTACTACTACAGGAGCGCCCAATTGCTTACTTTAGCCAAGCTCTTCATGGAAAGCACCTCCTTCTCTCCACTTATGAAAAGGAGATGCTGGCGCTTGTTCTTGCCGTACAGAAGTGGCGATCTTACCTCCTGGGATAGACTTTTGTGGTTCGCACCGACCATCAAAGCCTTAAACACTTGTGGAATCAGAGAATTACAACCGCAGCTCAACAGCGTTGGTTATTCAAATTGATGGGATTCGACTTCACTATACAGTATAAAGGGGGTACAGACAATATAGTGGCCGATGCCCTATCCAGGAGAGATGAACAGGAGAAAGATGTAGGCCACATTGCTGCAATTTCATGTCCAATTCCGAATTGGATTGATCCAATCAAAGAAGAAACCGCTTCCTTATCTGATTTAACAGAGAAAGTGCTGCAGGTCCAAAGTGGAGAAGCTATTGGCCGATTGGAATACAGGGATGGAATTCTATTTTTCAAAGGACGAATTTATTTATCCCGTAATTCTACACTGCTCCTAGAAATAATTAAGCAATTTCATTGTAGCACTCATGAGGGGTTCTTCAAGACTCTCCAAAGGATTCGGTCCACATTTTACTCTCCCAATCTCAACGACAAGGTGAGAAGTTTTATACGAGGATGTGAGGTCTGTCAACGACATAAAGCTGAACATACAACTCCTGCCGGCCTCCTTCAGCCTCTGCCAATTCCTGATAGAATCTGGGAAGATATTTCGATGGACTTCATCGATGGTTTACCAAACTCTAATGGTAAGACAACAATCTTTGTGATAGTTGACAGGTTATCAAAGTACGCCCACTTTGTGCCTCTTTCCCATCCTTACACGGTTGTTATAGTTGCAAAGTCATTTTTTGACAATATTTTCAAGCTTCATGGTATGCCAAAGACTATAGTTTGTGACAGGGATCCAGCCTTTACAAGCTTATTTTGGACAGAGTTGTTTGCTTTGAATGGAACCCGGTTCAATTTCAGCTCTGCTTATCACCCCCAAACTGACGGCCAATTGGAGGTGGTAAACCGTACCCTGGAGATGTACCTTAGATGCTTTACAAGTTCCCAACCTAAATTATGGTTGAAATGGATGTCCTGGGCATAATACTGCTATAACACAAGTGTTCATTCCACTACTGGGAAATCCCCCTTTGAGATAGTTTATGGTAGGCAACCCCCTACTTTGTTGACTTATATTCCAGGTACGGCTAGGGTGGCTGCGATGGAGTAGGAATTGCTTGGTTGTGACATCTTGTTAAGAGAGCTTAAAGAAAAAATCCAGCATGCCTAGAACCGGATGAAGCAAATTTATGACTCTAAGCACCAAGAGCGTGAATTTGCGGTGGGAGATCTTGTTTTCCTCAAGTTACATCCATACAAACAGAGATCCCTTGCTGCCCGAAGGAATTTCAAGTTAGCACTCAAGTTCTATGGGCCATTTCGGGTATTGAAGAGAATTGGTGCTGTTGCGTATAAGCTTGAACTGCCACCAGAAGCAAAGATTCATCCTGTGTTCCATGTCTCCCTCCTTAAGAAACAAATTGGAGATAGTGACATAGTGCAGTTACCTCAGCTGGGTGAAGTTAGTGAGATCCTTCCACAACCGGAGGCAATTTTAGATAGCAGAGTAAGAAAGAACAAAAAAGAAATCTTGGTTCACTGGCATGGCTTATCTCCTCTGGAAGCTACTTGGGAAAGGTTGGATAAGATTAGCAAACAGTTTTTAGATGTCTCTCTTACAGATGTGCAGGTCCCTTAAGGGGAAGGGAAATGTCACGTGCCTTAAATTTGTGTTTGAATAAGTCTGCAGTTAGCTCCTATTTATTTTAATTAAGTTGCTATTTGTTAGCAGTAGTATCTTCCTTGTAAATAGCTAAGTTTGTTAGCTATAATTCTATTTAAGTTGATGAATAAATTAATTCAGGGCATCATAGAAAATTAACTCTTATTACGTTTTCTCAAAAACGTAGAGGCCTTGGTTTTCCTCAATTAAACCTTTTTCTTTTTTTTGTTTCAATTAATTCAGTATAGGTTCGAAGAACAGAAAGCAGTTTGTACCACTGAGACCTTTTATGAATAATATTATCGTATATAAATAAATTGCATTTACAAAATAACATCTTATATTCGATAATATTTTAATTAACTATGAAGTGATGCATTTTTTTAAGAATTATAGAGAGAAAAAGAATTTTGGCATAGCTCTTGAACTTGATGTTAGTAAGGCTTATGACCGTGTGGAATGGGCATATTTGCATCACATGCTATCTTGCTTTAGCTTTCATGAGCAATAGATCGCTTGAATCATGGAATGTACACGGTTACCTATTCTATGTAGATTGATGCATACGATTGGTTTCATAACTCCTTCTAAGGGTCTTAGATGGGAAATCTCTTGTCACCTTGTTTATTCCTCTTTTTTATAGAGGATTTATCTCACTGTATGAAAAAATGCCACTTTGCAGGGAGTTAAAATTGCAAGATATGGACCCTCAATCTCTCACCTCCTATTTGCAGATGATTATATATTCTATTCTAAGGCATTTATGATTTGCAGATGATTCTATATTCTATTCTAAGGCATCTATGGAGGAAGCAAGGAAAATTGATCACATTTTGATGAGTTATTCAGAGGCCAGCAATTAGAAAATTAATTTTCAAAAATCTTGCCTAATCTTTAGCGCCAATACACTGCAAGATTTACATAAGAGAATGGCATCTCTTCTTCAAATTGACAGGTTGGACACTCCAAATAAATTCCTTGGTTGCCATATGATATCTCTAGAGCTAAATCAAAGGTCTTCTCCACCCTCAAAGATCGAATTTCCAACAAAACTATATTCTGGAAAGAAAAACTTCTATCTAAAAGGGTCGAGAAGTTCTTATCAAATCAGTATTACAAGCTATTTCGGTGTATGCAATGTCTGCCTTTAAAATTCCTGCTAATATATATCAGTCCATTAATTCTACTATATCAAATTTTTGGTGGGGTCAAGAAAAAGAGCAACACAAAATCCATTGGCCATCTTGGAATTCTCTTTGTGAGCCAAAGATCAGAGGACTGGGGTTTCGAAACCTTGAAGACTTTAATATGGCTCTTCTAGCAAAACAAGGTTGGCACATAATTGATAATCCTCATACCCTCCTCACATGCATCCTCAAAGGGAAATATTTTGCCATGGATCATTTATGCAAGCAAGAGAGGGTCATAATCCTTCGTAGGGCTGGAGAAGTATTCTTTGGGAAAGACAAATCCTTAACAGAGGAATCAGGTGGCAAGCTAGGGATGGCAATTCCATAATTGCAAAACACACAATGTTACCTCAAACTTTCCCTCATCCTCCAACAACTAAGGAGGGGCATGATCAACATATATTTGGGTCTTTCAACTACTGGTTCCTTCGTCCCATACATGGAATGTGGATTTAGTAAGAAAAAATTTCATTGAAGAAGATACTAATTTTATCTTATCACTCCCAATGGGTTGTTGCAGGCAAGAGGATCGTTTGATTTGACATTTTGAGCAAAATGACAAGTACACAGTGAAGTCTGGTTATCACATAGCTCGTAAAATTCGCTGGGAGTACGCCAATACCTCGACTGCAAGCCATGGACCTACGTCGCAAATTCATTTGGAGAGGTTCTGGAGAAAAGTTTGGGGCATTAGCCTTCCCAATAAACTAGCCATTTTTCTTTCGAGTATTCTCAATGAAAAACTCCCTTCCAACATGGCTATTCATAAGAGAATTTCTTCGGTTCCTCCTGAATGTAGACATTGCGGATCCATGGAATCAGTTAAGCACATCTTGCTTGAGTGTCCTAAAGTGGCAGCCATTTAGTTTACTTTCCCAGGTCAGATTCGATCAACCATGCTTTGTGGAGAAACTTTTAAAGACTATTGGGAAGAATTATGTAACCAACTAGATGTACCACAACTGCTGGTTTTCATTTTTTGAAGCATTTGGAAAGCAAGACATGTGCTCATCTTTCATGGAACAGATCAGTCCCCTTATGATATAGTAGCTTTTGCTCTTAATTATTGGGACTCTTTCAATGAAGCCAACAGTCCTTCACCTCCTATGAACACAAACGGAATGACCCCTGATAGTTGGGAACCTCCATCGCCGAATTTTATCAAAATTAATTTTGATGCAGCTATAGGAAAAAATTCGGCTAAAGGAGCTTCAGCAGTGGTGGTTCGTGATAAGACAGACTTGATACTTGATTGGAAATGCAACTTCCCACTCCATATTGATCCATTAATTATGGAGAGTCTTACATGCAGGAAGGCAATTATAGACTCTTACATGCAGGAAGGCAATTATAGTTCTATAGAGAGTTTCAGAATATTATAGTGGAAGAAGATTGTAAATAGTTGATGAATGCTATTTATTTGCAGAATGTCCCCATGACTATTCATGATATTATAGATTAAATTCAGTCCCTTAGCAAAGGCTTGCACTCATCACCTTCTCTTGTGTAAGAAAAACGAAGAACAAAGCAGCTCATACACTTCCAAGAAGACTTTAACAGGAGTTTTTTTCTTTTAATCCAGCTCGTTAAGCATTGTTTGTCTATGATTGTCAATTTTAAACCTCCATTTAGAGTTAGATAGTTATATATATTTATAAAATTTAATATTTAATAATTTAAATATTTAATAGTTACATTTTATAAAAAAAATAAATATTAAATATAAATTATGAAAAATAAAATATCAATTATTTTTAGTTGAACCGCAGTTAATGGATTTAACCCATTTTTAGAGGTGTAATCAATTCGCTGAATCGAATTTTGAAGGTTGACCTTATTCAAACTTTAATATAAGAATTCGAGTTTGATTTAATTAAATTTTATTAAATTTGAGTTGTTAAAAATTAAATTTGAATTTGATTTGAAAATTAAATTCCATCTCTTTTATAATACATTTTTATTATTACGAGTTATTAGTTGTTAATAATATAAATAATATGAAAAATTAAAAAGAATTACATTATATTAAAAAAATTAAACAAAAATATCCAATTACTGCAACATAAAATGAATAAAAAGAAATATTTTCACAAAATAATACGAAGCAACTAAAATTAAAAATAAATTTAATTATTAGTTATTAAATTATTAATATGTTATCATTTATTTTTAATTAAAATATATTATTTATATTAAATTATTATATATAATATAAATACAAAATAAAAGAATTGATTTTATAAAAAAAATTAAATAATTTTTTGTAAAAATAATGCAAGATTTTAGTTTATTTTAAAATAAAAATTTTTTAAATTAAAAAAATTATTTTATTTTATTTGAAATAAAAAATTAATAATTAATTAATTAATTAAATTAAATTCTTACGAAATAATTTCAAATTTTGAATAATTTATAAATAGTTTAATTAGTTTAGGCCATGCCAACTTTTCACCAAAATGGTTATATTGGTATTTTGACATTCTATGAGGATCCAGTTGCCAAATAAATTGTTCCAAGGCTTTGGCTCCAATCCAAAAATTGCGACTCTGTTCGGCCTCAAAAATAAGTAATATGGGATTTCATGCCAGCACCTTTAAATATATTAATTAAAAATACTAAAATTTAATTAAAAATTTTAACATAATAATTTATTTTTGAACTACATTTTCAATAATATTTTTTAAATTTTTTTATGATGAAATCCAATATCGTATGGGATAAATTAAAAAAGAAGTTATAATAGCAGTCAAATTAAAAGGAAAAAGAATAAGAAATTGCAAATTTTTTAGGTTTAAAGTCTTCTCTTGTGTATCAAATACAAATTTAGTTGAAGTGAAAAATAGAGATAAAGAATAAAAGAAAAAAAAATGGTAAATCGCTTTTTCATTTTTAGGTTATATTTGAATTAATCTATATATTCCTTGATTTACACATTTAAGTCCTTTAATACAATTTCAAGTCATTTTTCAATTAAATTAACAAAATAAGAAAAAAATATTTTAGAATTAAAATAAATTACTTTTTAATCCTTATATATCATGTTAAATGTGTTTCAAAGTCAACAATTTTATTTTATTTGTAAATTTTAATTAATTCCACTTAATTTGTATAAGAAAGAAAGAAAGAAGGGGCTAGAATTGCAATAATGAAGAGAATGATGAAAAATGAAAAGAAAAGGACAGATGGAAGAGGAGGTGGGTGTGAGCTTTAGGTGAAATCCATGATGATGACATTTTATTAAGTAATAAAATAAAAAGAAGAAAGAGAGAAGATTTTTTGGAGAGAAATGATTGGATAAAAGCAAATCTAAGTTAATATGTGGAACCGCGCTAAATATTATAGCAGAATTTGGAAATAGAAATGTAATATTCGGTTTAAATTTAAAAAATTAATTAAAAAATTAATTTAAAATTTTAATTTAATTTTTTATTTATTTTAGTTTGATTTTGATTATTTTAATTCGATTTGATTTTAATTAAAAAAAAATTAAAAAAATTAAATCAAAATAATCAGTAACAATAATATATTATTTTTAATAATATAAAAAATTAGATTATATTAAAATTAAAATATTTTAATTAAATTTTAAAATATTAAAAATAAAATATAAAAAAAAATTATTAAAAATTAAAACCGATTAAATCAAATTGAATCAAATCGATTCGATTTGATTTAATTTCTAACCAAAATCGATTCAATTGAATTTTCTTAAATACTAAAATTTCAGTTTTCAATTTATTCAGTCGGTTTGACAATTTGATTTAAATTGATTTTGATTTAAATCGATTTTAAAATAAATCGACTGATGCTCACCCCTGCCCTCGGAGGTTGATTTTATATTAAAAACCTGACAATTTGATTTAAATCGATTTTAAAACAAATCGACCGATGCCCACCCCTGCCCTCGGAGGTTGATTTTATATTAAAAAAAAGAAATTAATATTCTGAACGGATTTAGATCAGTTTGATTTTGGACAAATTTATATAAATAATTAATTAAATATAAAATTTCTTATAATATACATAAATCTTGAATTTGGCTCAAAACAGAATTGTCTAGTTTCAATTGATTTCAGTCTGATTCAGTTATGTTTGAAATAAACCATATCTGTAACCAGTTCCTGATCTGATTTAAACTGATGAGATTGAGATACTGCCCTGAACTCCTGGCCAGGTCTAACTATAGAGCAGTATCATGAAAATTCACTTGCAGAACACATTACATAGCCAAAGCAATGCTGGGCAATATATCCAAGAACAAATCATGCAACATTATTCATGGATACTAAAAACAAAGTTGTTAACCACCCACACACAAATAATCAAAGGGGACCCAGATTATGGGCTAACAAAATGTACAAAAGAATCCCCAATGGCTCACAACTCACCGCCATACAAATGAATATCCGCATAGCCCCCTGTAACATTCTCAGTTCATGAATCAAAGTCTCCTCCAATGATTAGCTCAAAGGTAGAGCAGCTGCATTACCTGGAGGACATCTTTGCCGCCGGGGACGTCTAGGTGTCTTCCCCCACCCTGTTAGGCTTCTATCATCCAATCTCACTTCTACATTATTGAGCTGCTGTATTAGGGGAGTACAAGGCTCGCTTGCTATTACAGCAGGAGGAGAAGAACTAGCCAGTGCACGCCTCCTCCCCCTCCCACACCCACTTCTTCTCGTTAATCCTGAATTCCAAATGTGGCCACTTGCTCTCATCAGCCCTCCAAATGTCTGAAGATCTTCTGTTACCTCATGCCTTGAAAGAGAAACAAGGCCTGGAAGAATGTCCCTTTGGAAGTCCCTCCGCTGCCTTCCTCTTCTTGATTGGCCTCTTCGGGTTCGAGTTGGTAATAAAGTTCTTCCTGTTTCTTCCAGTTTTAAGTCTTCTGGAACCAATGGCTTGGGCATGTAATCTTCTTCCTTGGTCTCTGTCAACTTCAAGGTCATAGACTCAAAGTAATCTTCCAAAGATGGCCCCTCTTTATCTCGACTGTCCCCCTCTGCTTCCAAAACAGCAAACTTGCTCTCTAGATCCTCTCCAAATGAAGAAACTATCTCCACAAACCAATGAAGAGAATCTGTCATAGAAGCTTCTGATGGATTGTGAGTGGCATCAACCTGATGGTTGTGACCAGTTACAGAGATGGCGACTATTGCCTCTGCCGCTATTCTGACAAATTCATCTGGTGGACTTTCTGTTTTGTGCTGTGCTAATTCTGAGGGTGCTGCATGAGCCTTTGCTAGGCATTCTTCTCCAGGAATAATCTCCTCTTCAGTTTCTGGAACTGCAGGGGCTTCTAAATCTATCCCCGAAATCATTCGAACATTAGCGCCTGCAGCAGAAGGCACCAGAGAAGATTCATCTTCGGTTATACATGAGTTCAAATCAATCTCATATCTGACATTAGCTACTTGTGTATCTTTTTCTTTTTCTGTAAGCACTTCTGCTACAGTCTGTTGAAAACAGTCAGGAACTGCTGGATCACAAGGTAAGTTAATATCAAGTGCCCTAATTTTTCTGTTATTTTCTACTTCTTGGGATGGCTGAGGATGCAATACAGAAGGAGAGGGAAGGGAAGAAGACTCAATTTTTGACACATCTGGCTTTTCAAAGATGGGAAAACCAAGAATTCTTCTGCAGCTTGAGGAGTCCCTTGCTTCAATCCTACTGGCTTCGAAGACATTGGAACAAGGAGCTGATTTCATATTCTGAACAACTGTTTGATTAGGAATTCTTCCAGCTTCTCTCTTATCAGACAACTGTTTCAGAGAAGACTGCAAGTCACTAAATCCCCCCATATTCAAATCCACTCCTGCACTAACAGCCTCAGCTTCACGATCAGGCTTAGTTCTTAGCCAAGGCAAAGCCACATGATGATCCTCATGATTTCTTTCTAAATCAATGACTTCAAGGCCTTTCTGGGAAGTCATTTTGGTTGAGGAGCTGTTCGAAAGAGCTGCATTCAAGTTCACATCTTGTGCAGATTTTGAAAGCACGCAGTTTGAGCTCTTGTAGAGCTTTTCTAGACCATGATGTATGAGCTCTTGTGCTGCATCACTGGCACTATTGTAGTTCAAAAAATCACGGTTGCCTGGAGGAAAGCGGATTAGTAGATCCTTGGATCCTGATGAGGATCCATGGTAAAATCCATTTTGGTCAGGCATTTCAGTTCCGACTCTCAGGTTAGATGCAGAACTGCTGTTATAATTCCATTGGTCTCCAAATACACCATGACTTTGAGTTGATGACTGAGAACTCCTACTTAAGGTTGCAGATGAATTCAAATTCAGGTGCATTTGAACTGACATCGACTTTTGGCTTAAGCTACCACCAAGCTTATCCCTAGATGAACCAGACCAAGACCAGCAGTTGCTTAAATCAGAAGAAGGATCGATTGCATATTGACTTGGTATATGGGAAGCCACATCTGAAACTGGAAGGTTATTATTAGAGACCTCATTATTTCTTCCAGAGAGTTCTGAACCACAACTTGTTCTTTCTCTCAACTGATCCACCTTACTTTGATCAGTATGAAAAAGAGTTGCAGGCTCATTATTTTTGTTTGAAAGAACCTGTAATGGCTGGGAAGATGAAGGCAACTTCTCCGGCTGAAGACTTTGAGACGGGGACTTTATGTTGTTGTTACTATTCCCTGAAAAAAGAGAGCAGATTGCAAGAGAACATCAGAACCAAAGGGGAATCCTCAAAGTGCTTGAAAGTGCAGGGTGAACTGAAAATTTCGGAATAATGTCATAACACTAATTGCTAGGATGGTCCTTGAGCTGGTGCACAGGAAAAAAATTATTATCTAAAGAAAAACAGACAATTCACAATGTTTTCTCTGCCAACAATATGCTTGTTTAGAATTTTAGACACTAGAAATGATCTCCTTTCTTTTTCAAGAACTGAAATCTAAGTTCTACACATTTTCCAAGTCCATTGTTCAGCAGGAGTTATACAGAGTTCAGATACGAACAAAAAACTGCAATCCCAATTTCTCAAATAGATGTCTGGGAATGAGATTTAATGGCTTAATTAAATAATCAAATATTGGATAATAAAGAATTGGAATGCAACCAAAGAACCAAATAGATCCATGAGACATCTTACCTGAATCTAGCATATGGGGAAACCATAGTTTTCCTTTCACATTATTTTGTAAATACAGATCACTGGCAATCCCATTATTGCTCCCATGATGATGGTTCAGTAAAACTTCTTTCGGGAAACCAAGAAACTGAGATTTTGGCTTAGTGGCCAGTTCATGCTCTTGAATCTCACAATGGGAGGAAGTACAGCCTAGAAGATCATTTGCAGATCCATTTGTGTCCTCAACATCAATAGGCTCATTCAAGTCAGCCAAATTATTTTTGCTTTTTAAACATGATTCAGATTGAAATGCATCTCCTTGGCAATTAGTCTTCCCGCTGGTGGCAGTTGCAACATTGTGATTCCTATTTGACAGATAATTAGAAATACCACATACATTTTCATCCCTTAGTTGTACTTGTTCTCCTTCAGTATCTAAGTACTCATCGGCTGGAAGTTGAAGATCAAACATCTTTCTCCTTACTTTTGTGGGCCTAGAGTCCAATATCTCCATATCTTTTGGAGTACCTCCATTTTGAGACAACAATGGACTAGCTTGTGCACTGCTTCCTTTTATAGAACTCAATGGAGAATGCATGTCTTCAGTGCATGAGGTAGATGGTCCACCACAAACAGAGTTTCCCAACGGGAAGCCAGGGATATGCCATCTCCGAGCATCTTCAGATGTAATTTGAGATGCCAAGGGGCTTGATGACAATGATGTCTCAATGGGCATCCGATTTTTATATAATTCTTTCCTCTTAGATTCATCCATTAAATCCCTCTGTATTCTGTAAAGACGATGAAGTTCACACAGCTGGGTAGAAAATGAGAAAGAAAAAAAAGAGAAGATTTAGTTGTCCAGCACAATTAAAATAAGACAGTGGACATTCATAAGTTAGACTTTGACAATTCATACAAGGTGAAGAACATCTAAATGCAAATCACGTGATAAGCATCTCAATGGTACAGTATATGAACTTTCACAGATTAAAAAAGGAATTTGAATTCAAACACACCTGCGTCTTAAATATGGCCTCATGCTCCAGCATTGTCTGTTTTACTACATCCTTGTCATATCCTGGATATACATCTGTGATGGTCCTTGGCAAGAATCCATTATAGTACTGCCCATTTGTGAATGCTCTATCTCCATAGTATAGAGGCCAGCTACAACTGTTAGAATCCTCGTTAAGATCCCTCATTGAGAAATATCCTGGGAAGCAGCTTTCACAGTGTACTTTTGTTCCCATTCCTGGCAGTAAATGAAGAAATGTGGCAAGCATGATCAATGACAAGCTTGCTTCATTCATGAATAGAGGAGTTGCATCCCGATTATTAACAGCAGATGATAAGATTTCAGTCACCAGCCAACCATAATCTTAAGATAGGGAAGGGATATGAGTCCAAAAGAATGCATGATATAATCCCTAAAATTCAATTCCATTATGGATGAAATTTCCCATGAATAACACAATTAATCCATATTTGAGTGCCTCAAGTTCTTGGAATGCTATGTTCAGACAATTGTTAAGGTGGTATCAACTCAAGAAATACACAATAAATATGAAAGATGGTCAAATGGAAGGCCAAGAAATTGCTAATACATTGCATTTACCATGTCTAATTCATGAGAGCCTTTTCTCTTAATCTATACTCTTTTGCACAAGATTTGCGAACATGAGAGCATGCATGCAAAGGGAAAAAAAATTATTTGAATCTCTCCTATTTCATAACTCAGTATGACCAGAAAAGACAGTAAAATTATTGCTCAAGTTGACCATGCACTGGAGCACATAATCCAACTGATAATGAGAAACTTGTGGGGTAAAAAATACAAACTTGAGATAATCAATCTAATCGAAAAGGCCATCTATGGAATGTAGCACTATTTACATATAATCTACTAATAGACAAAATCTCGGATCAAATTTATATGGTCACTTCATTATAAGGATAATATTTTTCATATAACACAAAAATCGGAACCCTAAATTTCCTGGGTTAGATTAACACAGTGCTTCACAGCACATGCCCATCTATCATGACCTCAGTCTAACAGACTTGAGAGGTAAAATCAAAGCCAGAAACTGGAATGCATGTGCCATAATCCAAAAATTATCATAATGCCTATTTCACTCTCCAATAGCTCAGCAATCAGTCTGTTCCTAACTTTAATGTATGCTAGAATCAGAAGATTATCTACTTGATAAGAAGATGAATAAAAACCTGATGACACATGTAAGAATATGAGCAGGACTGGAATTCATACAAATGTCAAGACAAGATTTTACATTTCAGGTTGAAAGTGTTGCATCTTTGAAATTAAGCAGAAAACCCTAGATTTGGTGCTTAAACAATCTGCAAGTGCATGCCTATAATACACGACAACAGAAACTCGAGCTAAAATTAACCGGTTAACTGTGTGACCACATTTCTTAAAGATTCAGCATATACCACAAATTTTAGAACTTTTTACATTGAAATTAGAATTATCACTGTCAATCTCTTGATAATGCTAAAGATTCCAAAGTGTACATTTATAGAACACTGGAAGTGCTCACTAACTTTGTTTATGTATAAAAAACTGAAAGTTAAAGAGAATCATAGTTGTCAAATCGTAATTTGAATTGAGAATCAAATTCATTTGTGATTCGAGAATCGAATCAAATTGTAAGATTTGCTAAAAATTTCAAAAATCAATTAAAAATAATATATGTTCTAAAAGTAAGTTAAAAAATATATCATAATGATATATTTTAATAAATATAGTATTATCATTTATCCAATTAGAAATATTCTTTATAATGGAATAATATTTATTTATTATGTTATATAGTTTTATGTTATAAATTATGAACTTTGAAATTATAGAGAACAGTTACCATTATACATGTTCTGAAACTCCCATTTAAATTTGATCAAATAATTACATAGTGAAAATAGATAGTAGGTTAGAATATTATTAATATAAATTGTCATAACTTAACAAGTGTACTTAGTTAAGTAAATTAACTAAAAAGGAAAAAAAAAAAAAAAGAAAGAAGAGGGAGAGGAAAAAGGTATTCTTTTATAAAATAAATGAATGAGAGATCTTTAATTTTGAAAATACAAGTATGATAAACTCTTTGTAAATAATTAATTGAATTGGGTAAGCTTCGGTAGATTCATATTGATTCACCTAATTCACTATTAATTTTTTTTATTTAGTCACTATTCATGTACTACCCTATAGATTTGAATCACTAGACGTGGAATCGAAATGAGAATTGTAAGGTTCAAATATATTTAAGATTCACCCCATAAATTCGAATCAATTTGTTAGAAAATTGATTCGAATCTTATTCAAATCAAGAATTGTAAGATTCTGACAACAGTGAAAATTACTATTCGAATAGAGAATCGTAAGATTCTGACGACAGTGAAGATTACGATTCGAATAGAGAATCATAAGATTTTGACAACAGTGAAGAGAATACTTATAAGGTGAAAATGGAAATGAAGGAAAAGGCTCTAGCCTGTATAATACAGATGAACTTCTAGAAACGGTTTGTGCACATGTCAGATTCACACAGCCAGAATTATATATACGAACTCTAGAATCTCTAGAAATTCTTCACTGATGCATATCTGTTTGATTCTGCTTTCAACTTCAAATGCAATTTAAACATGGTTGATTAGCAATCCTTTTTCAGAAATCAATATACTATCTCTTTAATCTGTCCTTGCTTGCAGAAGAGGTACATTCTTGATGTAGAGGTTGTCTCAAGTCTGAATAAAAGTGATTAAATATCAAAATAATGCTGCTAATGTATGGTACAAGCATTTTCATTATTTCAGGCAAGTGCCCATCAACATGAGGAACTCTCGCACAAGCAGCATGAGATCCCGAATTTCCACTTCCAGCCTGATATGGCAAGAAGATGCCTTGCTATTACGTAATAAATCAAATTAGGAACTTAGTGAAGAACACAACTGATAAACACCCCTTCTTGCCTGCCCAATTTTCTGATCATATAAATAACCACTCTGCAGTTTCGGCTTATTAATGCAAATTCTTTTGCAGCTCAAAAAGAATATATATATATATATATAACCACTCCAAGCCTCATCCAACTTCAAGTTATAAGAAGTTGGATTGAAGATAATTATTAGACCAAGGAACCACGGACACACACTGATTGAATATCTTAAGCATTCAACTGTCTAGCCAATCTCTGTTTATAACTCTATGCTAAAACTATTGCAACACTCAAGAAGCAACAAAAATTCCCTGCCATGAATACTAAACTCGGTGTGTTCTTTGCTAACAACAAATAGATTGGGAGAAATTAACTACCCAGAACTTCATAAATTTATTGCCATTCTCTAAAAAGGGACTGAACTTCGAGAAGAAGGCATGAAGATTAAATTTTGCTGCAAAGCTCCGTGCAGGACAGATTGAGAAACTCTATGATCATTTAGGAAAATTAACACAAAACCTTAAATAGCAGATCCATTCCGAGTACAATCTGGAGTGGACTAACATATCAGCCTGATAAAAAAATAAAAAAAAATTTTGAAAAAAAAAAAGACTAACATATCAGCTACAGAGACTACCATACAAGAGCTCACCATCAATCCAAATTACCCATCAAATCAATCATTATATTATCAACAATAACGGGGGAGAAAGCACAAATCAGAAAAAAGAAATTTCAGTGAACTGTATAAGCGATAATATTTGCCCAAAAAAAAAAAAAGTATGCATAACCAAATCGGACAGACCATAAACCTAGCAATTAATGGAACTAGAAAAGAATTCGCATACATTAAATATTAATCAGTTACTAAAGTAAAACCCAAAAGCCAAATCATTAAAAAAAAATTACAAATCAAATTACCCATAAATTAAAAAATTAATAAATATTACCTCAGACCCACATCCTCTGATCTCTTCCCCGGAAGAATCCTCCCAATGGATTCAATTATTCAACAGTCTCCTCCTCATCGTATAGAAAGAAAATTCAGAAAAGTCCTCATGACTGGCACTATCAAAAACATAGACATAGAAAGAGAAATAAAGCTGAAACAACCAAAAACAAAGTGGGTATTATTGAAACTCCAGGGAGCTTAGATCGTCTCCAAAATTGAACAAAAGAAGGAGATTTCGATCTGCTGGGCGACTCACTCTTTTCCCTCAACAACAAAAAGGAGAAAAAAAAAAAGAAATGGTTTTTACTTTAGAGAGCGAAAGAGAGCAATTTTTTTATTTATGCTAGAGAGAGAAAGAAAGAGAGAGATCCCAGATAAGAAAATCTTTGCACAAACAAACGACCTTCTACTAAGAACAGTGACCTGAAATTTGTCAACATCCGGTCTCTTTTTATTCTCTGCTTTTTCTCTTCTTCACTTCTCTCTTCTCTCTCTTAAATTACTTCTTTTTTTTCTCATCTCTTTTTTCTTTTAGCAGATTTTCTTCTCTCTTTTATTTCCCACCTACATAGCTACCATATTACTCCATCTCTCATCAATTTTGTTTCTTTTTTCATTTTTAATTATCTTAAAATATTATTTATTTTTATATTATTATAAAATTTTAATTTTATATAAAAAAATAAAGTGCATAAAAATTATAGCTTTTTCCATTTTTCTTTCGAGTTTTTAAGGAAAAATGAAATAAACCTAATGGGGATTTCTAGATTCTCTCCACCTTCCTTGCTTTTGGCAAGATATTTATAAAAAAAATATTTTCTTTATTTACAGCCAAAATGAATAGCCTACCAACAAGCCCTACGGACTCGGCCAACCTTACAAGCACAGCGCTACCCGTTTTGCATTTTTCAGTATAAAAAGTCAAAATTATTCTGAATTATTTTATTTACAAACTAAATTAATTTTTAAAATATTAGAATTTTAATAAAAATATAGAAATAAATTTAAATTTAAAATTAAAATGTAATATTTTTAATCTAGTTATTATAAATTTAATCTTTTAATATTTTTTAAAATTTACTGAATTTTTTAATTAGAATAAAATGCTCCTTCTAAGTTTTGCTATCATAATTCAAAAAATAATAATTATTTGATTTTGTTTCACCTCTGGATATTATTTTGCTTTAATTAATTAAATACAATCCAAACTAATTAATTACTTCATTGATTCACTTTTGTCTTTTTAAGGAATTTTTTCTATTTGAATTTATTTTATAGAAATAATTATTGTATTTAACAAACATAAATATAAAATTAAAAAAATAATTAAATTTTTTAATTTTCTTAAAATAACAAATAATTTCGGACAAATTAAACTTAAAAATGAAAAATATAAAAGCTGACTGTAAATGTACCATGTAAATATTTCCATATAGAGAGCATCGGCCAACAGACACTTCTTGCATACGGCATACGAAGAGTGGGTCCCATGAAGATGAGGTTTTGGGTCTAATAATAAATGCCCATTACTGTACTCTATATTTACGAGATTAGGATCTTGATTGCTTGGCCTGTTTGTTTATTGGCTGATCTCCTGCTTCACAGGTCAAAAACCAAATGCATTTAAAGCTCACCACGTGGCTTGTTTTTGCACCAACACTGAGATTTGAATCAGAATGTTAGGATTAAAAAAGCTTAAGCTACGATGGGATGTATAATGGACTTTATATTTATGTTTTTATTAATGATAGACTCGGTTTAAAAATGTTCAAAATTTTAGTATTTTTTAAAAATAATAATTAAATTAATATTTTAAAAGACAAATTACAATACATATTTATAATTTAAATGTAATCATAGTAATGTTCAACTTTTTAAAAAATAATAATGCACGTATTATTATTAACTTTATTTGAAATAAATAATATATAAGAAAATAATTGAATTGAATTTTTATATTTGAGTAATATTATTATAATTTTTATTATATATATACATATTAGAGGATTTAATTTTTTTTTTTACACAATTTAAGAATTAGAAGGAAGAGGGTCATATATAGAGAGAATCGAATTCTATATACAATTCAAGAAATAAATAAAAATTCAAATCGATTAAAGAATAATATACAAATCAAGCTAAACTAAACCAATTCAAAAACAGTTCAAAATCCCGTCAATCTAACCATAGAAATCAATGCATTGTTTGGAGAGAGGAATACCGATCATCACCTTTATGAGCAGCTAAAACTCACTAGCAACATCATGGAACAACCAAAACAATAAATAAATAAATTCAGGGGACAACACATATAAATAAATTCAGGGGACAACACATTTAGATCATAGAGAAGAGAACTCCCTCAAACAACAAAGCAGCATAATCAATCAAAACAAAAATAAAATCAAACTATTAATGAGACGAATGAGCAAAATTCCATCAGGAGAAGGCCAAAAGAGAAACAAAAAAAAAACACAAAGATCACTCCATGCCCCAATGACAGAGGAGAATTACAAACAAACAATGAAAATAACAACAAAATCACAAAAGAAAATATTATAATAAAATTGGACCGTGATGATAACCCTTCTCTAAACTTTATTTAGTAATACGATATAAATACATTCTAAATACAAATCTCTTGAGTTTTTTCATCCTTAAAACAAAGAATTTATATAGTTTCCTTATTAAATTCTTTATTACTTTTTCTATTATCTTCTTTATTATATTCTTTTTTAGGGCATTTATTTTCTATAAACTCTTTGTGACTTAGTCTCTGTTTGGTATTATTGTTGAAACTATTGTTAAGAATTTTTTTAAATATTGTTTAAGAAATATTAAAAAATAATTTAAAATTATTTTTGATATAATTTAGTAATAATAATATCAAAATAACAAACTAGTTTTTGCCAAACTGCTTTTTTTGCAATATCTAAAATGATACTTTTTATATAAAAAAAAAACACTTTTTAAACATGTAAACTCAATGCCAAACACCTATTTAATCGTTCAGAGTACCAATAGATATAGTCCCACTGATCTTCTAATCTCTTTTATTTGTACAGTATTTATTTACCTACTAAGATAATTGAATCACTTGAATCAAACTAATATAGTGGCATCTATCCATTCTCAGTCAGATCTAAAGATTACTCTAAAGGTATATAAGACTTAAGATTAATTAATCCAATCCAAAAGTAAAATTAGATTTCCACTGCAAATGGAATTGCATGATCATCAAATAACTTGAAGATTCAAAAAAACCTCTAAAATTTAAATACAAAACTGAAAAAAATTCTTGAATACGATTATTATTGCATGTCCAAAAAGAGTAAATACCATAGAAGTGATGATTGCTATGCCAAAAGAGTTGAGTGTCGAAATGATAGTTGCCATGTGTCTGGATAGGTTAGTGTTATAAAGTGATGACGGTTATGTATTCAGGAAGGTCGTATCATATGATGGCTATTATGTGCCTTGGAGAGTTAGCACCATGGTTATTATTTGTCCAAACAAGCGAACACCGCATGATGGTTGTTGTGTGCCTGAAAAAAAGGTTGGCGCCGTAAAGTGATAGTTGTTGTGTACCCAAGAGTAGGAGCATCATATTTATGATGGCTATTGTGTACCTAAAAATACTAGCACAGTGGATATTGTATACTCAAGAAGGCGAGCAAAGTTGACACTGTGAAATAATAGTTGTCGTATACCTTAAAAAAGTTTAGGTCATAAAATAGATTGATGCCTCGATACTATAACGAGTAAACTATTTTAATAAGTATTGTAGTTTGTTTGAGATTCATATGCAAAAATAGTACTTATATAAATATTTTTTTTTGAAGATAATGCAATAATATATGTTGAGAATTGATAGACATTTTTAGTAGATAATATGATGGATCTACATATGGAATTTAATCAATAATGGCTTTTAGATTAATGGAAGATTTGGAAATAATACATCATACTTATTTTGAATATTTATTTGTACAGATAAAATAACATAATAGACAAAGAAAAAATAAGTGAAATACTGATATATAAAATTAAAGAGATAAACTCCAAAATAATTTATGGTACGTCTCAATTTGCTATGGAAATAATATTGAGCTAAGTAATTTAATCCGATTATACTTGTACAATTGCCAAATTATTTTTAAAATTATTTTAAACATAATTTAGTAATAATAACATTAAAATAATAAAATAGTTTTTGCCAAATTATTTTTTAACAATATCTAAAATGGTGCTTTAAAAAAACACTTTTAAACCTGTAAACTTAATGTCAAATACACTTTTAATCATCTAGAGTATCAATAAATATAGTTCCACTAATCTTCAAATCTCTTTTGTTTTAAAAGTAGTTACTCGCTAAGATAATTGGATCACTTGAATCAAACTAATATAATGGCATCTATCCATTCTCCATCAGATCTAAAGGTTACCCCTTAGGTATATAAGATTTAAGATTAATTCATCTATTCTAAAAGTAAAATTAGATTTTTGCTGCAAATGGAATTGCAATGATCATCAAAATAACTTGAAGAATCAAGTAAACCTCTAAAACTTAAATATAAAGTTGAGAAAATATTTGAAAATGATTATTGTTGTATGTCCGAGAAGAATAAACGCTATAGAAATAAGCTAAGAGAGGGAAGTGTCATAATAATAGTTGTCATGCGTCTGAATAGATTAGTATTGTAAAGTGATGATCGTTGTGTGTCCGAGAGAATGAGTATCATATGATGGTTATTGTGCGCCTTTGAAAGTTAGCACCATAAACGATAGATGCTACTTGTCCAAAAGAGCGAGCACCACATGATGCTTATTGTGTGCCCGAAAAAAAGATTAGTGCCATAAAGTGATGGTTGTCGTGTGCTCAAGAATATGAGTACGATATTTATGATGGCTATTGTGTACCTAAAAAGACTAGTACAGTGGCTATTGTGTACTCGAGAGAGCGAATAAGGTTGGCACCATAAAGTAATAGTTATCGTGTGCCTAAAAAGATTTAGGTCATAAAATGAATCGATGTCTCAATGCTATAATTAGTTAACTATTTTAATAAGTATTATAGTTTATTTGAAATGTATGCAAAAATAGCGCCAATCAAAATAAATGGTGAATTGGATGCAAAATGATGAATTGATTAGAAGAAATTGATTAGAAGGAAAATTAGAATGTTAGGAAAAGAAAAACTTTAAGCTATGATGGGATGTATATCAAAATAAATGAACTTTATATTTATGTTTTTATTAATGATGGACTTGGTCTAAAAATTGCTAAGAAATTTTTAGTATTTTTTAAAAATAATAATTAAATTAGTATTTTAAAACTCGCATTTACAGCTTTTATAATAATATTTTTTTATTGTATTTATCAGTCTTGTAATACATTATCTTGCATGTAAAAAAACAATAATGATAACTATGCTTTAACTTTTTTAAAAATAATAATGCATGTATTATTTTTTTTTTAAAGCAAATGCATGTATTATTATTAACTTTATTTGAAATAAATAATATATCAGAAAATAATTAAATTGAATTTTTCATCATAGTAATATTATTATGATTTTTATTATATATATATATAAACTTTATTAAGTAATACTATGTAAAGACATTCTAAATACAAGTCTGATAATAGAGAATTTACATAACTTTTTTATTGATGCGGACGGGAGATGGACTGAAATATTTAAAATGGATGAATCAGTTTAAACGCGTCCATTAAACGATAAAAAGCCTTTTAGCCATAATTTTTACTACGGGTGTCAGAATCGTTATTAAAACTCCAATTCGAAAAACTGATTCAAAAATCTATATTTTTTATTTATCTTTATTATATAACAGCCCGTTACGAGACCCAAAAATGCTATTTAGAGTCTCAAAAAGGCCCCTAAAATTTTTTTATCAATATTTGAGGATTTTTCAGATTTTTTTTAGGACTATTTAAGGCAAAAATCATATTTTTTGTGAGACAATTTATTTTTCATTCAAAATTATACATTTTTTTCTAAATCTATCTACAGTATACTTTTGAATATATTTACGCATTTATACTGCATTTTTTCTTATTAAATTCTTTATCACTTTTCCTATTATCTTCTTTATTATATTATTATTCCTCATGGCATTTATTTCCTGTAAACTCTTTCTGACTTAGTGTCTATTTGGTATTATTGGTGAAACTGTTGGTTAAGAATTTATTTAAAATATATTAAAAATTATTTTTGACATAATTTAGTCATAAGAACAACAAAATAACAAAATAGTTTTTGCAAAACTATTTTTTTAGCAACATCTAAAATGATGTTTTAAAAAAAAAACATTTTTTAAACTTGTAAACTCAATGCCAAAATCCCCTTTAATCATCCAGAGTACTAATAGATATAGTCCCACTAATCTTCTAATTTCTTTTGTTTTTATGGTATTTACCTACTAATAGAGTGGCATCTATCCATAATCTAGTTCTAAAGTAATATTAGATTTTTATTGCAAATGAAATTGTAAGGATCATCAAATAATTTGAAGATTTGAGTAAACCTTTAAAATTTAAATATAAAGCTGAAAAAATACTTGAATATGATAATTATTGTATATTCGAAAAGAGTAAACATCATAAAAATGATAACTGTTACGTCAAAAGAGGTGAGTGTCGTATAGCTATTGTGCACTTTAGAGAGTTAGCACTATAAGTAATGGTTGCTATTTGTTCAAAAGGACAAGCACCATAAGATGGCTGTTGTATGCCTGAAAAAAAGGTTGGCGTCATAAAATGATAGTTGTCGTATGCCTAAAAATATGAGCACCATATTTATAATGGCGATTGTGTACCTAAAAAGGCTAGTACTGTAGCTATTGTGTGCTTAAGAGGGCGAGCCAGGTTGACACTATAAAGTAATAGTTGTTGTGTGTCCAAAAAAATTTAGATCATAAAATGGATCGATGCCTCAATCATATAATCGGTTAACTATTTTAATAAATAATATAGTTTGTTTTAGATGCATATGCAAAAATAGCACTTATATAAATATTTTTTTGAAGATAATGCAATAAATAAATATATATATATATTGAGAATTGATAGACATTTTCAATAATTTCATGGATCTACATAAGGAATTTAATCAATAATGGCTTTTAGATTAATGAAAGATTTGGAAATAATACATTATACTTGTGGTGAATATTTATTTGCGCATGTAGATGCACATAGATAAAATAACATAATAAACAAATTAAAACTAAGTGAAAAAAAAAATCGAAGGTAATATTGAGATATAAAGGTAGGCAAATTAATATGGCAAATCGATTGCGAGGCCTATCAAATTAATAAGGCAAATTGCTTGCGAGGCCTATCATCGGAGTAGCGACAATTATTATGGCACCAACAACAACAGAAAAAGAGGAAAGCTTGAGCAATATTGTGCATTTTTTAGAGAATTAAACAAGGCGATTTTGAGGAAGTGGAAATTTTGAGAAATTCCTTTGTGTGTTCTTAGTTAGTAGGAAAGTTTCAACGGTGTGATCCGTGGATTGTGTGCAAATAAAATCTCTAACTAAAGGTGAGCGGTTTTTTATTAAAATTGAAAAATTAAATTAAATCAAATTAAATCAAATTAAATTGTTTAATTTAATTATTTAGTACATTTAATTTAATTTAATTTTTAATTTTAAAAATTTTTATTTTTATTTAATTAATTAATTAAAATTAATAAAAAAATTGAACCAAACAAATATATATATATAATGCTGCCCGTTATTTCTTTTTTTAGCGCCGCACCCTCCTGCATTCCCAAATCCTTTGTTTCTCTCTTACCAAATGATTGCCTAACCTCTTCTCCCTCCACGACACAACTACTTCCTTTTCCCTTCTCAGATTCTTCTTTTATTCTTAAAATACTGCTCATGTCGTTCTCAATTTCATGTCGGCTGTATCATTTTCTATTTCATGCAATTCCCGTCATTCTCCCCTTTGTCTTCGTCACATTGGTTCTTAATCAGTGCAAGCCGTTCGTTCATTATGGTTTGTGGGTGCTCTCAATTATTTAGATTTTAGGACATGCAATCTTGTTCTAATTATATTTTGGTGTGTAATTTTTTTTATCTGTGTTGAAACTTTTAAGAATGTAATTTTGTTTGATCTGTTTGTGTATATAATTTCATTTTATTTATTTATTTTATATTAATCATCTTTAGGCTTTTATTATTGATGACCTGATTGATTTGTGATTATTGCTATAGTCCAGCATTCAATATGAAACTTGGGTGATTTGTGATATTTATTGATTTTGTTTCCTGTGAACCGGACTATACAGTCCGTTTTCTTCCGACTGAATTAATATTTTTCAGTTTAATTTGATTTAGTTAATTTTTTATATTTTGTTTGTTTTAATTTTTACTATTCAGTAATTCATTTTTTTTTAAATCAATTCGATTCAAAATTAAACTAATAAACTATTCACCCTAAATTTACATTGGAATGAAAAATGATGAATCGAAAGAAAAATCTCTTGATGAGGTAGTGGTGGGTAGGGAATCATGTTCGGTTAAATTGAAATAAAATGAATAAATTAAAAATTAAAATTTTAATATTTATAAAAATCTCACTAAATTAATTTTAAATAGAAATTGATTTAAATTAAATTAGTCTGATTTAATTTAATTTAGTTAGATTTGATTGAACGGATTTTAAAATGCGCTTTTATTTTTTAAATTTTATTTTTAATATTTTAAAATTTAATTAAAATATTTTAATTTTAATTATGATGTAATCCTCTTATATTATTAAAAATAATATATTATTGCTCAATCGATTTAATTCGATTTTATCAATTTTTCTTATTAAAATTAAATCAAACTGAAATAATTTAAATATTTTAAAAAATTAAATTAAATCGCATTAAATTTTTAAATTAATTCAATTTAATTCAATAATTTTAATTTAAATAGAATAAAACTCTCCTCTAATGGGTTGTGAAAAAGAAAGTCGATGATGAATTGTTCACTCGTTGTATGTATTGAAAAAATACTAAAAATAATATTCTCTTTGTTTCATAATTTTTTTTATTATTTTAAAATTATTATGTATTTTTTATATTATAATAATATATAAATTAATTATTATAATTTTATTTAAATATTAAATATAAATATAAAATTATCAAAACAACACATTTAAATATTAATAAATTCTAAAAAATAATAAAAAAATAGTTTTAAGAATCCATCTAACTTTAAATATTAATGTTTTAATATTTTCTTAAAATTAATTATATGCATATATTGTTAATTATAAAATATTAATAAATTTAATAATATTATGTTATAAGATAATAAATTGTTCTAAACCATTATATTAAAAATTTAAAGTGAATAATAATTTTATTATCTAAATTAATTTAAAGTTAGTAAATAATTATTTTAATTTTAAAAATAATGTAAATAGTAAAATAGATATTTTGAGATGAGATTTTTAAAATAAATTTTGATTTTGATAATATTAAATTGATAGATAAGTGCTTTAATTTAAAACATTAATTATAAGGTTAATAAAGTGAAAATATAATTTATTTAAATGATAATGGTAATTTTATATTTATTTAAAAATATTAAAAATATTAAAATAGTAGTTATAACATTAAATTATAAAATAAAAAATTTAAATTTATAAGATAATAATTATAAAATAATAAAGTAAAATTTTAATATATATATATATATATATATATATATATATATATATAATTTAGTAATATTAATCTTTTTTTCAGAAAAAATAGAATAATTAAATAATTAATTTTTTATATTTAAAAGAGTCATAAAAAGATCATTTATATCAAAACAATTTATTTTTTATGTGTTAAATTAAATTTCAAAATAATCAGAATAATTTATTTATTATTTTATTATTTTCTGTACATCTTTTTATTTTAAAAATTATTAACATAATATTTTAATTTATAAATATTAATTATTTTTAATATAGCTTTATTTCGTTTATGCTTTTATAATTAATTTATAAATGATATATTAACATGAAAAATTAAGAATAATTAATGCATAAATTATTTTTATGGATAACTTATAATTTTAAATAAAAAAATAAAACTATTAAATTTCACTGTTGATTCGATTGCATAATTTAAAAATAGATTCAATCAATTAAAAATTAATATTATTTAATTTTAAAATAAATATTATATTTTATTATAAATGATATTTTTATATATTTTATATTTATTTCATTATTATAAATTTTATTACAATTTATTTTTTATAAATATATTCATTTGAAAAGAACAACTTTAATGTTTATTTTAATATTCACAAAAAATTTGAATTAATTAGAATTTTACATTATTTTATATTAATACTTATGTTTTATTAATTATATTTTTTATTATTTATAATATCAATAATTATTTAAAAATTATTTTATATTTTTAAAAATTTACAAATATATATGACGAGCACTATCAACGTGCCTTAAGTAAAATTATGTAATAAAATTTTAAATAATAATTAAAATATACAAATAACTTTTATACAATAATTAAATTTCAAAAATTTAATATTATTTTTCCTATTTTTGTTTTATTAACACATTTGGCCCTATATGTTATCTTTAGATAGTAGATATTGGAAGCCACCTACGCTAACATGAGGATAAAATAATAATAAAATTCTCTTATTTGAACTAAAAATTTTATTTTTTTAATTAAAAATATTTTAAAAAAAATAAAAATCATGTATTACTACACAAAATTTATTTGAATTACTTTTATTGCAAAATATTTTTATAATAAAAATAATTTTAAACTATGAAAAATTTATTTGTACTTTTTATCTTTTAACATTACAATTATTTATGAAAAATAAATTATTTTTAAACAAATTAGTATAGATATTTTTCACAAATTGATTAGCTAAGCCTAGAAAATTATGAAATCTACGATTTTTTTTTTTGAAAAGTAAACCGTTAAGACAAAATGAAAATCATTTTCTTAATATTTTGAACAATTGATTGAGTTAGCCTTCTATTTACTGATTCAACGTATCATATTCATCAATGTCTTGTCAATTGTCGTCGAGAGAGTATTATCAATAAAAATTTCTAAAATAAAATTACAAAATTGAAAATATAAATTTTATAAAACTTAAATTTAATTAATTTTTATTTTAAATGAAAAAATATATCAAAAATAAAATTTAACAAACAATATATTTTAAAATTGTTTATTAAATATAATAATAATAATAATAATAATAATAATAATAATAATAATTGCACATTAAGAATAATTATCTCCTTATTTACGCTACCCAATAGAACTAAAAAAAAAAATCTTTATATATATTCAAACCTTTATACATGACTTAAAAAGATTAAAAATAAAATTTTGTAAATGAATTTTATAATTTTTAAATTGATGTTTTCAAATACGAAAAAAAAAAAAAGGATTACATAGTGTGTTATAAAGTTTGTGTAAGCTTAGTTTGAGAGGTTATCTATTTCCCCTTTATCATTTTTTTTTTGTTTTGTCCTCCAGTGATACATAACTGCTTCCCTCCTACAGTGTTAGGCAGATTTGTACCCTTTTACAGTGCTACATGTTCCTGTCAAGTAGATTTATATGTATGAACGTATCTATTTGTCTATTCTTATCAGGTGATCATTTAATTTCTCTTCGGCGCACATGCTGGTAAGGTCGTGGCATAGCCGGACCTACTCTCCTACTCCCCGTCACATCACACGAGCTAGACTATCCTCTGACGGGTCCAAATCTTGGGTCAGTTCAACCTGCTGCTCGCAAGCTGAATAATACGCTGATAGATTGACCTGCTTAGTGAGTTCTCCTGAACTTAAATTTTTTTTTTTTTTTAGGGTCCAGTCTCAATCCGAATGCTAGAGGCCCAACAGTAAGGGTGAGCATTCGGTCGGTTCGGTTCAAAACCGAATCGAACCGAATAAACCGAAAATCGAAATTTTAGTGTTTATGAAATCGAATCGAATTGATTTTAGTCAGAAATCGAATCGAACCGAACCGGTCTGATTCGGTTCGATTCGGTTCGGTTTGATCGGTTTCGATTTTTAATAATTTTTTTTTATTTTTTACACTTTATTTTTAATATTTTAAAATTTAATTAAAATATTTTAATTTTAATATGATTTAATTTCTCTATATTATTTAAAAAATATATTATTATCACTAATCGGTTCGTTTTGGTTTTTTCAGTTTTTTTCTGATTAAAACCGAACCGAACCGAAATAACCGAAATTTCTGAAATTAAAAACCGAACCGAACCGAACCGAAATATATAAAAAACTGAACCAAAATTTTAAAGCGATTCGGTTCGGTCAGTTTTTTTGATTTAAACCGAATACTGCTCACCCCTACCCAACAGTAATAAAAAATTGTTTAAATTTAAATTTTTTTATATATTATCGTAAAATGTATAATTGATCCAAAATATTTTTTTGTTAATTTAATGAAATTCATATATAATGCTGTTGAATATTTTATATATAATTTACATTTTTTATTTTTATAGATTTTTTTAATAGAGTTGGTAAAAAAAAATATTGAGTAGGATTGGATTGGCTCATAACAAACTTTTGACTTTTTTTTTTGCTGGAAAGACTTTTCATACTATTGTTTTTCTATGTAAATATTCTAGCGGTAGAAAAATTTTTGTACCGAATTATTCAACATAAGTACATATTATTGTGAAAAGTCTATTATGAGCATTCTCGTAAGTCATCTAGAATTTGACAGCTAAAAAGATTTTTCTTTTTTAATAAGTGCTTTTTAAATGTTAATTTAAAATTATCATATTTTCTGAAAAAAAGAAAGGAAATTATTTTTTTAATAATTTACTTAGCAACAATAAAAGAAAATTCTATTAAAAATTAAATAAATCAATTTAACAAAATTACTTGATCGAATTATTTGGTTTCATTGATGTGTCGTTTAAAGTAGTGTTTCTCTCTTCCTCTAATTTTTTTTATTTTTTTTTTAAGGCTTAGTTATTGACTGCCGTTTATTAGTAATCCTCTATTTTTTTGAATAAAAGGATGATGCCTTTTACTCCACTCAAAAAGTGGGTTTCCATCCTTCCTGGGTTGTAAATAATTTATTTTGACATTTTTCTTTATAGATCTGTAGAATTTGTTAATTGGGAGACTTGGTTTACAGATTTGTTTGTTTTACAGATTTGTTTGTTTCTTTTTGTAGTTTTTCTTTTTTATTTTGTATGTAGGAGTGGTCAACTTTGGTGGTTCTCTTGCATGCTCTTTTAGTTAATTTTGATTGAATTGGCAAAGATGCTTGGATTGTCTTAGGAACATTAATAATGGACACTCCTAATTTGCTCTAGTCCTTCATGCCTATTTGTGAAGGCCAAGGCTCCGTCGAGTTATTTCTCTCACTAGTAGGAGCCTCCTGTGGTTGCGCCGCTTCTTTTAAATGCCAAATCTAGATTTACATGCAGTGTCTTATGCCTCAAGCGATGGTTAATATCCCGCTATAAGAATTGAAGCTTTGTCTCCCCTGTTTTTCAGTATGCGTGCTATGGCCTTTGTTAGCTAATTGTTGAAGGAGTATTATCTTCTACTGATTTTCTATTGTTGTCGATGGCGACATTCTCTAGAAAGAGGGAGCGACATGATCTGGAGTCTTTCGATTTTGATTCTCTTATATCACTTTAGAGTTCAAGAAATTTGATTTCTCTGTTATTTTTGTTCTTTTTATAGATCCTGAAACCTATTTTTATGTTGAGTTTATTGTATAGGTTTAGATTCTGATGTCTGAGATCTAGTCAGGTTAGGTTCAGAGTATATTTTTGTAAGCTTGGGTTCTATTTTCCTCACATATCTTTTTATTCCCTTCTCTTTTGTCTTTTAGTAACGTATAACCGCCGTCTGGCACTAGTACCTTTCTGTCATATTCACGCTGGCTGTACGTATGAAAGTACTGTATCCTTTTCTTTCGATAGGCGGCCATTTAACGGCGTCCTTGAGATATGATCTCGAGCGTTATGGGGTCTGTTATTCCACGTAGACCGATGGTTATGTGGGTTTAAAGCCCTTTCGAACGTATTTTTGCCCAGTCCGGCCTATTTGGACTGAGCCTAGGCTTTCATAAAGCACAGAACCACACCTTAAGACCTAATTGAATCCAGGCCCAATTATTCTAACATGGGTTCCACCAAGGCCTGACCTTCTAGAGCCCGACTGTCATCAAGTGCCCTTTTACCCACTTATTAATTATTCTATGATTTATGAGAGGATAAACTTTGTGACCCAATTATTACTGCGTTCTTGGAAAGTTATGTGAAAACATCTCGTCTTTGCCTTTATCCATTTCAAACTTACGCTCTTGCTTTCACTTGTTGCTCTGCCTCTTGCATTGCTTCTGCTATCTTGTTCTTTCTCTTCTCTGTAATTTCTGATCTTTCAATTCGAGGTACGTCTTATTCCTCTCATGGCTTCTATTAGGATTCTCGATGTAGTGGGTCTGGAATCCTCTATTACTCCTTCCTCCTTCTCCCACTACTTTTTTCGCGACTATTCTGACACCATCATCTTTAGAATTAGGGCTCTTTGCCTAATGAACAAATTGTTCTCCCCTACCCACCGCCGGCGGGTCTGATAGACGCTCAGCAAGGGCGTAACTTGATTTTTTTAGTCAAACAGTGCGACTTCGGGCTAACCTTCCCTTTTACCCATTTCTTTGTTGAGGTTTTCTGTCATTTTAGGGTGACTTCTCAAATGTTGTCCCCTAACTCTATTCTATTCATGTGTCGTTTTGAGTCTGTCTGTCTGTGCTGGGGTTTTGCCCCTTCTATCGAGTTGTTTTGTAACTTTTTTCCATCTTGTTAGGTTTATCCATGGGTTTTATTACTTTGATCTCCCGGCTGGATTGTCTGTATTTGCATGGTTGTCGAGCTAAAGGAAAGCTTAAGGGTTAATTGGGATATCGACCTCTCTTGGGGAGATGTTCCTCAGGGCTGTAATGACTTTTCTATGTTAAGCTTAGTAGACCAAATTTATCTTCTCTAACTAACCTCTATAAAGAAGAAATATGACATCGAGAAGTGCATGTTTATGTTTTACCTGCGGGACTGCTGGGAAGATTGTATTCTTTTTTGGTATTCTTTTTTTTTTTTTTACGTTTTTCTTTTGTTGTTTCGAGCTCTAACTAGGCTGATATTTCCTTTTCAGCTTTTATTGTGCCAATGGGTTCCATCAAGCTTCCCAAGAACTTCACTATGTCTTGGGAGAGCATGAAGGCGACTCTGGCTGCCTATAAGGCCAACAAGTCAATAGCTGATGTAACGGGGAGGTTTTCTGAGCTGTAGATCTCTCATCTTCAGCTCGTCGCTCTTCTCCTGCCCCCGCACCTTCTCTGGCTTTAGTGCCCGTGTCAGAGGGCTCTCGTTCAGCGACATCTAGGACGTCTGTCCCTCTTGAAGCGCCGACTTTTTCCTAGGCTCCTCTTGCTTCAAAGGAAATTCCTAAGGGGCCTATCGCGATTAGCGAGTTGGCTGAGAGTAACCCGAAAGAGGGCACCGGGACTGCTCCCTTAGATGTTCCACCCATTCAAGCCGTGGGTGCTATCACGATTGAGGGCAAGGTTGCTAAACATGCCTAGACCTCATAATCTGCAAGGGTAGTCCTTTCCCTCCCATTGATAAGGGGAAAATGGTGGTAGAGCACTTGTCGTCTACCCTAGACAATAAGCTACTGAACGCTGCTAAGGTGACTGCTAAGTCTATGCCAGTCTCTGTGGCTGGGATGCTATGTGAGAGGATGTTTGGGAGGGTCCCAGTTGCTTCTGATCCTCGCTTTCTGGCCCTTTTTAGCCACCTGACCTATGCTACCAAACAGCAGGCGGACTTCAGCTCGCGCTCCCTAGAGGATCTCGAGGACAGTCTGAGGGAGATGTTCCTCATAGTAAGTTATTTGTCCTTCTTGAAAGTGTTTTGATATTCTAGTTTTCTTAACTTTATTCTTTCTTTTCTATGGAAAGCCTTTCGCGTGTTTATAGAGATCGATACCCGAAACTAGTCTCTCCAAAACTCGATGACGAGAATCTAATTGCCATTAGTGAGGCTTGTGGGCACATTATCGAGCTCTAGGGGCAAATCGAAGACCTCACCAAGCATTTGAGGGAGATGAGGAAGGAGGTTGCCAGGGCTTCCTAATGTGCTTGTATGGCAGAGTCTCAATGAGATGAAGCCCTCGCGAAGCTATCCGCTTTGGATGAGATCCGTCGTCAATGCGATGAGGCCTCGGCCCAGCTCGATGAGGCCTGGGCCCAGCGCGATGAGGCCTTGGCTCATGCTACTATCCTCCAACAGGAGCTTATCAAGCACATCGAGGACCTGAAGGGCATGACTTTGATAGTGAAGGAGTCTCGACTTTGGCAATGAAGGAGTCTCAACTTTAATAGCAACAACTCTGCCAAAAGGTTTCTACCATGGAGGAAAGGTGTGCATCCTTATTGAGGGATGCCCGGGCTGCAGAGGACATAGTTCAGTAGGCCTGTGAAGCGCGACTACAGGAGTACAAGGACTCCGCAAAGCTAAAGGAGAAAATGCAATAGGCCTGCGAAGCGCGTCCTGAGGAGTATAAGGGCTCGACGGAGCTAAAGGAAAAAATATATAAGTAGGCCTTTCACATGTTCACTTCAAACTTCAACCAAGGCCTCAAAGCAACTTGTGATGCCCCCTTCACTCCATTGGCTGATCTATGAGCCCTCAAACTCGATTTCGATGGCGAGAAGGTCTACTACGGAGAGGATGATAATTCCCTGCCCAAGAACCCCCCTTTCCTTGCCCCCTGGACTGTAAGAGGGCAATCCTGTAAATGACCTAGTTAGTTTTGCTCCCCCTTCCCCTGCTGCTTCTGTAACCCAATCTAACATTGTAAGGAAGGAGTAATTGAGTTAATAAAATTTTGAACTTTTCTATTATTTTCCAGTTGTTTGCTTTTTTTTTTCCTGTCCATTCGAATTTTCTTTGTATTCCTATACTTAAATTATTTTTTGCGTATATTGTCTGTGAGTTATGCTGAGCTAGCTACTCGTTTGATATTTTGCTCGTAAAAATGTCTAACTTGTTGCTTTTTGTATTCTGTTTATCGAATGCCTTAGTTTTTTATGTCTTATGTTCCCCTGGAGCTTTTAGATGGTCAAGTTGTGAGCTCTTACTCCAGGCTGGTTTAGTGCTAGAGGTTAGTTTTTTAAGGTTGTTTTTTCTTATTATTGCCCCTAGTTCTAATATTTTTCTGAAGTTTGTACTTTTCCCTTATTTGTAATTCAATATTCATGGGATCGGGGCCCATTTCTGAAGTCCGCATCTTGCTTTAGTTTTATCTTTATTTAGGCCTTCGGGGGTGTCGAGGTCCTTTTTTGAAGTTGGCACTATACCTTAACTTTATTTTTAGCTGAGCCTTGGGGGTGCCGAGGTCTTTTTTTGAGGTCGGCACCATCCCTTGGCTTTATTTTTAGATGGGCTTGTGGGTGACAAGGCCCTTTTTTTGAGGTCGACACCATGTCTTAACGTATTTTAGGTCCTAGGGGTGCCGAGGTCTTTTTTTGAGGTTGGCACTATCCTTTAGCTTTTATGCCTTGTGGGTGTTGAGGTTCTTTTTTTTTTTTTTGAGGTTGTCCCCGTGCCTCTGTTTCATTTCTTTTGGCTTATATCTTTCATTAGTACGAGCTTTTAGCATAGCCTCTATCTCCTCAATCGGTTTCGTCATGCCGGCAGTCTATTTTCGAGACTCGTCACCTATCTCATTGAGGTCTTTATCTCCTCAACCAGCTTTGTGGTGCAGACAGTCTTATTTTCGAGACCGATCACTACCTTATTGAGGTCTTCATCTCCTCAACCGATTTTATGGTGCCGGCGGTCTTATTTTTGAGACCGGTCACCTACTTCATTGAGGTCTTCCTTGCTTGTCAGAAGTGTTTTGGGAGTAGAAAAGAGAATTTTTATTCAAATTCTCACTATAACAATTACATTGTACATCTTCTGGAAAATATCTCTTTAAATGCTGGATGTTCCAAGTGTAAGGTTCTGGATTCCCCTGTAAATCTTCGATTCTGTATATTCCCGGCCTGATGACTTTGATAACTCGAAATGGTCCTTCCTTTGTCAATGCTAGCTTTCCCACAGCAGCTCCTTTCCTGTGGCTTCTAGTATTCTCAGGGTTAAGTCCCCAACCTTTTAGTTCCTCTCATAAACCTTATAGTTGTAGTATCGAGCTGCTTTCTGCTGATAGGCAGTTGTATGCACTTGTGCTTCATCTCAGATTTCCTCTAGGGCATCCAATTGCTCCTTTCTTGCCTTTGGTGTCTTCATCATTGAACTGAACCCAGTGAGTGGGGATCTGCAGTTCTACGGGAACTATAGCTTTTGTCTCAAATGCTAGCGCAAACAGGGTTTCTCCTGTTGGTGTTTGAGGTGTAGTCCGGAGTGCCCATAGAATGTTATGAAGCTCGGATGCCCAATTCCTTTTAGCATTGTCTAAAGGTTTCTTTAGTCTATGTAGAATAGCTTGATTTGTCACCTTAGTTTGGCCATTTATCTGCGGATGAGCTACCGAGGAAAACTTATGCCATATACCCATGTTTCTTGTGAAATCCCAGAAAGAATTGTAGTCAAATTACTTCCCATTGTCTAATATGAGTATCCTAGATATCCCAAACTGGTAGATGATGTTGCCCCACACAAAGTCTATCATTTTTCGAGCCGTGATGGTGGACATAGCCTCTGTTTTGGGCCATTTGCAAAAATATTCCACAGCTATGATCACGAACCTCATTTGCCCCACAGTCTTAGGGAATGGCCTTAAAATGTCTATCCCCCACTGTGAGAATGACCATGCATTGGATATGCTTGATTGTGGCATAGCCGGGCTGTTAATTGCATTGGCGAACCTTTGGCAGACATCACATTTCTTCACAAATTCTCCGACTTCTTTCTTTGCTATTGGACAGTAATACCTCTGCTGAAAATCTTATTCGCTAATGTGGTTGCTCCTTCATAAATTTTGCAGACCCGTAGTGCACTTCTTGGATTATTTTGGACGCCTCTTCTGGCTCTACACACCTTAACCACGGGCTGGACTTTGCTCTCCGATATAAAGTCCCTCTTACTGCCTAGTAATTAGCGACTTTAGCTACAATTCTCTGAGCTTCTGCTTTGTCTTCAGACAATTTTTCGGTCTCTAGGTATTTAAGGTATGAGGTCATTCAGCTTTGTTCTTCATCAACTTGCATAATGGAGGCTGGCTTTTCAAAAGTAGGGATGTCGATTTGCTGCACATACACTTCATCCGGGAGCTGCTTTAGCTCTTCTACAGACAGTTTGCTGAGCAGGTTAGCTTCTTCATTTTCCTCTTGAGGTATTTGTCTATATTGAACTATAATTCCTTGCTCACCGAGCTCGGCTTTCGAAACTTGTACTTTAGCTAAATACTTTTACATGATCAAGTCTTTTGCCTGGTATACCCCTGTTATTTGGTTCATTACCAGCTGCGAACCAATGTTTATTCTAAGATCGGTTGTCTCCACTTTCGAGGCTATCTGTATTCCATCCAGAAGAGCTTCGTACTCAGCCATATTATTAGACGTCAGGAACCTGAAGCGCAGGACATAATATACTTTGAAGCCATCAGGTCCTTTCAAAAGAATTCCTGCCCCACTACCATTGGTGCTCGATACTCCATCCACAAATAGATTCCACACGAATTCATGTTGGTGTTGACTCTCCTCCCCTTCTTCCACTGAACTTGGCAGCGCGTCACTCTGTCCTTTCTCAACCATGTTGAAGGAGCATTCAGCTTTGAAGTCGGCTGTAACGACCCGGAAATCGGACCGCTACCGGCGCTAGGATCCAGATCGGCTTAAGGCCGCCGGGACCCGTAGCAAGCCTGACATGTAACCTGTAAACTTGTTTAATCCCATACATGATCAACAATCATACATAAAAATTTAAAACTTTTCTTTCATACATTCTATCATACACCAAACTCAACCTGTGCAAGCACTGAACATATACATAATCATAAACTTGACCCCTCTGTGGGATCTCATCAATGCCCCCAATGGGTGGCATAACAAGTGTTGAGTTGGCTAAACATGGACATCAATAACATTAAGATCATGATTCAAAAGGGAGTACATTACACTATGGTCAAGCACACTTCTAACCTCAATATCATTACATTACATATCCAAACATCATTATACAATCTGTCATGTCCACATTCTAACTATTACATACATAAGACTTCCTTACTCCTCTTGACTTCTCTGTCTAACCCGTACCTGCAAACCTGGGGAATTTGGGAGAGGGGTGAGCTACAAGAGCCCAGTGAGCAGAATAGTAAAGCATTTAAAACATATGATAACATGAAATGCATCACATCACAACTAATCATATCAAGGATGAACTTGTCACCATTTAGCCCTCTACATATTCCAATCATGCCAGGGGCGTAGTGCAGGCCACACCTGGTCTTTCTCTTATACATAACATAACATAACATACATAATCCATAGTGCCGGGGGCGTAGTGCAGGCCACACCTGGACTTCCATATCATATCATCATGTCATAACATACGAGGGCTAATGGATCATTCAACATTCATCCACATCAACAACATATTATGCAATGCAACATATTCGTGATTTCTAATGCAAACAACCTAAAATATCACATGGCATCCGTGATGCATGAACATGCTCAAAACTAGTTTATTTATTTAAAGCATAAGAGTTATTCCACTCACCTCTGGCAAGCTCTGACACTGACTGAAGCAGCTGACTCACTGCTGAGGTCCTCGGTTCCTCGGGTCCGAACCTACACAGGTGGACTCAAATGAGGGACCAACATACTAGAACATAACTCTAAAAACATCCCCCAAAAACCCCCTAAAACATCTCAAAACATCCAAGCAAGAACATGCAAAGGAAGGCTGGACAGGGCACTTTCGGCGGCAGGTTCGGCCGCCGAAAGTCCCTCCAGAGCCGAAAGTCAGGCAGGTTCGGCGGCACTTTCGGCGGCCGAAACTCCCAGACAGAGGCGAAACTCATGCATGTTCGGCGGCACCTTCGGCGGCCGAAACTCCCAGACAGAGATGAAAGTCTCCTTTCGGGGGCAAGCTTCGGCAGCCGAAGGCTGCCTCCACAAGAGGGTTCGGCGGCCGAAAGTCCTTTCGGCTGCCGAACCTGGTTTCTCCCAAAGGGCAGAAACTTGGTTCAAACATGCACAAATGCCTCCAAACTCAAACCATCATGCAATTAGCTCAACCAAAACATGCATACAAGCTCCTAGGGGTCTCAAACTACCTTAAACCCCAACTACAACACATCAAACACACATTACAAGCCACATTGTTCATGAACATACATTTATACCCATAAACATAACTATAACCTAAACATGCATTCTACCCCCAAGAACTTCATAAAACTTACTTAAAACATAATATAAGCTAGAGATCGACTCTTACCTCTTGAAGATCGAGAGTAGAGGCGACCAAACTTGGAGTTGGGAGAGATTTGAGTTCTTGGACCTCAAAACTCCAAAACTTTGCTCAAAAGCTCAAATCTTCAAAACAAAGTTAAAACAAATGAAAAACTTGAAAGATCTAGAGGAAAAACATCAAAGATCGGTGAGGGACGGTGGAGAGCTCACCTTGGCCGAAAATGGGGAAAAGCTCGCCCGTTTTCAGCTAAGGGACCCTTTTATAGTGGCTGTCAAGGCCACGTTTGGGGGCCGAATGTGCCTCCGCATGCATGCCATGTTCGGCTGCCGAACTTGAGGTTCGGCGACCGAACCTGGACTTCCCTCACTTATGCCTTCGGGGGCCTAAGGCTCACCCGAAACACATGCATGTTCGGCGGCCGAACTTTGAGTTTCGGCGGCCGAACCTGAGCTTTCCTCCAAGGTTGTTTTTATTCAAAAACTCATTTCCTTTTTACTTAAAATCATCAAAACATTAAAACATTTCATGAAAACATAGTTTTACCCATCTAGAGGTCTCCGACATCCGAGATTCCACCGGACGGTAGGAATTCCGATACCGGAGTCTAGCCGGGTATTACATCGGCCAAGGCCTACGCTTTGATTTCTGTCCTGGGTTGGTAAATGAGACAATACAGTCTAATTTCTATTGACCATGCTAGCATCCACCCTGAAGTTTCAGGCTTGTGTAAGACCTTTTGTAAAAGGCTGATCAGTCATCACTACTCCTTAGTGGTCTTCCATATACATCCTGAACTTCCTTATTACTAGCAACAAATCAAATGCCAACTTTTCTATCTTCATATACCTGACCTCAGCGTCTTTGAGTACTTTACTGACATAGAAGATCGACTTCTAAATCCCTATCTCTTCCCTTACCAGTACTGCACTCACTGCCTATCTCAAAGGCTGATCAACGGTCTTCTTTAAGGCTCTTGGAGGCCTCTTGGCAATCCTCCGACCATTCAAAATTTGGGACTTCTCTTAAATTCTTGAAGAAGGGTAAGCATCTCTCTGTAGACCTGGACATGAATCTGTTAAGTGCTACTACTCTTTTTGTGAGCCTGTGTACATCCCTTATGTAAGTCGTCCCAGGGATATTTAATATGGCTTCTACCTTTTATGGGTTTGTCTTTATGCCTTTTCCATTACCCATGTAGCCCAAAAATTTTCCTCCTCTGATGAAAAAAGCTCATTTAGCAGGATTCAACCCCATTTTGTATTGCTTTAGTACCTGGAATACATCTTTTAGGTCAGTTAGATATTGCTGAAAAGTTTTACTTTTAACTACCATATCATCGAAGTACACCTCTACAATTCTCCTTATTTGGTTTTTGAAGATTTTCTTTATCAATCGCTGGTATGTTGCCTCGACGTTTTTCAACCCAAAAAGCATAGTCTTATAGCAATATGTCCCATCTTCAGCTATGAAGGAGGTCTTCTCTTCATATGACCTATCCATAGGGATTTGATGGTATCCCAATATAGCATCCAAAGACAATAAGTAATCAAAATCGGCCGTAGAGTTTACCATTTTTTTAATATCAAGGAAGGGATAACAATCTTTTGGATAGGCCTGGTTTAAGTCGATAAAGTCTATACACATTCTATATTTTTTGCTAGCCTTTTTTACTAACACAGGGTTAGCTAACCACTGTGGGTATATTACTTTCCTAATAAATTCGACATTCTAATTTCTAGACCTCCTCCCTTGTGGCATGTTGCTTCTCTGTCCTGAAGACTCTCTTTTTCTGTTTCACTAGTTTTGCATCGGAGAAGATGTTCAACTTATGATTCATCACCTTAAGATCGATCCCGGCATATTCGAGGGCTTCCAGGCAAAGCTTGAGGCATGCCCTTGGACTAAGGCTGTCGCGGCTTCCTTTTGGCTTTCTTCTAAGCTCGAATTGATGCTGGAGACCTTGTCGCTTTCTTCTCTGAATAGTGGGTAGGTCTCCAACTTGTCCACAGGCTTAGTCCTAGCCTCTTTCCTTTCATCTTTGACTGCCATAACATCAGGGTTTATCTCTTCTGGTTGGATGCATTGTTCCTCTATCATGGCTAGGTATAAAGCTCGGCCTCCTCCTGCCTTCCCCAGATGATTTTGACCCCTGCCTTTATTGAGAATTTTATGGTCAGGTACCGAATGTTGGTCACTGCTTCAAAATTATACAACATCGGTCTTCCCAAGATGGCGTTGTAACTCAAAGGTAATTTCACTACTAGAAAACTATGTAGTGAGTCCATGACAAGGGTGGATCCCCTAGGGTGAGGGCTACTTTTACTTTTCCTTCCACTACTACTGGGGTTCCCTTTATCCCTTTGAGTGGGGCTTGGTCCCTAATAAGTTGCTCTTCGGGTATATTCATCTGCCGAAAGAACTGGTATGATAATAGATTCACCTTGCTGCCATCGTCCACTAGCACCTTACGAACCCTTAAGTTATGGATGACTGTCTCTGTAACGACCCGAAATCAGACCGCTACCGGCGCTAGGATCCAAATCGACTTAAGGTCGCCGGGACCCGTAGCAAGCCTAACATACAACCTGTCATACCTGATAATCCCATACATGATCAAACATTTACATAAAAATTTTAAACTTTTTCATTCACCAAGCTCGACCTGCATGCAACATAACCATAACATAAACCCCATACAAAAGTCCTCATCAAATGCTCTAGTGGGACATCATATCATACATCAAGCTTGGTCTAACAACTCTTAACAATAATACATTTTATAACGATCATGTACAAAGAGGGGATTAACACAACACTAGGGCCAAGCACAATACTAAACCTCAACACAATTTTATACAATATCTTGCAATACAATATATTACAATATCTTTCATGTCCACAACTAACTATTACATACATAATACTTCTACTCTTGATGACTTCCTTGCCTATCCCGAACCTGCAAACCTGGGGGTTAAGGGAAAGGGGTGAGCTACTAGAGCCCAGTGAGCAGAATAGCATATAAATTCGTGCTTTCATGAAATGCATCACATCACAAACAAATCACACCAAGGATGGACTTGTCACCAATAGCCCTCTACACATTCCAATGGTGGCAGGATGTAGAATGGGTCTTCTGGACTTTCTCTTACATTATGCCTGTAACGACCCGGAAACTGGACCGCTATCGGCGCTAGGATCCAGATCGGCATAAGGCCGCCGGGACCCGTAGCAAGCCTGACATACTACCTGTATACCTGTATAATCCCATACATGATCAACAATTACATAAAAATTTGAATTTTCTCATGCATTTACCAAACTCAACCTGTGCATACACTATTCATATACATAATCATCAACCCCACACTGGAGTCCTCAACAAAGCTCCAATGGGGTAACATAACATATAGTGAGTTTGGCTTACTTAAAACATCATTAAACCATTACATTTGAAAGATCATGTAAACAAAGGGATTAACAACATACTAGAGTCAAGCACAACTATAATCCTCAATAACATCATTACCTTACATAACTATTTAATACTATTCATTACATTTCAATATTTATCATGTCCACCACTAGCTATTACATGACCATGACTTTACTCTAGCTGACCTCCTGATCTATCCCGTACCTGCAAACCTGGGGGATTAGGGAAATGGGGTGAGCTACTAGAGCCCAGTGAGCAGAATAATAAAACATTTAAATCATATGCTATAATGGAATGCATCACATCACAGACAAATCACATCAAGGATGGTTTTGTCACCAATAGTCCTCAACATACCCAATAGTGCTAGGGGCGTAGAATGGGCCTCGACTTGGTCTTTCTCTTAACATAACATACATAATCATAACATTCCTATAATGCCAGGGGCGTAGAATGGGCCTCGACCTGGTTTTTCTCTTAACATAGTGCCAGGGGCGTAGAATGGGCCTCGACCTGGACTTCCATACCATACCATATCATATCACATCATACCATACGAGGACTAAAGGATTACCCAATACTCATCCACATTATCATCATATTATGCAATGCAACATATTCGTGAATTCTAATGCAAACAACCTAATATATCTCATGGCATACGTGATGCATGAACATGCTCAAAAATTGATTTATTTTCTTTGAAACATAAAGAGTTATTCTACTCACCTCAGGCTAGCTCTGAAAAGACTCGAAAGCAGCTAACTCACTGCTGGGGTCCTCGGTTCCTCGGGTCCGAACCTACACAGGTGGACTCAAATGAGGGACCAAACATACAAGAACATGACTCTAAACAACTCCTCAAAAACCCCCCTAAAACACCATGAAAAAAATCATAGAAATCATGCAAAGGAAGGCTGGATAGGGCACTTTCGGCTGCAGGTTCGGCGGCCGAAAAGCCCTCCAGAGCCGAAAGTCATGCACCTTCGGCGGCACTTTCGGCGGCCGAAGGTTCCCTCCAGAGACGAAACTCACGCATGTTCAGCGGCACCTTCGGTGGTCGAATCTCTCCTCCAGAGCCGAAAGTCCACTTTCGGGGGCAGGGTTCGGCAGCCAAAGGCTAGCCTCCACAGGTAGGTTCGGCGGCTGAAAGTCCCTTCGGCTGCCGAACCTGAGTTCTTCCAAAGGGCAGAACTCAGCCTCCTTCATGTACAAATGCCTCCCAAATCATCCAAACATGCATTTCCTTACTCTACAACATGCATACACACATACATAAGCTCCTAGGGGCTTCAAACTATCCTAAACTCCAATTACAACACATCAAACATGCATATACAACTCACATTGCTCATAAACACAACATAAACCTATACATGCATTTCTACCCCAAGAAACTTCATGAAACTCAACTAAAACATGAAAAGAAGTGTGGATCTACTCTTACCTCTTGAAGATCGAGAGGAGAGGCGATCTAACTCGGAGATGGGAGAGATCTCACTCCTTTGGTCTCTAAGCTCCACAACTTGCTCTTTATGCTCAAATATCTTCAAACCAAGATAAAACTTGTTAAAACTTGAAAGATTGGAGGAAAAATATCAAAAACGAACCATGGGAGAGCAAGAACTCACCGTGGCCGAAAATGGAGAGAAAACTCACCCGTTTCGGCCATGGAGCTCTTATATAGGGGCTGCCAGACCACCTTTCGGTAGCCTAAAGTGCCTCCAAAACTCATGCAAGTTCGGCGACCGAACATGACCTTCGGCGGTCGAATCTTTGCCACTTTCGGAAGCCTAACTTGCCCCCCTAAACTATCCAATGTTCGGCGGCCGAACCTAGAAATGTCTCCATAGTCTTTTTCATTAAAAACTCAATTTCTTTCTTGTTTAAAATCATAAAATACATTTAAAACATTTTATAAAAACATGATTTTACCCTTCTAGAGGTTTCTGACATCCGAGATTCCACCGGACGGTAGGAATTCGGATACTGGAGTCTAGCGGGGTATTACAATGTCAAGACGTAGAATGGGTCTCTGGACTTCCATACCGTATCATCATCATCATACCATATCAAGGGCTAATGGGTCATCCAATATCTATCCACAACAATATCATATTATGCAATGCAACATATTCGTGAATTCTAATGCAAGCAGCCTAATATATCTCATGGCATTCGTGATGCATGAACATGCTCAAAATGGAATTACTTTGAAACATAAAGATCTATTCTACTCACCTCAGGCTGACTCTGAACAGACTCTGAAGCAGCTGTCTCACTGCTGGAGTCCTCGGTTCCTCGGGTCCGAACCTACACAGGTGGACTCAAATGAGGGACCAAACATATACTAGCATGACTCTAAACATCTCCCCAAAAACCCCCTAAAACATCATAAAACAATCATAGAAAACATGCAAAGGAAGGCTGGACAGGGCACTTTCGGCGGCAGGTTCGGCAGCCGAAAGTCCCTCCAGAGCCAAAACTCAGCCACTTTAGGTGGCACCTTCGGCGGCCGAAAGTTTCTTCCAGAGCCGAAACTCATGCACCTTCAGTTGCACTTTCGGTGGCACCTTCGGCGGCCGAATGTTCCTTCCAGAGCCGAAACTCATGCACCTTCGGCGGCACCTTCGACGGTCGAAACTCCCCTCCAGAGCCGAAAGTCCAACTTTCGGGGGCAGGGTTCGGCAGCCAAAACATGCCTTCATAGGCAGGTTCGACGGCCGAACATGGCTTCGGCAGCCGAACCTGAGTTCTTCCAGAATGGTAGAACTCAGCCTCTCATGCACATTTTGTCTCCCAAACCTTCCAAACTCATGCACAACCTTCCCGAACATGCATAAACACATTCCTAAGCATTTAGGGGCTCAAAACTAACCTATACCCCAACAAATATCACATGGAAAACACATTTGACATACATTTCATCCTTAAACACCCATAAACCCTAACATTCCACAACTAAGCAAAACATGCATCAAAACTTTCTAAAACCCCTCAAAGCTTACTAAAATCATCAAAGACGTGAGGATCGACGCTTACCTCTTGAAGATCGAGAGAAGTCGTGACCCAACTTGGAGATTTGGGGAAAATGAGTTCCGGAGGTCTCCAAGCTTCACAACTTCGATTTGAGCTCAAAAATCTTCAAAACCAAGTTAAAAACTTGTTAAAACTTAAAGGATTTGAGGAGGAGACACAAGATTAACAAAAGGGGTGGCGGAGACTCACCTTGCCCGAAAATAGCGAGAAAAACTCGCCCATTTTCGGACAGGGGGCCTTTTATAGGTGGCTGGCCAGACCACCTTCGGAAGCTAAAAGTGCCTCCGCAACTCCACCATGTTCGGCGGTCGAACTTGAGGTTCGGCGGTCGAACTTGAGGTTCGGCGGCCGAACCTGGGTTTCTCCTCCAAAGTATTTTCTTTCAAAACTCAATTTTCTCTTTTCAATAAAACCATAAAACATGTAAAAACACATATAAAATATTTATAAAAACATATTTACCCTTCTAGAGAGTTTCGACATCCGAGATTCCGTCGGACGGTAGGAATTCTGATGCCGGAGTCTAGCCGGGTATTACAGTCTCGATGACCAAAACATCATCGTGGGGCATCTACAATCCTTGTGCATCCTCTGAGGATAAGGAGATGGTTATTGGAGAGTGTTCAGCGACTTGCATCAGCTCTGCACCACTTTCATTTTTGTTTCTGCCTCTCTTCTTTCCCCTCCTGCTCATACGGTCTTCAGTCCCTCCTACAATCATGTTGATTATTCCACTAGAGTTGTCATTTATTGGTGCCCCGATCTGTCTCTTGGGCCTTTCTTCAGCTGCACCTTGCTGTTGCCTCTGGCTTCTTCACAAAATTCTGAAGATGGCCTCTCTCATTCAGCCTTTCTATCTCATTTATTAACTGATAGCAGTCGTTTGTGTCATGACCGTGTATTCTATGGTATTGGCAATATTTATCCAAGTCCCTCCTACTTGCCTTTGCTTTCATTGGCTTGGCCCATTGCATGAAGTCTTTATCCTGGATTGCCACAAGCACTTTGAATCTGGACACGTTCAGGGGAGTGATTTCTGCGGGGAGCCGGGGTTGATAAGGTCTCTGTTCTTTTCTTTCCCATCAGTGCTTGTTCAATACCTCTAGTCCCTGGTCTTGTCTCCTCTCTGACCTGTCTAGTCTCTTATCCTCCCCAACCCTACCTCTTTCTGTGTCATCCCTGGCAAATCGGCTAGTTGTCAAGGCGTCATCCTACCTCATCAGTTCTAATAGGGTAGTAGGGGACTTCCTACACAACGACCCAAAAAACTCTAGGGAGGTTGTGCCCTTCTGCATGGCTTCTACTATTGTCCCCTCATCCAACTTGGGTATTTGCAAAGCTTCAGAGTTGAATCTGACCACATACTCCTTTAGGGACTCATTCCTCCTTTACCGTATGGCTTCTAAGTATCTCATTTTTCTTTTCACAGGAACTCCAACAATGAATCTACTGATGAACACACTAGCCAGGTCTATGAAGTTCTCTGATGCTCCCCGACTCCAAGCTATTAAACCATGCCTGGGCTGGTCTTGTTAAGGTGGTGGGGAAGACCTTACACATCTGGGCATCTGAATGAGTTTGCAACTCTATGAATATTTTGTAGTTCAAGACGTGCTCTTGGGGGTTTTCTGCCCCGTCATAGGCTGCCATAGTCGGCATCATGAACTTCTTTGGTATGGTTTCCTATTGAACCCATCTAATAAACGGCGATGAGGTTGGCAATAGGAGACTGCTGTTGTCTTATGCTCCCAACTTCGTCAATAGTTGCTCTTTCATTCTTTCTAACTTTTGGTCTACGTCTGCGTCTTCCCTTCTGGGCCTTTTCTCCAGGCTGTAGTTTCTTTCTAGCTCTTCACTCTCCAACCTTTCTGTTGGTTCGGAAGGGTAGCTCTCAGCCCCATCATTCTCGATAAGCTCCCTCACTATCCTGCCTCTAGCTCGGGCTGTCGGCTCATTTCTCTGACAGGCTTCTCTGTTTCCATTGTCTGTCCTCCTATTGCTCTATTGAGGGATTTGATAGTTCAATGTGAGTTGGGGCTTATTGGTGTTGAGCCCCTCGGCTACAGGTGGTATGGCTTGTTAACATTTGGCCTAGCCAGTGGATAGTGTTCTATAATTAGAGAGCCATACTTTGTAGTTCTTGGTTAGATAGGCTAGTTTGGGGCATGGTTGATAGAGCGTATTTTAGTCCATATTTTCATGATCTTATTGATGTTTATTTGCACCTATTCTACCTAATTTTGTGGTTTTAATCATGTTTTGCAAATATTAGGTGTGAAGAAACAATTTGAAGAAAATGCTCTTAAAAGTGCCAAAGAATGCCAAAAAACAGCCACTTTCGGAAGCACCTTCGGAAGCACTTTCGGAAGCCGAAAGTCACCCACCTTTGGAAGCACTTTCGGAGGCACTTTCGGAAGCCGAAAGTCACCCACTTTCGGGGGCACTTTCGGCGGCCTAAAGTTAAGTCCAGAGGCGAAAGTCACCCACCTTCGGGGGCACCTTCGGCCGCCGAACCTTGCATCCAGAGCCGAAAGTCCAGCCTCCGAAACTCATTTTAGGCAGCCGAAAATCACTCTCAACACTCTCTTTTCTTATTCAAGAAGCCATATCTCAAGTTGCCATATTTGAGGAGCCAAACAAGGGAAGTATTTTGAGATCCAAATCTTCAAGATTCACATTCAAATATTGGATTTCAAGATCAAGCTTATTAAGGAAGCCAAATCCAAAGATCACATGTTTCCCACTTAGTATCATGCACATTCAAAATTCAAAAGGAGGCTCCACCTTCCTCATTAGTGCATGGGCAATCTCTTGGACTTAATGTACAACATCTTGAGGATCTTGGACAGCTATGAAAAGACCAAAGTGCCCCCACTTGCCTTCTATCACATGTGACTCGTTTTTGCCTTCACTCATGTACAAACAAGGCACATGCAACACCAAGGACACTTTGGACAGCCTCTAAAACTCTCCTGGACTTCCATAAAACCCTAGGCAGCTCCTCAAGACATATTTAAAGGCTTCAAGAAGACAAGAAGATAGATTTTGATCCACCTCTTCTCTCCCAATTTTGGTAAGGCCTCTCCAAGGCTCTTCCCCACTTTAGTTCTTCATCTTTTGCTTTCTTTTCTTTTATTTTCTGTTTGGTTCAGCCATGAGTGGCTGAAACCCTTTTTCTAGTTGAAGTTTGGTTGAAACTAAGGTTGTTTAAAAGGTTGTGAGATCTGAACATAAAGTGTTTGATTTTGGTTTATTCAATATTCATGCAATTGTGCTTAATTCTAAAGATTGCTTTGTTGTTTTGATCAAATTGGCCACTTGATTCTTGATTGCAAAGTTAATTAATTGTTGGATTAGGATATTTGCTAGTCCATAATTGCTGGAAATATTCTGTCCATTGAACACTTGGTGTAAAAACCTAAGAAATTGTATGATCTAGCAACATCTCATGCGTTTGAGTAGCTAGGGTTTGGATCTTTCTTGTTCTTCATGCAATTGGCAATTGTTTTGATGCCTTTGGCCCAAGGACGTTCCTTGGCAATTTGTTGATTAGTAATTGGTTAGAGGACGTTCCCTAATCAGTTTGTTCTTAAGGAAAGACATGGTGGTGAGAAGCGTCTTCTACTCCCATAACCAACCTATTGATTCAATTAGGATTACCATGTTTCAATGATCAACCCAAACAACCAAAGTGGATCCATATCTTCAACTAGACTTTTCTCATATTGATTTCTTCTTTTATTTTAATTACTTGCTGTTTCAATTACTTTCAAATAGTTGTTAGTCAAATCATCTCAAAACCCTCCTTTTTACTTTCCTTGCACTTGTTTCTATTTCTCTTTGATTACTTGCTTTCCATTGTGTTTTCAATTAGTTCTCTTGGTCTTGATTGAGACAAATAAATAGGTAATCAATTCTCTGTAGATACGATCCTTCACCACTATCTGCAGTTGTAAATTGTAGATAACCAAGAAGGTTATTTTTTACCAGCTTCGACAACCGCTCCTGTCAAAAATTGGCGCCGTTGCCGGGGAATTGATTTTACTTGTTTGTTTTTCTTTCATGACCAGATCTGAAAGTAGGGACACTCTGCCCTTTGATCCAGAAATTGAACGCACTTTTAGAAGGCTTGGAAAGCAAGTTTCTGCGCCTGAAGAACATTCTGCCCAACCTTCGGTCGCCGAACAATCTCAACATTCGGCCGCCGAAAGTCCTTCACTCCAGCCTCCGAACTTTGCACCGATAACCAAACATCTCTGAATCATGGATGAGGGTAGACAACTTCAGCAATCTCAACCATGTATGATCTGTGGATATGTGGGACACCTAACTTCCCAATGTCCTACACTTTATGAGGATGACCAACCAGTTCATGCATATGGAGGATTCTATGAACAGCCAAGACATGATCCATACCATAACACATACAATCCATATTGGGGAGACCGACCAAACTGTGGCTATGTTGAGGCTAACAACTACCAGGATTATCAAGAATATCAAGCCCAACCAGCACCTCCAAGTTCCAATATGCACCTTGATGAAGATAAGATGAGGACATTGGCAGTTACTTTGCAAAGTATGCAACAACAAATGGATCAAATGGCCATCTCATTGAATGCACTCATGTTAAGAAGAGAGCAAGAACTTCAAGATATGGAGGATGATGAGGAAAGTTGGCAAGTACAAGACTAAGCTGCTGAAGAGACACAACCAGAAAACTATTTGTTCAAACAAACCGATCAAACAGAACCTGTTGATGATTTAGATATCATTGATTGTTTGAGTGAAAATGTTTTTTATCAAGATGATATACTAAATGATGATCTTTGCAGGGAAGAGACTCAGAAAAAGCCAGAATTGAAAGAAACTGACTGTTGCATCCATCAGGTGAACTGCAGCCAAGCACAGACTGAAGAGAGCTCTGTCGCACCACTTCAGGAAGGACTTGCGCAAACTGAAGCCATGACTTTTCGGCCGCCGAACTCCACCATCTTTCGGCCGCCGGACCCTGCACCTCAGCTCCCATCACAAACTAAAACCATCATTCGGCTGCCGAACTTAGCCATCTTTCGGCCGCCGAATCCGACTACTCTTCAGCTTCCCTTTCAGTCAGATCTTACGCAGAAGGAGCAATCTGAAACTCCTTTCAGCCTTCCAACGCAAACAGTCCATGCTCATAATGAACAAATGGTATTTTAAGAGCCCAAACCAAAGGAGCATGCAGATCAATGCCTTCTCAAACCTCCGGATAAGGTAGAATTTGTTTTGCTTGAACTTGATGCCAAATTGCAGCCACCTATGGAGAAATATCAATTGAAGTTGGAAGTGCTAAAAAATGCAAACATAAGAGCTAGAGGCACACCTCATCTGAAAGAGGAGAAGCTCATCATATTACTTCATGAGTACATGGAGAAAGTAGGATGGTTCATGACCAAATCAAAAGGAGCGCTACACTTTTTGCTCAATGCAATTGGGACTCTTTTTCCTTCCCCAATTACTTGAGCCTTGATCAAGATGATCGCACCATGCACACCACACCCAGGGGAGTACTCAGTTACCTTTGTTCTTTTATGTTTCTTATACATTGAGGACAATGCATGATTTAAGTGTGGGGGTGCATATCTCTTAATTTTTACTTTTTAGTTTATTTTTGCTTTAATCTTTTGTTTGCTTGCATTAGGAAAATTTTTTCATTTTTGTTATTTATGCTTTCAATAAAACACACACAACCATAACCTTCTTCTTCTTTTTGTTTTGCTCTACTCAAACTGATGAACCATGTTGGATGAGATTTTCTTTCAATGACCCCATTGATGTGATAACTCTTTAAACTTATGTTGAATCAATTGCAGTGAGTTGTATTCATATTTGAGAATTGCCTTTTGAATTGAATCTTTGAGTTTGCCATGGTGAAAAATGTATTGATGACCCTCAATTGATTGAGAATAAATCAAAGTTGTGTGAATGAACTTAATGTGACTTGATTTAGCAATTGGTGTTGATTTGCCCAAATCATTGAGAGAAAGAAAATTCAGCAAAGGCAAAGACCTCAAAAGCACAAATTGAAAATTGTTTCAATGGTCAAAAGACTATGAACAAGGCTAGTAGCCACTTGGATAGGTGACCAACTGAAAAATATAAACCTTCAAATCAAAAATAGGTTGGTGACTTTTCCAAGCAAGATCTAAAGTGTAAAAGCCTGAATAAAGTACTTCAAGGTAGAGGCAAGTCAATCCAAAGGCTAGAAAAAGTCTTAACAAATTAATGTGCATGTCTCTCTTGAGGAAAACAAATCCTAGCCATGGTAAGCAAAGGGAAACAAGGAAAAGAGGTAAGTAATCTTCATGCATATATTCTTCACTGCAATGATTCAAAATAGGGGTCTAGAGTAAGAGCTTAAGTGGAAATAAGGATCTAGAGCAAAGAAAGCTTATTTGACTATGTTTATTTGCTTGAGGACAAGCAAAAGCTTAAGTGTGGGGGTATTTGATAGAGCGTATTTTAGTCCATATTTTCATGATCTTATTGATGTTTATTTGCACCTATTCTACCTAATTTTGTGGTTTTAATCATGTTTTGCAAATATTAGGTGTGAAGAAACAATTTGAAGAAAATACTCTTAAAAGTGCCAAAGAATGCCAAAAAACAGCCACTTTCGGAAGCACCTTCGGAAGCACTTTCAGAAGCCGAAAGTCACCCACCTTCGGAAGCACTTTCGGAGGCACTTTCGGCGGCCTAAAGTCAAGTCCAGAGGCGAAAGTCACCCACCTTCGGGGGCACCTTCGGCCGCCGAACCTTGCATCCAGAGCTGAAAGTCCAGCCTCCGAAACTCATTTTACGCAGCCGAAAATCACTCTCAACACTCTCTTTTCTTATTCAAGAAGCCATATCCCAAGTTGCCATATTTGAGGAGCCAAACAAGGGAAGTATTTTGAGATCCAAATCTTCAAGATTCACATTCAAATATTGGATTTCAAGATCAAGCTTATTAAGGAAGCCAAATCCAAAGATCACATGTTTCCCACTTAGTATCATGCACATTCAAAATTCAAAAGGAGGCTCCACCTTCCTCATTAGTGCATGGGCAATCTCTTGGACTTAATGTACAACATCTTGAGGATCTTGGACAGCTATGAAAAGACCAAAGTGCCCCCACTTGCCTTCTATCACATGTGACTCGTTTTTGCCTTCACTCATGCACAAACAAGGCACATGCAATACCAAGGACACTTTGGACAGCCTCTAAAACTCTCCTGGACTTCCATGAAACCCTAGGCAGCTCCTCAAGACATATTTAAAGGCTTCAAGAAGACAAGAAGACAGATTTTGATCCACCTCTTCTCTCCCAATTTCGGCAAGGCCTCTCCAAGGCTCTTCCCCACTTTAGTTCTTCATCTTTTGCTTTCTTTTCTTTTATTTTCTGTTTGGTTCAGCCATGAGTGGCTGAAACCCTCTTTCTAGTTGAAGTTTGGTTGAAACTAAGGTTGTTTAAAAGGTTGTGAGATCTGAACATAAAGTGTTTGATTTTGGTTTATTCAATATTCATGCAATTGTGCTTAATTCTAAAGATTGCTTTGTTGTTTTGATCAAATTGGCCACTTGATTCTTGATTGCAAAGTTAATTAATTGTTGGATTAGGATATTTGCTAGTTCGTAATTGCTGGAAATATTCTGTCCATTGAACACTTGGTGTAAAAACCCAAGAAATTGTATGATCTAGCAACATCTCATGCGTTTGAGTAGCTAGGGTTTGGATCTTTCTTGTTCTTCATGCAATTGGCAATTGTTTTGATGCCTTTGGCCCAAGGACGTTCCTTGGCAATTTGTTGATTAGTAATTGGTTAGAGGACGTTCCCTAATCAGTTTGTTCATAAGGAAAGACATGGTGGTGAGAAGTGTCTTCCACCCCATAACCAACCTATTGATTCAATCAGGATTACCATGTTTCAATGATCAACCCAAACAACCAAAGTGGATCCATATCTTCAACTAGACTTTTCTCATATTGATTTCTTCTTTTATTTTAATTACTTGCTGTTTCAATTACTTTCAAATAGTTGTTAGTCAAATCATCTCAAAACCCCCCTTTTTACTTTCCTTGCACTTGTTTCTATTTCTCTTTGATTACTTGCTTTCCATTGTGTTTTCAATTAGTTCTCTTGGTCTTGATTGGGACAAATAAATAGGTAATCAATTCTCTGTGGATACGATCCTTCACCACTATCTGCAGTTGTAAATTGTAGGTAACCAAGAAGGTTATTTTTGACCGGCTTCGACAACCGCTCCTGTCAATGGTCCCGGCTGAGCTTGGTGAAAGGTTAAACAACATGGGTGGCTGATTTACTGGGGCGATTGGGCTAGAAAATGAGAATTGTGGGCCTTCTTGAGTTGAGCTCAGGTCGTTTAGGGTATTTTCGGTATTGGTTTCGCCATGATTGGACAAGTGGATCTTAGTGAGTGAAAATGAGGATGCTTCGGTAACGATAAGATTTCCTTCGTTCCCACAAATGACATTAATTGATGTTTAAGATCAGTCAGGGATTAGGCTCAGAGCATATTTTTATAAGTTTGGGTTCTATTTTCCTCACATAGCATTTTATTTCCTTCTCTCTTATCTTTTAGTGATGTGTAACTATTGTTTGGCGCTAGTATTTTCCTGTTATATTCACGCTGACCATATGTACGAAGGTACTGTATTATTTTCTTCATCAGGCGGTCATTTAGTTCCATTCGGCGTCCCTGAGATATGATCTCGGATGTTATAGGATCTGTTGTTCCACGTGGGCCGATGGTTATGTGGGGTTAAAGCCCTCTTGAAGATATTTCAGCTAGTTCGACCTATCTGGATTTAGATCGGGCTTTCATAAGAAACAAAGTCGCACCTTGAACCCTAATTAAATCCAAACCCAATTATTCTAACAAGAACTCCACAAAAATTCAGACTTTTAAAGTCCAACGGTCACCAGACCTTTTTATATTTATGTGTTTGGCCTTTTCTTTCAATCTAATGAATATTATCTTTGATAAAAAAAAAAAAAATTACTTGATTTCATTACAATTATCCTTTGATAAATTTTAAAATTGTCCACCGTCCACCGGAAATAAACATTAGTGAAATAAAAAAAACCGATGATCAACTTTGTTTTCATCATACTATAGGAACGATAATATAGACAAAAAAATAAAAAGGAAAAAAATAATAGATATATCTAATTTTGTAAATTGCATACCGTTTCGTGGAGAATCGGGGCAAGGCTGCTAATGTGTAGAGGTCGGAGGATAAAATAGGAAATTCGAACATAATAACTAGTATGGATATAAATTAAATATCTGAATTTTCCTTGCTCTTTAAACAAAATTAAATGCCTGAACTTTAATTAAAAAATTTTAGTTATATGATAAAAATTTTAAATAAAAATTTTGTTGCTGTTCGAACTCGTGAAAAGAAGTAACTGGTCACCGACAAATAAGAAAACAAACTGAGGCAACTGACCAAAATTTATATTATACTCCTAAATCAGAATGAAACTCTAGTAGTATTGTTTATACCACCACAACAAACAAACGTGACTATGCTGTAGGAGAGGATGCAGAGCAAATCCCAATGGACGTTACCTCTCGCGCCTTACAGATCAACTCTCCAAAAGGAGGAGACGACTATCAATTATGAAATACTCAATGTCATCATCAAAATACAACCCTTCGTACATAAATAATAAATATGGAACTTGTTTTTTTTCAGTGATTGGTTGGATATTATTAATTATAAGAAAAAATTAAAATAGAAGCCAACATTTTTATTTTTTGTCCGTACTCCCTACCCATCTCTATAAGGTTGTCCCTACATTATTCTTCTTATTATTATTATTTACAAAAAAAAAATTCTGCCGCTAAAATTCCATCTCTCAAATCCCCGTGTCGATCCGCGTCCACGAATCTTGGGCTTCTAAACTCGGAACAGCGAAGCCTACCCTCGAATTTCCCATAAATAACAGAAATGCCCTCAAAAGCAAAAGCATCTTGCTTTTTCCTTACCTCATCTTTTACCAAATTTGTCCTTTTAAGGTAATTTGGAGGACATTATTGGGTGTGGGTGACCTCACCTTTTCTACATTGGTCCCTTCAGTTAGCTATGATGTTGATGCCGAGTTGATGATTGATGATCTGCTTCATGTGCAGTGGCCCGCACAAGATTAGATTAGACTAGACTGTTAAAATGTAGACAGTCTACAGTACAACAACGGTTATATATATATTTTTTCCAATGTTATTCGATTTTTATAATTTTAAATTTTTTTATTTTAATTTAATTTTTTAATTTGATTTAAAATTTTCATGCACCATCCTATTATTAAATTTTTAAATTTAAAATGAAAACCGTGTGGAAATATTCAATTGTTAACCAATTTTTAAATTTAAAGAAATGATATATATATATATTCAACGAAAGGCAAAGAGGGCTTCGTTAGCTGGCTGGGTGGGCCCCATTCTAAAGCTGGGCCAAGTGGCCTAAAAGCCTTTCACAGTCATTGTTCCTTCTTTCTCATTTACCGTTATAAATATAATTTCTTTATTAATTTACAAATATATCTTTATTTACAATATATTAAAATTTTTAATTATTTATAATAATTTATTTACACGAGTTATTTAATTTAAGAATATTTCTGAATTGTATATTAAAAAATAGAATAAAATTTATTATTTTATTGTTTTAAATATAATTTGTTAATGTAGGTGAAAATAGAAGTAAGGTGATATTGACGTCAGCGTGGATATATTTAAGTACAACAAAACCTTGTACCTGCTGGACAGTTACACGTCAACTGATATGTTGGGACCACACAACTCCTGCCGACCAATAATAGCTTCGTTGGGACCCACTCAATCTATCAGTTGTACGAATCAGATGTAGCCGTTCCCATAGCAGCGTTAAGACTGTTTCTCTGAGGGCCGGGCCCATCTTTCTCCTTCTCATCATAATTGTGGCTACTGTGAAGGACCCATAAGTTTTAGGATTAGAAGTTTAATCCCAAGACTAAGATGGAGAGAATTTTTCTTAACACAAAATTATCGGCTGACCAATAAGATATTATCCTTTTATCTAGACAGTAGTCATTCATTTTATGAATAATGTATTTTTTTAATTTTAAAAAATAGAAAACACTTAATAAAAAAAAACAGTCTACACCAATTTAATATGCTCAAAATGTGACCTAAAATATTAAAATGAAAAAAAAAAAAATCATAGTACAGAGAGACATTATAATCCAAAAAACTTGAAGGCTCCTCCTCATGCTGCCACCGTTAAGAAATAAGCAGCCTTATTAAGCGAATGGAGAGATTTTTTTTTAAATTAATTAATAGTTAGAATTTATAATTATTATAACAAATATTAAGTAAAAAGTTTGATTTAGGAAAAAAATAAATGGAGATAATTATGGTAATTGTAAATATTAAATTTGCTCTTCCAAAAAAAATTAAATTTGATAAATTTCTGTTCTCAAAAAGGAAAATTTTTAATATAAATTAATAAAGGTAAATGATCTTTTTTAGACTCTTAAAAATTTTACTAAAAGTTATTTAAATTCCAATTAAACAAAATAATCTATTTGACCATTTAAATTAATATATAATAGCTATTTAAATTCATAAATTTTTAAAGATAGATACTTACTTCAAAAAAGGGTAAAATTATTAACTCTCCCTTCACTAATTAAAAAATTAAACTTTTATATCCTTAAAAATAATTTAATAGTCAAAGAAATCTTTATTACATAAATAAATTTAATTTTTAAATTTTAATATTTAGTTTATAAATATATTTATTTATATTTATATTATTAATAAAAAAATAATTTTATAAATGATATTACACAACAATTGCTTAAAATAAGTCATGAACTGTTGTTATAAGACAGGGTCACATAGTAAGGGTCTAATGATCTAACATTTGGCTCCATCCGTGAAAAAAAAGATCCGGATAATATAGTATCTGATTCTTCATAAAGACTCACCATCTCTTAAATAAATCGAGTCTTCACATAAAGTTACTATTAGTAGGCATAATCTAACAGATTCCTATTACGCATATAATCATAGGATTCCTAATCAATTAGTTAGTAGATTCATTTATCAATTAGCTGCCACAAGGTGGATTTTCAGGAAATAATATAATAAACTCCATCCATTTAAGGTATAAAACCTAATGATTGCAGAAATAAAAGTACATAATTGTTATACAACTACTTTTAAATTTTAAACAATTTTTTATACTCGCCCTATTTTTCAGTTTACTGACTCGAGCGTCAGAGTGGCTACTGTAGGCGCTAACCACCTCACATTCTCTTTCTTGCAGGATTGACCAATCACAACACAGTTCTATTTCGACTATATCATTTGTTTCCCTTGACAGAAAACCATTAAATTCTCTCTATTTATTTGGATCAAAATTGGTCTTTTATCCTCTTTCTCTTAAAAAGAAGTCTCTCTTTTCTCTCAAAAAGAAATCTATCTTTTCTCTCAAAAAGAAATCTCGCTTTTCTCTCTTTCGAAATGGCTGCCAATTCACGAGCTGTTGCTAAAGTTGTTGTTACCAATAAGGCGTTATCATTTCTTTCACTCCTGGCAGTGGACAAAACACACCCTCTATGATCAACGAAGCATATCTAAACCATCTGAGCAAGGCGCAAATGCTCCAATACATCAAAAGGTTGCAGGTTACTACTCTCGAGCAATACAAAGCTCGGAGGGAGGCATCTTTCATGGCTCTCAGAAAAAGGGAGGAAGCATCCATGGATACCCCAAAGACTCAGACAGAGGCGATCCAGATGTGGTCTAAAGGAAAGGTCGAGTTTGAGAAAGAGGAGTCATCAGACAATACCCCGAAGTGCATCGACTGAAAGTTGGTACGGGTTGTTCAAAGATACTAGAAGGAGCAAGAAGAAGACTTTGGCCTGGATGATGCCTCGCTTCTCTCAGAAGAAATCTTGGCAAAGACATTCTCTAATAAGTTCAAACTCTCAAGTCTGGAAAAGTATGATGGGATAGCAGATTTCAAGAGTCACTTAGCGATCTTTAGAACGACCATGCAGCTTTAGGATGTCAATGACTTCGTGTTGTGCCGAGTGTTTCCGTCAACACTCACAGGTTTAGCTAAAAACTAGTACCGATATCTGAGCTTAGGTTTAGTTTAGAACTTTACGCAATTCTCTATATTATTTAAGTCCAGATTTATTACTTGTATACCTCCTAAAAAGCTCCCCTCTAACTTGCGAAAGATCCACCAGGGAGAGGGTAAGTCTTTAAGGAGATTTATCTCACAGTTTAATGTAGAGCAATATGGGTGAAGGAATTAAATCATGAGATAGCATGTGAAGCCTTGAAGAAAGGGACACACAATGTTAAGTTCATGGATTCTCTAATCAAGAACCCAGCTGCTATGTACCAATAGCTAATGGATAAGGCCCAGAAGTACATCATGTTAGATGATGAAATTCAAGCATTGAGAGAGGAAAAAAGGACGAGTCAAAAGCAAAACCAAAAGCCAAAGGGATAAAGATATGAAGGAGACCATAGCAGTTATCTAGCCCCCTAAAGGAGGGATGAGCAAAGTAAGTATAAGAATTATACTCCATTGAATGACTCACGTACATGCATTCTAATGTGGATTAGAAAAAATGACAAGAAAGTTAGAAGGCCTCCCAAGCTCAATCCAGAGAGAGCCGAAAGGCGAGATAGAACCAAGTACTATTATTTTCACGAAAACCACGAACATTCAATAGAGGAGTGTCGACAGTTGAAAGATGAGATTGAGAGATTAATAAGAGACGACACACTATAAAATTTTGCCAAAAAAAATAGAGAAAAAAGGAGGCCCAAACCTAAGGTAACAACTCCTAAAACTCCTTCGGACAATGAACCTGTAGGAGTTATACATGTAATTGCAGGAGGACACAAAAATGGCAAGGAAAAAAAACAAGCACATTGCAGAAGACATTCTGATCGAGCAAGAACCGTGGGCCAAATAGGAAGTAAGATTTGGACTTGCAGATAAAGCAACAAGATTTTATAAAAATAACCCGTTGGTTGTCAATATCTATCGAAACATGTAATACCCGGCTAGACTCCAGTATCGGAATTCCTACCGTCCGGTGGAATCTCGAATATTGGGAACCTCTAGAAGGGTAAAATCATGTTTCTATAAAAGGTTTTAATGTATTTTATGATTTTAAATAAGAAGAAAATGAGTTTTGTATGAAAATAACCTTGGAGGAAAACCCAGGTTCGGCCGCCGAACCTCAAGTTCGGCTGCCGAACATGCATGCGCTTCGGGAGTGCTTTAGGCCCCCGAAGGCATAAGTGAGGGAAGTCCAGGTTCGGCCGCCGAACCTTATGTTCGGCCGCCGAACATGGCAAGCATGCGGAGGCACGTTAGGCCCCCGAAAGTGGCCTGGCCAGCCACCTATAAAAGGGTCCCCATGTCCGAATAGGTGAGCTTTTCTCCCCGTTTTCGGCCAAGGTGAGTTCTCCGCCGTCCCTCATCGATTTTGAGCTTCTTCCTTCGAATCTTCATGATTTTCTTATGAGTTTTCACTTGGTTTGAAGATATTTGAGCAAAAGAGCAAGTTTTGAAGCTTGGAGACCAAAGAGGTGATTTCTCCCCATCTCCAAGCTAGGATCGTCTTTCCTCTCGATCTCCAAGAGGTAAGCTTAGATCCAACCTTCCTTGTATGTTTTAAACAAGTTTTATGAAGATCTACGGGGTAGAAATGCATGTTAGGTTATTTTTGAGTTTATGGGTTTATGTTGAGTTTTTGAGCAATGTGGGTTGTTTATGCATGTTTGATGTGCTCTGGTTGGGGTTTAGGTTAGTTTGAGACCCTTTTATGCTTGTTGGCTTGAGTTGCTTGTTGTAGAATAGGTAAATGCATGATGGAATGGATTGGGAGGCTGAGTTCTGCCCTTTGGAAGAACTGAGGTTCGGCAGCCGAAGGAACTTTCGGCCGCCGAACCTGCCTGTGGAGGCAAGCCTTTGGCTGCCGAACCCTGCCCCCGAAAGTGGACTTTCGGCTCTGGAAGGGAGTTTCGGCCGCCGAAGGTACCGCCGAACATGCATGAGTTTCGTCTCTGGAGGGAACCTTCGGCCGCTGAAAGTGTCGCCGAAGGTGCATGACTTTCGGCTCTGGAGGGACTTTCGGCCGCCGAACCTGCCGCCGAAAGTGCCCTGTTCAGCCCTCCTTTGCATGATTTATGTGATTATTTTAAGGTGTTTTAGGGGGGTTTTTAGGGAATATTTTAGAGTCATGTTCATGGATGTTTGGTCCCTCATTTGAGTCCACCTGTGTTGTAACGACCCAAAAATCGGACCGCTACCGGCGCTAGGATCCAGGTCGGCTTAAGGCCGCCGGGACCCGTAGCAAGCCTGACATGTAACCTATAAACCTGTTTAATCCCATACATGATCAACAACATACATAAAAATTAAAACTTTTCTTTCATACATTCTATCATACACCAAACTCAACCTGTGCATGCACTGAACATATACATAATCATAAACTTGACCCCTCAGTGGGATCTCATCAATGCCCCCAATGGGTGGCATAACATGTGTTGAGTTGGCTAAACATAGTCATCAATAAACATTAAGATCATGTATCAAAAAGGGATTACAATATACTATGGTCAAGCACACTTCTAACCTCAATATCGTTACATTACATATCTATACATCATTATACAATTTGTCATGTCCACATTCTAACTATCACATACATAAGACTTCATTACTCTTCTTGACTTCTCTGTCTAGCCCATACCTGCAATCCTGGGGGATTAGGGAAAAGGGGTGAGCTACTAGAGCCTAGTGAGCAGAATAATAGAAAACAACATTTTAATAGTATATTGTAATCCCTTTTTGATACATGATCTTAATGTTTATTGATGACTATGTTTAGCCAACTCAATACATGTTATGCCACCCATTGGGGGCATTGATGAGATCCCACTGAGGGGTCAAGTTTATGATTATGTATATGTTCAGTGCATGCACAGGTTGAGTTTGGTGTATGATAGAATGTATGAAAGAAAAGTTTTAATTTTTATGTATGTTGTTGATCATGTATGGGATTAAACAGGTTTACAGGTTACATGTCAGGCTTGCTACGGGTCCCGGCGGCCTTAAGCTGACCTGGATCCTAGCACCGGTAGAGGTCTGATTTTCGGGTCGTTACATGTGTAGGTTCGGACCCGAGAAACCGAGGACCCCAGCAGTGAGCTAGCAGCTTTAGAGTCAGCCTGAGGTGAGTAGAATAAACCTTTATATTTTAATTTAATGAAAGTTTTGGCATAACTCATGCATCACGAATGCCATGTGATATTCTAGGTTATTGCATTAGAAATTCACGAATATGTTGCATTGCATATTATGTTGTTGATGTGGATGAACATTGAATGATCCATTAGCCCTTGTATGGTATATTATGGCATGATGATGATATGGTATGGAAGTCCAGGAAGACCCATTCTACGTCCCTGGCACTATGTAAAAGAAAGTCCAGGAAGACCCATTCTACGTCCCTAGCACCTTGGAATGTTATGATATGTTATGTAAGAGAAAGACTAGGACCCATTCTACGTTCTGGTACTATGGAATATGTAGAGGGCTATTGGTGACAAGTTCATCCTTGATGTGATTTATCTGTGATGTGATGCATTCCATGATAGCATGTATTTTAAATGTTTTATTATTCTGCTCACTGGGCTCTAGTAGCTCACTCCATTTCCCTAATCCCCCAGGTATGCAGGTTCAGAATAGGCCAGGAGGTCAAGAAGAGTAAAGTTATGTCTATGTAATAGTTAGATGTGGACATGATATATTGTAAAGTATTAAACAGTTATGTAATGTAATGATGAGTATTGAGGTTAAGAATTGTGCTTGACCCTAGTATGTTGTTAATCCCTTTTTGGTTACATGATCTTTTAATGAAATGTTTTATAATATTTAAGTTTAACCAAACTTTTATGATATTATGTTACCCCATTGGAGCATTGATGAGGACTCCAATGTGGGGTTGATGATTATGATCATTAGTTGTGCATGCACAGGTTGAGTTTGGTAAGTGAATGAGAAAAGTTTAAAATTTTTATGTTTATGTTGATCATGTATGGGATTAAACAGGTTTACAGGATGTATGTCAGGCTTGCTACGGATCCCAGCGGCCTTATGCCGATCTGGATCCTAGCGCCGGTAACGGTCCGGATTCCGAGTCGTTACAAAACAGGTATGAGGTAAGACAAGTCTGGGTGAATACAAGTAGTTCTGTTAATCTCCTCACCTTAAAGGTTTTTAATTGAACTTAGATAAAAATAACCTCGTTCAAGTCTCCTATCGGTTAGTAGGATCAGGATATAAAATCGTGGCAGTACTTGACACCATCAATGTAATACCCAGCTAGACCCCGTCATCGAAATTCATACTTTCTGGCGGAATCTCCGTTGGAATTTGGGATAAGGATGTCGGAGTTTCCTAGAAGGGTAAAAGAAAGATTTTCCCAAATGTTTTTATATGTTTTTTTTGGTTTGATCAAGAGAATGTGAGTTTTGAAAAGAAAAGACCAAGGAGGGAAATGCCAGGTTTGGCCGCCGAACCTCACTTTCGGCTGTCGAAGGTGGCTTGCTTTCGTTGCCACCAAAACCTAAGTTCGGCTTCCGAACGTGGTGGAGCTGTGAAGGCAGCTCTGGCTGCCGAAGGTGGTTGACCGGCCAACTATAAAAGGGTCCCTTATTCGGATTAGAGGTGAGTTTTCTCTCTCTCTTCGGGTATAGGTGAGCTCTTGACCTCCTTTGGTTGATTTCTTGTTTTTCTTCAAAGTTGAGCAAGTTTTAAGTAGTTTTTGTCTTGGTTTTGAAGTTTTTGAGCAAAGAAGCAAAGTTGTGAGGCTTGGAGATTTCGGATCTGTTTTCCTTTGCATCTCCGAGTTTAGACCATCAATCCTCTCGATCTTCAAGAGGTAAGCATGGATCCTCACCTTTCTTTATGTTTTAAGTGTGTTTTGAAGGGTTTTAGTGAGTTTTATGCATGGTTTGCATGGTTTGCATGGTTAGGGTTTATGTTGATCATAAGCCATATGTGTGTATTTGTGTTGTTTTTGGGGTTTAAGCTAGTTCTAAGCCCCTATATGCGTAAATAAGGGTATATGTATGTGTTTGTAAGCTTGCTTGTGAGTTGTGAGGGTTAGGAGAGGTTTTGGAGTCTGGAAGTTGAGTTTGAATCGGGTTCTGTCTTCCTGCAGAACCCAGGTTCGGCTGTCGAAGCAAGGTTTAGCCGCCGAACCCCTTAAGGAGGCTGTTTTGGCCGCCTAAACCCGCCCCCGAAAGTTTGGACTTTCGGCTCTGGAGTGGAGTTTCGGCCGCCGAACATGCCGCCGAAGGTTGTGACTTTCGTCTCTGGAAGGACTTTCGGCTGCCGAACCCTGCCTCCGAAAGTGCCTGACTTTCGGCTCTAGAGGGACCTTCGGCCGCCGAACCTGCCGCCGAAAGTCCCCTGTCCAACCTTTCCTTGCCTGTTTTTCTATGCATGTTTGAGATGTGTTAGGGGGTTTTTGGGGAAATGTGAAGAGTTATGTGAGGGTTTGTTGGTACCTCATTTGAGTCCTCCATTGTAGGATCGGACCCGAGGAACCAAGGAGGCCCACAGTGTTAGCTAGTTCAGAGGTATTCCAGCGTCTACTAGAGGTGAGTAGAACTGAACTATGTTTTAAATTAAATGAAAGGTTTTAGCATGACTCATTGATAGAGCATATTTTAGCCCATATTTTCATGATCTTATTGATGTTTGTTTGCACCTATTCTACCTAATTTTGTGGTTTTAATCATGTTTTGCAAGTAGTAGGTGTGAAGAAACAATTTGGAGAAAATGCTCTCAAAAATGCCAAAAGAAGCCAAAACTAGAGAAGCAACCTTCGGAGGCAACTTTCGGAAGCCAAAAATCAGTCGCCTTCGGCAGCAACCTTCGGCGGACGAAAGAGGACTCCAGAGACGAAAGTCGACCACCTTCGGCGGCACCTTCGGCCGCCGAACCTTGTGTCCAGAGCCGAAAGTCCAGCCTCCGAAACTCACTTTAGGCAGCCGAAAATGCACTCCAATGCACACTTTCCTTATTCAAGAAGCCATATCCCAAGTTGCCATATTTGAGGAGCCAAACAAGGGAAGTATTTTGAGATCCAAATCTTCAAGATTCACATTCAAATATTGGATTTCAAGATCAAGCTTATTAAGGAAGCCAAATCCAAAGATCACATGTTTCCCACTTAGTATCATGCACATTCAAAATTCAAAAGGAGGCTCCACCTTCCTCATTAGTGCATGGGCAATCTCTTGGACTTAATGTACAACATCTTGAGGATCTTGGACAGCTATGAAAAGACCAAAGTGCCCCCACTTGCCTTCTATCACATGTGACTCGTTTTTGCCTTCACTCATGTACAAACAAGGCACATGCAACACCAAGGACACTTTGGACAGCCTCTAAAAGTCTCCTGGACTTCCATGAAACCCTATGCAGCCTCTCAAGACATATTTAAAGGCTTCAAGAAGACAAGAAAGCAGATTTAGTTCCACCACTTCTCCACAAATTTGGCAAGGCTCCAAGGCCTCTCTCCACACTCTAGTTCTTCATCTTCTTCTTTCTTTTATTTTCTATTTGGTTCAGCCATGAGTGGCTGAAACCCTCTTTCTAGTTGAGGATTGGTTGAAACTAAGGTTGTTTAAAGGGTTGTGAGATCTGAACAGAAACTATTGTCTTTGATTTTATTCAATATTCATGCAATTGATGCTTAATTCCAAGATTGCTTTGTTGTTTTGATCAAATTGGCCACTTGATTCTTGATTGCAAAGTTAATTGATTGTTGGATTAGGATATTTGTTAGTCCGTAATTGCTGGAAATATTCTGTCCATAGAACACTTGGTGTAAAAATCCAAGGAATTGCATGATCTAACATCATCTCATGCGTTTGAGTAGTTAGGGTTTGGATCTTTCTTGTTCTTCATGCAATTGGCAATTGTTTTGATGCCTATGACCCAATGACGTTCCTTGGCAATTTGTTGATTAGTAATTGATTAGAGAACGTTCCCTAATCAGTTTGTTCATAAGGAAAGACATGGTGGTGAGAAGCGTCTTCCACCCCCATAACCAACCTATTGAATCAATCAAGATAACCATGTTTCAATGATCAACCCAAACAACCAAAGTGGATCCATATTTTCAACTAGACTTTTCTCATATTGATTTTCTCTTTAGTTTTAATTACTTGCTGTTTTATTTGCTTTCAATAGTTGTTAGTCAAATCATCTCAAAACCCCCTTTTTACTTTTATTAAACTTGTTCCTATTTCTCTTTGATCACTTGCTTTCACTTGTGCCTTCAATTAGTTATATTGGTCTTAATTGAGATAAATAAATAGGTAATCAATTCTCTGTGGATACGATCCTTCACCACTATCTGCAGTTGTAATTGTAGGTAATCAAGAAGGTTATTTTTGACCGGCTTCGACAACCGCTCCTGTCAAAAATTGGCGCCGTTGCCGGGGAGTTGATATCACTTGTTTATTTTCTTTCATGACCAGATCTGAACGCAGGGACACACTACCCTTTGATCCAGAAATTGAACGCACTCTCAGAAGACTTGGAAAGCAAGCCGTAGAGCAATCTGCCCAACATTCGGCCGCCGAACCCAACCCATCTTCGGCCGCCGAAAGTTCTTCACTCCAGCAACCGAATTCTGCACCAATGGCAGAACTTCAAGCACCAGTTGCTGCCCATAATGGACATGCTGTCCAAGGCCAAATGGTTCAAGAAAATCCAGCAATTAGGCCCCAAGAACAAAGAGAAAGGACCATGGGAGAATTGGCAACTCCTGTAGGTGATTATGCCCCACTTTGCATCACTTACCCACCTCTGACAGTTCCCTTTGAACTGAAGACAGGTTTGATAAACATTCTCCCTAAGTTTAGAGGTAGAGAAAATGAAAATCCACACAAGCACTTAAAAGCATTCAATATAATCTGTTCATCTATGAAACCTCAAGGTATTTCTGAAGACCAAATTAAGTTGAGAGCCTTCCCCTTTTCATTGGATGACTTTGCTAAAGATTGGTTATTTTACTTGCCACCTGGATCTATTACTTCTTGGGATGATATGATTAGAACCTTTTTGAACAAATACTTCCCAACTCATAAATCAATTGGCATAATAAGAGAAATTACTAGCATAAAGCAAAAACCATCTGAGGACCTATATGATTATTGGGAAAGGTTTGAAAGTCTTTGCATCATTTTCTGCAAAATAATATCAAGAGCACTAAATTAAATAAAAATCGTGTAAATAATCATCAATAATATCAAGATAAAATGGACTAAAATATGCTATATCAATGGCATATCATACCCTTATACTAATTCACAATTCTCATCAAATAAATTAAGGGCGAAAACTAATTATCACTCTACTATTATATCATTCACATATTTTATGTATATGTCACATCCATAATTAAGAAATTTTCATTTATTTCAAGTATATGGTTCCTACACATATTTCTCGTTCATAAATCTAAAAAAGAACTATCTCATATATAATTTGCATGTACCAAATTATTTAACTAATTTATTTAACTCTACATTTAGTAATATGAAAATAATTTTTTTTTTAACTTAATACTTTTCTTACTCTGTAAACTCATCAAAACTTCATATAAAAATTCATACTTTACAATGATCAATTACTACGGTTAATTTTATAAATTTGTAATTTTAAAATTTCTTTCAACTTGTTAAATTTTCATTTCATTCAATAATTCTACTTCTCATCATTTTAATTATAAGCCAATTAATTAATAATCATCTAATTACTTTATTCTCTATTTTAAATTCACTTAATATTCTATAATAATTCCTCAGTACTTCATGAATATCTTAATATATTTCATTTTGCTCTTAAAATTTTAATTTGATCTCTCTATGTTTTTCATTGTTCAAATCTCTTGTAAATCTCATAATTTCAACTTAATATATATGTATTAAATTTTCATTTTAATCTTTATAATTTCAGTTACCTCTACTTCTTTCATTCAAATTTTTTTACCTTAGTTCAAAAGAATTCCAATATCCTTAATTTAATCCAAATTACAATTTTAACATACAAGTTTTAAGTCTAAGTAATTTCTATAATTTTCATAATTATATCTTATCTAAAATTTCAAATTTAACATATAGAAATGATAAATTTTCATTTTATTTCTTGACTTGAATTTTGGCCAAATTATCTATTGATACCAAAATTTCCGTTTTATCATTTTTTATTTATTCTAACTTTAAATATTCACTATATTTCAAATATTATTTAATTGATTCAATTTTTTCAATATAATAAAATTTCAAATCAAACATAATTGACTAATTGAATGTTTTTTTAGAAAAATTAAACACAAACCTTAAATCTTCAAAATTCTTCTTAATTTCTTTCTCTTCTTTCTCTTTTATCTTCTCTCTTCCCCTTTTATTTTCCATTTGAATTTTCCGCTCCCCCTTCAAGATGTTCTTCAATACATATAAAATAATAAATCAAAATAAACTCAAATTTCTCCATGAAAATACTTGCAAAAATGATAAGAAATCTCTTTCTTATATAAACCCCAACTTACCTTAAAAATCCAATAGCATAAGCACTATTTACACAACTTTAAACTTGAAATTTCTCCTTGGTTCTTCCTCCTCTTTGAATATGTAATAAAAAGAGGACTTGGATGAGATGGAATAGCAATTTGGAGTAAGAAATTGAAAGAAAATGGAATAGAATTGAAAAGAAGAATTTTGGGGAAATGGGGATAATAGACACCCCTCTTTTTGGTGAAGAAGGTAGGTTTTTACTATTCTTTTCCTTTTTTTTTTTTAATTTAGAAAACTCATTTGGTTTAAGTTAAGCCACATGTCCTTAATTTAATTTTCATATATATATATATTTTTTTACATTTTAGGTCAAAAACTTTCTCATTTAAATATTTTTCCTTTTAATTTTATTCATATACCCAAATTTACCCTTGTCAATTTTGACTAATGTCAAACCATGGCATCTTTTTATTTAATTTTAAACTTTTTCAATAATATCAAATAAGTCCATATATTAATTTTTCGGTAAGGTTTTTCACTATCTTAATTAACTTATTTTAATTCCAATTAATTATTTGATCGTTATTTGAATAGTATTATTCACGGGTAGTAAAAGTATTGGACGCCTTCCGGGTGGTACTATTCACTTTTCGAGAGTAGTACTATTCACAATCTAATTTTTGGGGTGTTACACGGTGATACTGTCAGCTTTGGATGTTAGGTATGTCCCAAAAAAAGTGATAAAAGCCTAGGCAGTAGCTAATTTTATTGCAGAAATAACCTTGCCATTAGAAGCTTCAGAATTTCCTGAATCAACCATGGAGGAGTGGAAGGTTTGGGCGGGTAGAGCTTATGGAGCGAGGATTCTGGAATTGGAATCCTCTTCCAAAGTCAAATCAGGATAAAGTTTTGCTATATAGTAAAACTCACTTTCAACGCTACCAACAGTGTAGTCAAGTACGAGGTTGTGATAATGGGCTTAAAAATTATCAAAGAAATAAGTATACAAAAATCTATTTTTTTAGTGACTCACAGTTAGTTGTTAACCGGTGCCAGAGACAGTTCAAAATCCGAAACCCGAACCTTATCAAATACGAGGAAAAGGTTGCTCCCGAATAGAGAGTATCAAAGATAGGCAGGGCAACTGCGAGCTTCACCAGGTAGCTAGACGTGATAACGAAGAGGCCGATTTTCTAGCCAAAATGGCAGCGGTAGGAGAACAGACTTAACATAACCATTTCAGTTTGAAAAACTGCATACTCCCGCAATCAATGAGGAAGAGACTTTTCCCATAGAGGAAGGAAAATTGTGGATAATGCCTATGTACAAGTTTTTGATACAGGATGATCTGCTGCAGATAAATTGTTGACTAAACAAATAATAAAAAAATCCTCTAAATATGCACTAATTGATGACTGATTGTATAGAAGGTCCTTAATTCAACCATGGTTGCGTTGTGAAACTGAAGAAGAAGGTCAGGAAATCTTAAAGAATATTCATGAAGGTGATTATAGGAGCCATTAAGGAGTTCGAATGATCACTCAGAAAGTGTTCAGACAAGGGTACTATTAGTCAATAATAATGCAAGATGCGAAGCGCATTTTCCAGAAGTGTCGAAGATGTCAAGAACATGCAAATATTCCAAGGACTCCAGAAGAGATGGAAGCGGCAATTGGAAGCCCCTGATCTTTCTTTCAATGGGGAATAGACATTCTTGGCCCATTCCCAAAGGCTGTTGGGTCGAGGAGATTCGTGATTGTGGCAGTAGATCATTTCAGTAAGTGGAATGAGGCTGAGGCAGTTCAATCTATTACCACCCAACAAACGATCTCTTTCGTCAGAAAGAACATCTTTACTCGGTTTGAAATCCCAAAAGTAGTAATCACTGACAATGGAACTCAATTTTCGAGTTATAAGTTTAAAGATTCCTGCAGGAAATGAGAGATTGACTTGAGGTTCAGTTCGGCCTATCATCCATAGACCAATAGAATGACCGAGATTACAAACAGGACTATCCTAAAAGGGCTAAAGAAAAAGCTTGATAAAGCCAAGAGCAATTGGCTTCAGGAATTAACCCCACATAGTTTGGGTATATAGAATGATCCCGAGAACAGTCACGAAAGAAACACCTTTCTCTCTTGTGTATGGGGCCGAGGTAGTGATCCCAGTGAAAATCCAGATAAGTAGTTTCAGACACAACACCTTGAGATTTCAGGAAACCTTAAAGAAATGCAATTTAATTTGGATCAAGTGAATTTTTACTAAAAAATGTTGCAATTAGAATGGCGATTTACAGGAACAAAATGTCTAGAATGTTCAACAGTAGAGTCAGGCTACGTGCTTTCAATGTTAGGGACTTAGTCCTTAAAAGAACGAACGTAACATTCGGTAATGCTAGGTCTGGTAAATTGAGTGAAAACTGGAAAATACCATTTAGGCTCTCGAAGGTTATTTGTCTAGGGTCTTATAAGCTAGCCAAGTTAGATGGCCGAGTCATTCCCCACTCCTGGAGTATTTGTAATTTGTGAAAATTTTATCAATAACAGTTAACGAGATATTTTTTCATGTATTGTATTTTTAGTAACAAGGAACGTTGGAATTGCCTTTTCCAAAAAGATTAAAGAGCATTCATTAAGGGCCAAGAGGTGGAAATCTATCAGGCCATAATCTAGGTGTTAATCCACTAAACAAGGAATCTTATATTAGGCCACAAGATAGGAATCCATCAAGCCATAATCCGGGTGTTATTCTCATTGAATAAGGCATCTTATGCCAGGCCACAAGGTAGGAATCCATCAGGACATAATCCGGGTGTTAGTTCTACTAAACAAGACATTTTATGCCAGGTCACAAGGTGGAACTTTGCCAGGTACATGATCAAGAATTAGTCCCAATAAACAAAAATTTCAAGTTCACAAGGCAGGAATCCGCCAGGCACATGATCAGGTATTAGTCCCGATGAATAAAAGTTTCAAGGTCATAAGGCGGCAATCCACCAGGCACATGACCGAGTATTAGTCCTGCTTCACAAAACGTTTCTAAAGGCATTTTATGCACAGACCATAAGACAAGTATTAGCTAGGTTATAAGATCGAGTTTTAGTCCCGTTTCACAAAAAGTTTCTAAGGCATTATATGTCCGGACCATGAGGCGGGTATCCATCAAGATACATGACTAGGTGATTAATTGATCAAACATAATTTAGCCATATTTTTACCATTATTATTTATGCTAAATTACACATTTTCTAGCTAATTTTGTGTTTTTGATCATATTTTGCAGAAAATAATGAAAAATGGAAACTTGGTGAAAAATGGCCTAAAAATGTTGAAAAGTTGATTTGGCCGAAGCGATTTGGCCAAATCAGCCTCAAAGAAGAAGCCAAAGTTCAAGTCTTGGTATGCCCAAGTTGATTTGCCCAAATCGCCTTAAGACAGTGGCAGCTGAAACCCGGAAGTGTCTGGAAGAAACGATTGGGGCAAGTGATTTGCCCAAACCACTGCCCAAATTGACTGTCTCCAGCAGGAAGTGCAGAAACGTGGGAAAATTATAGAAATTCAAAATTCTACAAGTATAAGAGTTATATCCTACCTCAAACACGTTAAGGCACATCTGAAGCATATCAAAACACTTTGCAAAAAGGATTCCTTCTCTCAAGAAAGTCCAATCATGAATAAACACAATTAAGGAGAGAATTCAAAACCAAATTGAAGAAGGATTTCAACTCCAAGAAGGATTAATATAGGGTTTTTCACTTATAAAAAGGGCAGCAACCAGCAGTAGCAGATCTCCCAACTTTCAGCAGCAGCACCAGTAGTGCCTCTCTCTCCTTTTCTTCTTCCTTTTCTCTTTTATGTGTTCTTTGTCTACCATGAGTGGCTAAACACCTTTTTCTCTAATTGAAGTAGGAGAAGTTTCAGTTTTGTTATGAATTGGGAGATTTGAAACTCCATTATTAAACTTCTATTTTTCAATATTTATGCAACTTGTTCTTCATATTTATTATTGTCTTGCTATTAGAATCAATAAGGGTCCATTGCTTTTAATTGCATAAGTAATATATTGTTAGTTTGAATGATTTAGGTTCGTAATTACTTAGATTATTTGAACACAAGTAACAATTGCTTGCATGATCAAACTTAACCACACGGTTGGCAAGGTTAGAATTAGGTTTCTCTAATTCTTAAAACAGTTAACAGTTGAAAAGTGAAGAACCCCAAGGACGTTCCTTGGCAACTTGTTAACTAGTGTTTGATTGGCGAACGTTTCCTTATCAAACTAAACTTAAGGAGGAATTTGGTTGTGAGGAGCGTCTTCCACAACCTAAACTAATTTATTGAAATAAATAGAAGAATCAAAGTATCAATGATCAATTCCAAACTGAAATGGATCCTATGCTTCAACTAGAGTCTTGTTATTATTGATTTACTCATCTTTTAATTATTACTCTCTTTTACTACTTAGTTTTAATTTTAGTTCACTATCATAAAAAATAATCTCCCTTATTTTAGTTTTATTGTTAACTTGCCCAGGTCATTGTTAGGAAAGTCCTTAGTATCAAATCCCTGTGGATTCAACCCTATTGCCACTATTTGCAGTTTTAATTATTGATTACTAATAGATTTATTTTTGACGGCTTCGACAACCGCTATAAAAAATTGGCGCCGTTGCCGGAGATTTGATTTAACTAACGTATTTTCCTTTTATGATCAGGGCTGACCGTAAATGTAACAGCCCGGAAACCGAATTGCTACCGGCGCTAGGATCTAGATCGGCTTAAGGCCGCCGGGACTCGTAGTAAGCCTGCTGTGAACTCTATGTACCTGTGAAATTCCATACATGATCATACATTTTCTGTAAACATTAAAACGTTGCTCTGTTCCAAGGCTTAACATGTGCATACACTATCTCTGTACTGTAAAACCCCTGCTAGAGCTCTCATCTTTGCTCTAGGCGGGTCCTTTCATATACTGTTAAGCCTGGTTTTTTATATACAATAAAATCATTTTCATAACCGACCATGTATATACAAAAGGGATTACAACTCATAAGGTCAAGCATCATCTATACAACATACACTATCTTTGACAATTACATGTCCACACTAGCTATTACATAACTCTTCTCTTTATCTGTACCCTGCTGACCTCTCTGGAATCTGAACCTGCAAGACTGGGGTTAAAGGAGAGGGGTGAGCTATACTAGCCCAGTGAGTAGTACATATAAAACATGTTATAAAACATGATCTCATGGAATGCATCACAACACAAGTAAATCACATAATCTCAGACGGACTAATTCAAAATTCCCCCACATTGCCCGGCCCGCGAAGGAGCTCCTCAGGTCTTTATTCAGCGCCCTATGGTACCGTGTGCCTGGCCCTTTCAGGGCTCCTCAGGTCTTCATTTAGGGGGCTAATGAATCCAAGCTACACCTGATCTGTAATGCACTGATTAATGCAACATCTTCGTGCTCACTAATGCAAGACTATAAACATGGCATAAATGATGCATGAAACATGCTAAAAATGTTTGAGTTCTCATATTAAAAGATTTAGTTCAGTTCCACTCACCTCTGGCTGACTCTGTCCTAACTCTGCAGGTTCTGAACCAGTGCTCACTGCTGACCTCCTTGGTTCCTCTGGTCCGTTCCTACACAGGTGGACTGAAATGAGGGACCAAACTAACTCAAGAACATCTCTAAGAAACTCCCTAAAAACCCTCTAAAGCATCCTAGAACCATCACATAAAACATGCAAAAGAAAGCTGGACAGGGCAATTTGGGCGGCAGGTTCGGCGGCCGAAACTCCCCTCCAGAGACGAAACTCATGCATGTTCGGCGGCACCTTCGGCAGCCGAAAGTCTCGTCCATAGACGAAACTCAACCTTCGGCGGCCGAACCTTGCCTCCAGAGACGAAAGTCCAAATGTTCGGGGGCAAGCTTTGGCAACCGAAACTGCCTCCACAAGGGGTTCGGCGGCCGAACCTGGTTTTGCCCGTTGGGCAGAAACCTGCTCTGTTTCATGCAAACTTCACCCAAAACCTATCCAACATGCATAGCAATTACTCCCAACTAGCATATACCATATAACATGCATAAAGAGGTCTAAACCTATCCTAACATCTCCAACAAACCTATCAAACAACACTTAACCATGCTGATACACCAAAATCCTCAAAAACCTCCCTTAACCTAAACATGCATAACTACCCATACAACTCCCATAAAACCTTCAAAATCAAGAAAGGAAGTTCAGGATCTTCACTTACCTCTTCCAAACAAGAGATTGAACGATCCCTACGTGGAGATATGGAGAAATCCTCTCTCAAACTCTCCAAGCTTCCAAACTTGCTCTTGTGCTCAAAAACTTCAAAACCACATGAAAATCCATCAAAACCATGAAAGATTTGAGAAAACACATAAATCACTCAAGGAAGATCAAGTCTCACCTCAGCTCGTGCAAATGGAAAGAAAATCTTATCCATTTGACCGACCTAGGGCCTTTTATAGTTGGCTGGCCAGACCAACTACGGCGGCCGAATGAGAACCCGAATGCCATGCACGTTCGGCGGCCGAAAGTCACCTTTTTCGGCTGAACCTTGGCTTTTCTGCCTTGGTGCTTTTCTTGCAAAACCTTACTTCTTTAAACACTTTAAAACATGAAAACGCTTTCAAAACATAGGAAACCATAAACCGTACCCTTCCAGAGGCTTCCGACATCAGAAATTCCACCGGACTACAGGACTTCCGACGCCGGACTCTAGCCGGGTATTACATTCTCCTCCCCTAAGAACATTCGTCCCCGAATATTCCTCAAACACGAAGCACAAAAACACATAGAAAAGGGGAAAACTAACCTCAAAACAGATATGGGTATTGCTGGAGCATAGACTCCCTTGTCTCCCAGGTGCACTCCTCTAGGTTATGGTGGTTCCACAAGACTTTTACCATCGGAATTTCCTTGTTTCTCAACTTTCTGATCTGGGTATCAATGATCCTCACTGGCTGTTCTACATATGTGAGATCTCCTAGGATCTCCACATCAGGCTCACTGAGAACCTGGCCCAGATCTGACACAAATTTCCGTAGCATAGAAACATGAAAAACCGGATGGATTCTTTCCATAGATGCAGGTAAATCCAGCTTGTACGACACATTCCTGATCCTCTGCAGAATCTCAAAGGGACCAATGTATCGTGGAGCTAGCTTACCCTTTTGTCCAAAGCGAACCACGCCCTTCATTGGAGACACCTTCAGCAAAACCATATCCCCCTCCTGGAACTCTATCTGCTTCCTACGGACATCTGCATAGCTTTTCTGTCTGCTGACAGCTGTTCTGATCCTCTCTCTGATGATAGGCACTAATCTGCTGGTAAGCTCGACTAACTCTGGCCCTGCAAGAGCCTTCTCTCCGACCTCTTCCCAGCAAACAGGTGTTCTGCACTTCCTCCCATACAGAGCTTCATAAGGAGCCATCCCTATGCTAGCATGATGGCTGTTATTGTAGGCAAACTCCACCAGAGGTAGATGCTGCCTCCAAGAACTGCCAAAGTCTAACACACACATTCGGAGCATATCCTTTATTGTCTGGATGGTCCTCTCTGACTGACCGTCTGTCTGTGGATGGAAAGCAGTGCTAAAATTCAACCTCGTGCCCATAGCAGCTTGCAGACTCCGCCAAAACCTGAAGGTGAACTGAGGTCCTCTATCTGATACGATTGACACAGGAACTCCATGTAGCCTTACTATCTCTTCTACATACACCTGCGCTAGCTTGTCCACATAATAGTTACTCCTGACTGGAATGAAGTGAGCAGATTTAGTCAGTCTATCCACAATCACCCATATGGAGTCTAGCCTGTTGGACGTCGCCGGTAACCCCACTACAAAATCCATCGCTATATTCTCCCACTTCCATTCTAGAATCGGCAGTAGGTTAAGCATTCCAGCCGGCTTCTGGTGCTCTAGCTTCACCCTTTGACATGTTTCGCAGGCTGACACATACTGTGCCACTTCTCTCTTCATCGCTGGCCACCAATACACTCTTCTCAGATCTTGATACATCTTGGTGGCTCCAGGGTGAACGCTGTACCTTGCATTATGAGCTTCCCTCATAATGTCCTCCTTTAAACTGCTGTCATCTGGCACGCATAACCTCTTCCCGTGACGAAGAATCCCCTCACTGTCAAATCTGAACTCCGCACTGTTGCCTGACTGAACAGTCCTAGCAATCTTCACTAACTCAGGCCTCGTGCTGTTTCAGAGCTACCTGCTCTAGAAACATGGGTGTCACTCTCATCTGTGCAATCAAAGCACCTGTACCAGATAACTCTAACTGTAACCCTTCTTCCATGAGCTTATAGAAATCCTTCACCACCGACCTTCTCTCCGCTGAAATGTGGGATAAACTGCCGAGTGACTTCCGGCTTAAGGCATCAGCTACAACATTAGCCTTACCCGGATGATACTGGATCATGCAATCATAATCACTGAGCAATTCTACCCACCGTCTCTGCCTCAAGTTTAGCTCTCTTTGACTCAAGATGTGCTGCAGGCTCTTATGATCTGTGAAGATCTCACACTTTACCCCATAGAGGTAATGCCTCCACATCTTGAGTGCAAAGATAACTGCTGCTGTAATACCCGGCTAGACTCCGGTATCGAAATTCCTACCGTCCGGCGGAATTTCAGATGTCGGAGACCTCTAGAAGGGTAAAACCATGTTTTCATGAAATGTTTTAATGTTTTTGATGATTTTTAAGTAAAGAGGAAATGAGTTTTTGAATAAAAACACCCTTGGAGGAAACTCAGGTTCGGCCGCCGAAACTCAAAGTTCGGCCGCCGAACATGCATGCACTTCGGGAGTGCTTTAGGCCCCCGAAGGCATAAGTGAGGAAAGTCCAGGTTCGGCCGCCGAACCTCAAGTTCGGCCGCCGAACATGGCATGCATGCGGAGGCACATTCGGCCCCCGAACGTGGCCTGGCCAGCCACTATAAAAGGGTCCCTTAGCCGAAAACGGGCGAACTTTTTCCCCATTTTCGGCCAAGGTGAGCCTTTCCGCCATTCCTCACCATCCTTGAGTTCTTTCCTTCAAATCTTTCATGATTTTCACAAGTTTTCATCTTGTTTTGAAGATTTCCAAGTTTTTAGCAAGTTTTGGAGCTTTGAGGTTCAAGGACTCAAATCTCTCCCACCTCCGAGTTTAGGACGTCTCTCCCTCGATCTTCAAGAGGTAAGAGCCGATCTTAAGCCTATTTCATGTTTAAAGTAAGTTTTATGCAAGATCTATGGGGTAGAATGCATGTTTAGCTCATAGTTAGGTTTTTGAGTAAATGTTGTGTTTTTGAGCAATGTGTTGTTGTTGTGTGTTGCAGTTGGGGTTTAAGTTAGTTTGAAGCCCCTAGGAGCCAATGTATGTATATTTGCATGATTTGAATGAGTTATATGCATGTTGAAAGATTTGGGAGGCAAATGTGCATAAAGGAGCCAAGTTTCTGCCCTTTGGCAGAAACCAGGTTCGGCAGCCGAAGGAACTTTTGGCCGCCGAACATGGCTGGGGAGGCAGGCCTTTCGGCTGCCGAAGTTGCCCCCGAAAAGAGACTGGGACTTTCGGCCGCCGAAGGTGCCGCCGAACCTGCCTGGGTTTCGGCTCTGGAGGGACTTTCGGCCGCCGAAGGTGCCGCCGAACCTGCCCTGTTCAGCCTTCCTTTGCATGTTTTTGCATGATTGTTTTGAGGTGTTTTAGGGGGTTTTTGGGGGATATTTTTTAGAGTTATGTTCTAGTTGTTTGGTCCCTCATTTGAGTCCACCTGTGTAGGTTCGGACCCGAGGAACCGAGGACCCCAGCAGTGAGTTCAACTGCTTCTAAGTCAGTAAAGCTTCAGCCAGAGGTGAGTAAAATAAACTTTATGTTTTTAAAGCAAATGAATTATACAGTTGATCATGTTCATGCATCATGAATGCCATGTGATGAATTAGGTTGTTTGCATTAGAAATCACGAATATGTTGCATTGCATTTATGATGTTGATGTGGATTGGTTATTGAATGATCCTTTAGTCCTCATAAGGTATGATGATGCTACGGCATGATATGGTATGGAAGTCCAGGTTGTACCCATTCTACGTCCCTGGCACTATGTAAGAGAAAGTCCAGGTTGTACCCATTCTACGTCCCTGGCACATTGGTATGCATGATATGTTATGTTAAGAGAAAGATCGGTTGTACCCATTCTACGTCCCGGCACTTTGGAATGTAGAGGACTATTGGTGACAATACCATCCGAGATGTGATTTGTTGTGATGTGTTGCATTACATGATGGCATGAGATTTTAAATGTTGTTTTCTATTATTCTGCTCACTGGGCTCTAGTAGCTCACCCCTTCTCCCTAATCCCCCAGGCTTGCAGGTACGGGCTAGACAGAGAAGTCAAGAAGAGTAAAGTCTTATGTTTGTAATAGATAGATAGTGGACATGGTAAATGGTATAATGATGTAAAGTTAAATAGTTATGTTATGTATAATGATATTGAGGTTTAGAAGTGTGCTTGACCATAGTTCATTGTAATCCCTTGTTGATACATGATCTTAATGTCTATTGATGTTTATGTTTAACCAACTCAACTTATGATGTATCGCCCATTGGGGCATTGATGAGATCCCACAGAGGGGTCAAGTTTATGAGTAAGATTATGTTTTAGTGCATGCACAGGTTGAGTTTGGTGTATGAGGAATGAATGAAAGAAAAGTTTTAATTTTTATGTATGATTGTTGATCATGTATGGGATTAAACAGGTTTACAGGTTACATGTCAGGGTTGCTACGGGTCCCGGCGGCCTTAAGCCGATCTGGATCCTAGCGCCGGTAGCGGTCCGATTTTTGGGTCGTTACAGAATGGTATCAGAGCCCTAGGTTCATATGGTCGGACCTAGAGTGTCGGGCTCATAGATGTTATAGAAGGTCAAGCACAATAGGAAGATCATGTCCACTAGGATAGGATGTGGAGTCCTGTCTTGCATGATGATGTGAAATGCCATGATTATATGCATGTGCATTAATGATATGTGATGTATGTGATGAGGGTTCATGTGTGCCCACATGAACCATATGATGCTAATGTTTGCTTGTTATGTGCTGCCTTTCAGAAAACAGGATGAGGGAAACTCGTCGATCTGCACGATTGACTGTAGTGCCACCTGAGGATGAGGGCATGAGCGCCCGTCCTCCTACATTGCCTAGGGCAATGTCAAGCAGGTCCAACAGGGACAGAACAGTAAGAGACCCTAGAAGGTCTTTAGATCTGGGTAGAAGCAGATCAGTCAGAGGAACAGTTCAGGGAGGAGCGTTAGAGGACATGGGGGATGATATGGATGTAGAGCAGAGAAGGGATGGCAGTTTGGGAGTTAGTATGTCAGAAGAGGGAATGGGAGAATCCCAAGGAGGCACTCAGGCCTCGGGATTTGTTCAGCCACCCCACTACCCACACTTCTCACAAAATCCCGGGTATTCGATGGGAGGTACATCGGATTACCCTAGCTTCACCCCTTACCCCACACAGATGCCATACCCACCCTACTACCCACCATATTCACAATACCCAATGTATCCACCCCCACCTTACTATCCAAATCCAGCAAACCCTACCTCAGAAAATGTTGCACCACCTACAGAACCAGCAGCCCCAGTTACCCAACCTCCTAGACCTAGCTCAGCCAGTGGGAGCAAGGTTAAGACGACCGACTACATGAAGTTGGGTGCTCCCCAGTATGAAAAAGGGGATGACCCGTTTGTATATCTTGAGAGGGTCAAGGTGATCACAGATGAGATTGGGGCTGATGATAGTAGAGCCATTCAGATGGCTGGGTTCACTCTTAAGTGCAAGAAGGCACGAGAGTGGTTCAAGAATTATGTGAACCCCAGAGTAGACAGCATGTCTTGGGAGGAGTTTGCAAACGAGTTTGCAGGATGGGCTTTCCCAGATAGTTCAAGAGAGCTGAAGATGATAGAGTTTGAGCAGTTGAGGCAGACTGATGAGATGGGTGTAGAGGAGTTCACAGACAGATTCTTGGAGCTGTTGCCATTTGCAGGGCAAAACCTTGACACGGATAAGAAAAGATCAAGGAGGTATATCATGAAACTCCACTCTAGATATTCATCCTTGATCCAGTCAGCAGATAGGGAGAGCTTCCACGCCATAGTGGATATGGCCCGGAAAATGGAGGCCAGTGCCATCGTTCAGGGAACAGTTAAGTAGTCAGTGGCACAGCCTTCTGGTTCCAAGACCCCAGGCTCTTCTTCTTTCAGTGCAGCAGCTTCAGGTAGCAAAAAGTGGAGTAACACCACTAGGAAGCCCAAGAAGAACAAGTTTTGGAACAAGGTCAAGTCTAGTCTGGGACTAGGGAGTGGCTCAAGCTCTGGCGCGGATAATGCAGTTTGTGCAAAGTGTGGTAGGCTACACAGGGGAGTTTGTCGGGCCGGGACAACAGCCTGCTTCAGATGCGGGCAAGAGGGACACATGGCTCGGGAGTGTCCTAGGGCAGCTTTTGGAGCACAGTCTCAGCAGACAGCTTATGGCAGTGTGGCTCAGCTAGCAGCTCCAGCCGTGACACAGGCCAGTGGCAGAGGTAGAGGGAGAGGGGCAGCCTCTTCTTCAGCGGGTTTCAGAGGTGAAGATCCATCAGCTCCAGCACGGATCTTCACGATGACTCAGCAGGAGGCAGATGCATCTAACACCGTGGTGGCAGGTAATTTAGTCATTGGTTGTTCAGATGTGTATGCCTTGATGGACCCTGGTGCATCTCATTCTTTTATTGCTCCGAGAGCCGTTCAGAGGTTGGGGTTGATGATCTCTGAGTTAGAGTGTCCTCTCTAGGTCAGTGGACCCAAGTGTGATCCATCAGTGGCAGAGTCAGTCTGCCAGTGTAGTCCTGTGTTTGTTGAGGGAAGATGCTTGTCCGCCGACCTTGTGGTTCTAGATTTGACAGATTTTGATGTTATTCTAGGGATGGACTGGTTATCTACCCATGGTGCTACCTTGGACTGCAGGGACAAGATAGTCAGGTTCAGAGGTCAGGATGGATCAGAGGTTGTCTTCAGGGGAGACAGGAGGGGTACACCTAGAGGTCTGATATCAGCTCTTCAGGCTCGTAGGTTGCTTAGGAAGGGATGTCAGGGGTATTTGGCTCATGTGAGAGAGCTTAGCAGTCAGGTTAGAGAGCCCGCCTCGGTGCCAGTGGTTAGAGAGTTTCTAGACGTCTTCCCAGACGAGCTGCCAGGTTTACCACCTGCTAGGGAGATAGAGTTCGAGATAGAATTGATGCCTGGAACCCGACCGATCTCTATCCCTCCCTACAGGATGGCTCCAGCCAAGTTGAAAGAATTGAAGGAACAGTTGCAAGAGTTGGTAGAAAAGGGCTTCATCCGACCGAGCACCTCACCTTGGGGTGCACCAGTCTTGTTTGTCAGAAAGAAGGATGGATCCCTTAGACTTTGTATCGACTACAGGCAGTTGAACAAAGTCACTACCAAGAATGAGTACCCATTGCCTAGGATCGACGATCTATTTGACCAGCTAGCCGGAGCAGGTTGTTTCTCCAAAATAGATCTGAGGTCTGGGTACCATCAGCTGAGGATCAGAGATGAGGATGTGCCGAAGACAGCTTTCATGACCAGATATGGGCATTTTGAGTTCCTTGTAATGCTGTTCGGGTTAACCAACGCCCCTGCAGCATTCATGGATCTCATGAACAGAGTGTTTAGTCAGTACCTGGATCACTTCGTTATTGTCTTCATAGATGATATCTTAGTGTATTCCAGGAATACAGAGGAGCATGCCCATCATCTGAGGTTGGTTCTGCAGACCTTGAGGGAACATGGCTTGTATGCCAAGTTCTCTAAGTGTGAGTTCTGGCTGAGGAGCATTTCGTTCTTGGGGCATGTAGTGTCAGAGGATGGGATAGAGGTGGACCCTAAGAAGACAGAAACTGTGGCTAACTGGCCTAGACCCACTTCAGTGACGGAGATCCAGAGTTTTTTGGGTTTAGCAGGTTACTACAGGAGGTTCGTTCAGGACTTCTCGAAAATAGCAGCCCCTCTGACCAGACTAACCAGGAAGAATCAGAAGTTTCTGTGGACCGACCAGTGCGAAGAGAGTTTTGAAGAGCTTAAGAAGAGGTTGACTTCAGCACCAGTTTTAGCTCTGCCATCTAGTGATGAGGACTTTACAGTCTTTTGTGATGCGTCCCGTGTGGGACTGGGTTGTGTACTGATGCAGAATGAAAGGGTGATTGCTTATGCTTCTAGTCAACTGAAGAAGCATGAGTTGAATTACCCCACACATGACCTTGAGATGGCAGCAGTAATCTTTGCACTCAAGATGTGGAGGCACTACCTCTATGGGGTAAAATGTGAGATCTTCACAGATCATAAGAGCCTGCAGTACATCCTGAGTCAAGGAGATTTGAACTTGAGACAGAGGAGATGGGTAGAGCTGCTGAGTGACTATGATTGCAAGATTCAGTATCATCCGGGTCAAGCGAATGTCGTGGCAGACGCCCTAAGCCGGAAGTCACTAGGCAGTCTATCCCACATCACGGCAGAGAGGAGACTAGTGGTGAAGGATTTTTACAAGCTCATTGATGAAGGTCTACAGTTGGAGTTGTCTGGTACAGGTGCTTTAGTGGCCCTGATGAAAGTGGCACCCGTGTTTCTGGAGCAGGTGGCTCAGAAACAGCATGAGGACCCAGAGTTAGTGAAGATTGCCAGGACTGTTCAGTCAGGCAAAGACAGTGAGTTCAGATTTGACAGTAAGGGGATCCTCCGCTATGGGAGTCGATTGTGTGTACCAGATGACATAGGGCTAAAAGGAGACATTATGAGGGAGGCTCATAATGCAAGATACAGCGTTCACCCCGGAGCCACCAAGATGTATCAAGATCTGAAGAAGGTTTATTGGTGGCCAGCGATGAAGAAAGAAGTGGCACAGTTTGTGTCAGCCTGCGAAATGTGTCAGAGGGTGAAGTTGAAACATCAGAAGCCGGCTGGAATGCTTAACCCACTACCTATTCCAGAGTGGAAATGGGAGAATATAGCTATGGACTTCGTAGTGGGTTACCGGCGACGTCCAACAGATTGGACTCCATATGGGTGATTGTGGACAGACTCACCAAATCTGCTCACTTCATTCCTATCAGGAGTGGCTACTCTGTGGACAAGTTGGCACAGGTATATGTGGATGAGATCGTCAGGCTGCATGGGGTTCCTGTTTCGATAGTGTCAGATAGAGGGCCCCAGTTCACCTCCATGTTTTGGCGGAGTCTGCAGAATGCCATGGGTACTAGGTTGGATTTCAGTACTGCCTTCCACCCCCAGACGGACGGACAGTCCGAAAGGACCATCCAGACTATCGAGGATATGCTTAGAATGTGTGTGCTGGACTTTGACGGTTCTTGGAGGCAGCATCTACCTTTGGTGGAGTTTGCCTACAATAACAGCCATCATGCTAGCATCGGGATGGCTCCATATGAAGCTTTATATGGGAGGAAGTGCAGATCACCTGTTTACTGGGAGGAAGTTGGAGAAAAGGCCTTGACGGGGCCTGAACTAGTAGAGATCACCAGCAGGGTGGTACCCATAATCAGAGAGAGAATCAAGACTGCTGCAAGCAGACAGAAGAGTTATGCAGACATCCGCAGAAGACTAGTAGAGTTTCAGGAGGGGGATCTGGTATTGCTCAAGGTGTCTCCAATGAAAGGAGTGGTTCGGTTCGGAAAGAAGGGTAAGCTAGCCCCACGATACATCGGACCCTTTGAAATCTTGCAGAAGATTGGGAATGTGTCGTACAAGCTAGATTTGCCTGCTTCAATGGCAAGAATCCATCCGGTTTTCCATGTTTCTATGTTGAGGAAGTTTGTGTCAGATTCGGGCAAGGTTCTTAGTGAGCCTGATGTGGAGATCCAAGAGGATCTCACCTATGTTGAACAGCCAGTGCGGATCATAGACACCCAGATCAGAAAGCTAAGGAACAAGGAAATCCCGATGGTGAAAGTCCTATGGAACCACCACAATTTGGAAGAGTGCACTTGGGAGACACGGGAGTCCATGCTCCAGCAATACCCTTATCTTTTCTAAGGTTAGTTTCTTATATGTTTTATGTGTATGTTATGTTGTATGTCATGCTATGTGTTAGTTGAGGAACATTCGGGGACGAATGTTCTTAAGGGGGGGAGAATGTAATACCCGGCTAGACTCCGGTATCGGAATTCCTACCATCCGACGGAATTTCAGATGTCAGAGACCTCTAGAAGGGTCAAACCATGTTTTCATGAAATGTTTTAATGTTTTTGATGATTTTTAAGTAAAGAGGAAATGAGTTTTTGAATAAAAACACCCTTGGAGGAAACTCAGGTTCGGCCGCCGAAACTCAAAGTTCGGCCGCCGAACATGCATGCACTTCGGGAGTGCTTTAGGCCCTCGAAGGCATAAGTGAGGAAAGTCCAGGTTCAGCCGCCGAACCTCAAGTTCGGCCGCCGAACATGGCATGCATGCGGAGGCACATTCGGCCCCCGAACGTGGCCTGGCCAGCCACTATAAAAGGGTCCCTTAGCCGAAAACGGGCGAACTTTTTCCCCATTTTCGGCCAAGGTGAGCCTTTCCGCCATTCCTCACCATCCTTGACTTCTTTCCTTCAAATCTTTCATGATTTTCACAAGTTTTCATCTTGTTTTGAAGATTTCCAAGTTTTTAGCAAGTTTTGGAGCTTTGAGATTCCAGGACTCAAATCTCTCCCACCTCCGAGTTTAGGACGTCTCTCCCTCGATCTTCAAGAGGTAAGAGCCGATCTTAAGCCTATTTCATGTTTAAAGTAAGTTTTACGCAAGATCTATGGGGTAGAATGCATGTTTAGCTCATAGTTAGGTTTTTGAGTAAATGTTGTGTTTTTGAGCAATGTGTTGTTGTTGTGTGTTGTAGTTGGGGTTTAAGTTAGTTTGAAGCCCCTAGGAGCCAATGTATAAATATTTGCATGATTTGAATGAGTTATATGCATGTTGAAAGATTTGGGAGGCAAATGTGCATAAAGGAGCCAAGTTTCTGCCCTTTGGTAGAAACCAGGTTCGGCAGCCGAAGGAACTTTCGGCCGCCGAACATGGCTGGGGAGGTAGGCCTTTCGGCTGCCGAAGTTGCCCCCGAAAAGAGACTTTCATCTCTGTCTGGGACTTTTGGCCGCCGAAGGTGCCGCCGAACCTGCCTGGGTTTCGGCTCTGGAGGGACTTTCGGCCGCCGAAGGTGCCGCTGAACCTGCCCTGTTCAGCCTTACTTTGCATGTTTTTGCATGATTGTTTTGAGGTGTTTTAGGGGGTTTTTGGGGGATTTTTTTAGAGTTATGTTCTAGTTGTTTGGTCCCTCATTTGAGTCCACCTGTGTAGGTTCGGACTCGAGGAACCGAGGACCCCAGCAGTGAGTTCAACTGCTTCTAAGTCAGTAAAGCTTCAGCCAGAGGTGAGTAGAATAAACTTTATGTTTTTAAAGCAAATGAATTATACAGTTGATCATGTTCATGCATCATGAATGCCATGTGATGAATTAGGTTGTTTGCATTAGAAATCACGAATATGTTGCATTGCATTTATGATGTTGATGTGGATTGGTTATTGAATGATCCTTTAGTCCTCATAAGGTATGATGATGCTACGGCATGATATGGTATGGAAGTTCAGGTTGTACCCATTCTACGTCCCTGGCACTATGTAAGAGAAAGTCCAGGTTGTACCCATTCTACGTCCCTGGCACATTGGTATGCATGATATGTTATGTTAAGAGAAAGACCGGTTGTACCCATTCTACGTCCCGGCACTTTGGAATGTAGAGGACTATTGGTGACAATACCATCCGAGATGTGATTTGTTGTGATGTGTTGCATTACATGATGGCATGAGATTTTAAATGTTGTTTTCTATTATTCTGCTCACTGGGCTCTAGTAGCTCACCCCTTCTCCCTAATCCCCCAGGCTTGCAGGTAGGGCTAGACAGAGAAGTCAAGAAGAGTAAAGTCTTATGTTTGTAATAGATAGATAGTGGACATGGTAAATGGTATAATGATGTAAAGTTAAATAGTTATGTTATGTATAATGATATTGAGGTTTAGAAGTGTGCTTGACCATAGTTCATTGTAATCCCTTGTTGATACATGATCTTAATGTCTATTGATGTTTATGTTTAACCAACTCAACTTATGATGTATCGCCCATTGGGGCATTGATGAGATCCCACAGAGGGGTCAAGTTTATGAGTAAGATTATGTTTTAGTGCATGCACAGGTTGAGTTTGGTGTATGAGGAATGAATGAAAGAAAAGTTTTAATTTTTATGTATGATTGTTGATCATGTATGGGATTAAACAGGTTTACAGGTTACATGTCAGGCTTGCTATGGGTCCCGGCGGCCTTAAGCCGATCTGGATCCTAGCGCCGGTAGCGGTCCGATTTTCGGGTCGTTACAGCTGCCATCTCAAGATCGTGTGTCAGGTAATTTAGCTCGTGCTTCTTCAGCTGTCTAGAAGCATAAGCTATCACTCTGTCATTCTGCATCAACACACAACCTAATCCCACTCGGGATGCATCACAGAACACTGTGAAGTCTTCATCACTGATCGGCAGAGCTAACACTGGTGCTGAAGTCAACCGTCTCTTCAGCTCTTCAAAACTCTCTTCACACTCTTCTGACCATACGAACTTCTGGTTCTTTCTAGTCAGTCTGGTCATCGGAGCAGCAATCTTCGAGAAGTCCTGAACGAACCTCCGATAGTAGCCTGCCAAACCCATGAAACTCTTGATCTTTGTTACTGTCATGGGTGTAGACCAGTTGGCTACTGCCTCTACCTTCTTGGGGTCCACTGCTATACCTTCATCTGAGACTACATGCCCCAAGAAAGAAATGCTCCTCAGCCAGAACTCGCACTTAGAGAACTTGGCATACAAGCCATGCTCCCTCAAAGTCTGCAAGACTATCCTCAGATGCTGGGCATGCTCCTCTATATCCCTGGAGTACACTAAGATATCATCTATAAAGACAATCACAAAGTGATCCAGGTACTCTCTGAAAACTTTGTTCATGAGATCCATGAATGCTGCAGGGGTGTTAGTTAACCCGAACAGCATTACTAGGAACTCATAATGCCCATATCTGGTCCTGAAAGCTGTCTTGGGTACATCCTCTTCCCTGATTCTCAACTGATGGTATCCGGATCTCAGATCTATCTTAGAGAAACAACCTGCTCCTGCCAGCTGGTCGAATAGATCATCGATCCTGGGTAGAGGATACTTGTTCTTGGTAGTGACCTTGTTCAACTGCCTGTAGTCGATACAAAGTCTAAGAGGTCCATCCTTCTTCCTGACAAACAGTACTGGAGCACCCCAAGGTGAGGTACTCGGGCGGATGAAACCCTTGTCTACCAACTCCTGTAACTGCTCTTTCAATTCTCTCAGCTCTGCTGGTGCCATCCTGTAGGGACGAATAGAGATCGGTCTCGTGCCAGGCATTAACTCTATCTCGAACTCTATTTCCCTAACAGGTGGTAGTCCTGGAAGCTCTTCAAGAAACACATCTGGGAACTCTCTAACAACTGGTATTGAGGATGGTTCCCTAACCTGCATGTCTAGCTCTCTCACATGAGCTAGGAACCCCTGACAACCCCTCCTCAACAACCGACGAGCCTGAAGGGTTGATATCAAACCTCTAGGTGTCCCGCTCCTGTCTCCTCTGAAGACACACTCTAACCCATCCTGGTCTCTGAAACTGACTACCATGTCTCTGCAGTTCAAGGTAGCATTATACGTAGATAACCAATCAATCCCTAGAATGACATCAAAATCTGCCAACTCTAGAACCACAAGGTCAGCTGGAAGGTGTCTACTCTCTATACATACTGGACTGACTTGACAGACTGACTCTGCCAATGATGGGTCACATCTAGGTCCACTGACCCAGAGAGGACACTCTAACTCGGAGACTATCAAACCCAACCTCTCTGCGGCTCTAGAAGCAATGAAAGAGTGAGAAGCACCGGGGTCCATCAAAGCATACACCTCTGAACACCCAATGATGATATTACCTGACACCACTGTGTTCGATGTATCTGCCTCCTGTTGAGTCATGGTGAAAATCCGTGCTGGGCTGACGGACCTGCACCTCGGGAACCCATCCCTGATGAAGAGGCTGACCCTCTTCCTCTACCTCTGCCACTACTCTGTGGTACGGCTAAAGCTGCTGGCTGTGCTACACTGCCTGAGGTCATCTGCTGGGATGGTGCCATAAAGGTCGCCTGGGGACATTCTCGTGCAATATGTCCCTCTTGCCCACATCTATAGCAGGCTGTAGATCCCATCAGACAAACTCCTCTGTGTGGTTTCCCACATCTCTGACATACTGGACTGCCTGTGCCAGAGCTGGAGCCGCTTCCCATTCCCAGTCCTGACTTAATCCTGCTCCAGAACTTGCCTCTCTTGGACTTAAACTTCTCTCCTTTTCTGCTGCCAGAAACTGCTGCATTGGGGGTCTTAGAACCCGAAGACTGTACCACCAGCCGCTTTCCTGTTCCCTGTATTATGGCACTCGCCTCCATTTTTCTGGCTGCATCCACAATGGAGTGGAAACTCTCTTTCTCTGCTGGAAGAATCAAGGAGAAATACCTGGGGTGAAGCCTTGTGGCATATCTCCTTGCCTTCTTCTGATCCGTATCATACGCCTAACCTACGTATGGTAACAATTCCAGGAACTTATATGTATACTCATCAACACTCATCTCCTCTATCTGTCTCAGCTGTTCGAATTCGACAACCTTCATCTCCCTGAAACTGTCAGGAAAAGCCCACCCTGCGAACTCATTGGCGAACTCTTCCCATGTCATGCTGTCTATTCTGGGGTCCACATAGTTCTTGAACCATTCTCTGGCTTTCTTGCACTTTAATGTGAACCCTGCCATCTCAATGGCCCTGCTCTCATCAGCTCCCAACTCACTAGTTATCATTCTGACTGCACTAAGGTACTCAAAGGGATCATCTCCTGTATTGAATTTAGGAGCATCCAACTTTAAGTACTCGGTCATCTTCACTTATGGCCCCCTGATGAACTAGGTTGCTGTGCTTCAACAACAGGGGCTACAGGTTCTGGTGGTGATGGAGGTACTGTTTCTCTTGGTTCAGGTTGTGCTGGACTTGGCTGAAAAGGTGGGGGTGGATACATGGGATATGGTGGGTAAAAAGAAGGATAAGGCATATATGGCATATAAGGTGGATATGGGGCAAAGCTGGAGAAATCCGACGTACCTCCCATCGGATACCCCCGGGCCCTGTGGAAAGGGTGGATAGCTAAACCCCGAGGCCTGTGCGCCTCCTTGGGACTCTCCCATACCTTCTTCAGACCTTCCTATACCCATACTTTCATCTCTGCTCTGACCAACATTCATAGCCTCTCTCTCTTCCTCTGATCTTCCCCCTCTATCTACTCCTCTTCTGCTCTCGTCAGAAGACCTTCTAGGGTCTCGTGACGTTCCCTCCCTGCTTGACCTGTGAGATCTTGCCCTTGGCAAGGCAGGAGGACGAGCAGTTGTACCCTCACTTACTGGTGGGACTCCAGTCAATCTCGCGGATTGACGAGTTCCTCGCATCTTCACTCTCTGGAACACAACACACATAACATAGCACATTAGCAACATATAGCACATGCATGACTTATGGCATTTCACACATCAGATAGACAGGACTGACATCCTATCCTAATGGACATGCTTTCCTATGGTGCTTGACCATCTATGACCTCTATGAGCCCGACTCTCTCTCTATAGGTCCGACCATATGAACCTACTGCTCTGATACCAATCTGTAACAGCCCGGAAACCGAACTGCTACCGGCGCTAGGATCCAGATCGGCTTAAGGCCGCCGGGACCCGTAGTAAGCCTACTGTGAACTCTGTGTACCTGTGAAATCCCATACATGATCATACATTTTCTGTAAACATTAAAACGTTGCTCTGTTCCAAGGCTTAACCTGTGCATACACTATCTCTGTACTGTAAAACCCCTGCTAGAGCTCTCATCTTTGCTCTAGGCGGGTCCTCTCATATACTGTTAAGCCTGGTTTTTCATATACAATAAAATCATTTTCATAACCGACCATGTATATACAAAAGGGATTACAACTCATAAGGTCAAGCATCATCTATACAACATACACTATCTTTGACAATTACATGTCCACACTAGCTATTACATAACTCTTCTCTTTATCTGTACCCTGCTGACCTCTCTAGACTCTGAACCTGCAAGACTGGGGTTAAGGGAGAGGGTTGAGCTATACTAGCCCAGTGAGTAGTACATATAAAACATGTTATAAAACATGATCTCATGGAATGCATCACAACACAAGTAAATCACATAATCTCAGACGGACTAATTCAAAATTCCCCCACATTGCCCGGCCCGCGAAGGAGCTCCTCAGGTCTTTATTCAGCACCCTATGGTACCGTGTGCCCGGCCCTTTCAAGGCTCCTCAGGTCTTCATTTAGGGGGCTAATGAATCCAAGCTACGCCCGATCTGTAATGCACTGATTAATGCAACATCTTCGTGCTCACTAATGCAAGACTATAAACATGGCATAAATGATGCATGAAACATGCTAAAAATGTTTGAGTTCTCATATTAAAAGATTTAGTTCAGTTCCACTCACCTCTGGCTGACTCTGTCCTGACTCTGCAGGTTCTGAAGCAGTGCTCACTGCTGACCTCCTTGGTTCCTCTGGTCCGTTCCTACACGGGTGGACTGAAATGAGGGACCAAACTAACTCAAGAACATCTCTAAGAAACTCCCTAAAAACCCTCTAAAGCATCCTAGAACCATCACATAAAACATGCAAAAGAAAGCTGGACAGGGCACTTTGGGCGGCAGGTTCGGCGGCCGAAACTCCCCTCCAGAGACGAAACTCATGCATGTTCGGCGGCACCTTCGACAGCTGAAAGTCTCGTCCAGAGATGAAAATCAACCTTCGGCGGCACTTTCGGCGGCCGAACCTTGCCTCCAGAGACGAAAGTCCAAATGTTCGGGGGCAAGCTTTGGCAGCCGAAACTGCCTCCACAAGGGGTTCGGCGGCCGAACCTTCCTTCGGCGGCCGAATCTGGTTTTGCCCGTTGGGTAGAAACCTGCTCTGTTTCATGCAAACTTCACCCAAAACCTATCCAACATGCATAGCAACTACTCCCAACTAGCATATACCATATAACATGCATAAAGAGGTCTAAACCTATCCTAACATCTCCAACAAACCTATCAAACAACACTTAACCATGCTGATACACCAAAATCCTCAAAAACCTCCCTTAACCTAAACATGCATAACTACCCATACAACTCCCATAAAACCTTCAAAATCAAGAAAGGAAGTTCAGGATCTTCACTTACCTCTTCCAAATAAGAGATTGAACGATCCCTACGTGGAGATATGGAGAAATCCTCTCTCAAACTCTCCAAGCTTCCAAACTTGCTCTTGTGCTCAAAAACTTCAAAACCACATGAAAATCCATCAAAACCATGAAAGATTTGAGAAAACACATAAATCACTCAAGGAAGATCAAGTCTCACCTCAGCTCGTGCAAATGGAAAGAAAATCTTATCCATTTGACCGACCTTGGGCCTTTTATAGTTGGCTGGCCAGACCAACTACGGCGGCCGAATGAGAACCCGAATGCCATGCACGTTCGGCGGCCGAAAGTCACCTTCGGCGGCCGAACCTTGGCTTTTCTGCCTTGGTGCTTTTCTTGCAAAATCTTACTTCTTTAAACACTTTAAAACAGGAAAACGCTTTCAAAACATAGAAAACCATAAACCCTACCCTTCCAGAGGCTTCCGACATCAGAAATTCCACCGGACTACAGGACTTCCGACGCCGGACTCTAGCCGGGTATTACAGTAAAGAAGCTCTTCTTTACGATCCAAAAATTGAACGTATTGCCAAGAGCTTGAGAAAGCAAGCAAACTTGAGGAATCAAGCCTCAAGACCATCTTCATCAACTACAGCAACTAATTTAAAAATTGCAATACATTCTATTGCACAAATCACTACTGTATCTTCTGCACAAATTGTTGTTGTACCTGCTGAATCAATTGCTAAAACTGTTGTACATGCTGCACTTGTTGAATCTGTTGCTGCACCTGTTGCTGCACAAGCTGTTGCACCCAGAACCAGCCCCTAAAACTGCACTAGAACCAACCCAAAAACCAAAAATTTTTGCCAAAAAAATTCTAGAACCAGCCCCTAAAACAGCAGTTGAATCAGTTGCAATAAAGGCAATCACAACAGCACCTGAAGAGGCAAAAAAATGCAGCAGCTGCTGCTCTTGAACCAGCTGCTGTCCTTGCTGAATTTTAAGCTAAAAACATTGAGGTAAGAGCCCCAATGGCACAAGAAAGGACTCTTCGCAAACTAACAACACCCCTAGGTGATCAAGCTCTATGGTGCATCACTTATCCACCTTTGACAGCCCCTTTTGAGCTTAAAACTGGATTAATTCACCTACTTCCAAAATTCAGAGGTTTGAAAAATGAAGATCCACACAAGCACCTTAAAGAATTTCACATTGTGTGCTCAACAATGAGGCCTCAAGGTATTTCCGAAGAGCATGTTAAATTAAGAGCTTTTCCCTTTTCTCTTGATGATTTTGCAAAAGATTGATTATTCTATTTGCCACCTGGATCCATCACTTCATGGGCTGGGATGGTGAGCGCCTTCTTGAGCGAATACTTCCCAACCTCAAAAGTTATTGGCATCGGAAGAGAAATCAGTTGCATCAAGCAAAAGGATTATGAAGAGCTATATGAATATTAGAAAAGATTCAATCGATTGTGCACAAGCTGCCCTCAACATGACATCTCTGATAAATCCCTAATTGAATACTTTTATGGAGGTTTGTTACCTTTAGAAAGGGGATTGATTGATGCAATGTGTGGAGGATCAATTGAAGACATAACTCCTCAAGCCATAAGGGACCTAATTTCTACAATAGCAGCAACCTCAAAGCAATATGGAGACCAAGGACAACTGCCAAGGAGAGTAAACGAGGTAAGTACATCCTCCTTAGCTTCCCAAATTTCTGATTTGACCTTTGCTGTCCGTAGTCTTGTTGTGGGATAGGCCCAACAAGCTTAGCAACTTCACCAACTGAGGCTATGCGGAATATGTGCAAACATGGGACACCCAACTGACCTATGCCCTTCCCTTCAAGAAGAGGACCAGCAAGTTGATGCAGTTGGAGGGTTTAATGGCCAAAGAAGGTATGACCCCTACTCTAACATCTACAACCCAGGTTGGAGGGAGCACTTTAGTTATGTTAGGGCAAATCAATATCCAAGCTATCAACAAAGAAATCCAGCCCAAACAGCACCTCAAAAATCTAATACGCCACTTGAAGAGATCGTGAAGTCTTTAGCAAACACGGTGCAAAATCTTGAACAACAAATGAGTCAAATAGCCACCTCCGTGAGCAAGCTAGAATCACAAGGGAAATTACCCTTCCAGACGGAGATTAACCACAAGCAAAATGCTAGTGCCATCACATTGAGAAGTGGGAGAGAGCTTCAAAATGACAGAACTGAGCATAGGATTGCCCAAATGCACAAACAGGCTGCTGAAGAGAAGTTGCCAAAAAGTGATCCAGGAAGTCGATTTGCCCAAATCACTGGCCAAATTAACAGACAGGCAGAACTGCCAGGCAGAATCGATTTGCCCAAATCACCAGAAAGGGCAGAAATCAATTTGCCCAAATCGACAGACCAGACAGAATCTAGGCAGAAGCAGAAAATAGTACAGCAACCTGAAGAAAAGTTCAAAGTACCACCTCCCTTTCCAAAAAGATTTGCAAAGTTTCAAAAAGAAAAAGAAGAAAAAGAAATACTTGAAACCTTTTGCAAAGTGGAGATCAATATACCTTTGCTTGATGCTTTCAAACAAATACTAAGGGACACCAGCCAAAAGGATGAGGAGAATAGGAAAAATTTGAAAGAAACAGAAACAGAAGAGACAACACGCTGCACAGACTGGTCCAGAGGTGATTTTCCCAAATCGCTTATACAGGCAGAATTCAATTTGCCCAAATCAACAGTGCAGACAAATTTTGATTTGCCCAAATCATCAGTGCAAGTAGAATTCGATTTGCCCAAATTTAGTACCAGATTGTAGCCACCTTTTATGGAGAAATATGAATTGAAGTTCGAAGTGCTGCCCAATCACTTCAAAAATTCAAACATAGAGGCTAGATGTAATACCCGGCTAGACTCCGGTATCGGAATTCCTACCGTCCGGTGGAATCTCGGATGTCGGAAGCCTCTAGTAGGGTAGAAACATGTTTTCATAAAATGTTTTAAGGTATTTCATGGTTTTAAGTATGAAAATTTAACGAGTTTTGCATGAAAAGTCTTTGGAGGAAAACCCAGGTTCGGCCGCCGAAAGTGAAGTTCGGCCGCCGAACATGCATGCGTTTTGGAGGCACGTTAGGCCCCCGAAAGCATGAGTGAGGGAAGTTCAGGTTCGGCCGCCGAAGGTCAAGTTCGGCCGCCGAACATGGCATGCATGCGGAGGCAAGTTCGGCCCCCGAACGTGGCCTGGCCAGCCACTATAAAAGGGTCACTTGGCCGAAATGGGCGAGCTTTCTCCCATTTTCGGCCACAGCAAGCTTCCGACCTTCCCTTTGCAACTCTTGTGTTCTTCTTCCAAATCTCTTCCATTTTTCTTGAGTTTTAAACTCACATTGTAAGTTTTGAGCTTTTAAACCAAGTTTTGGAGCTTTGGGAACTCAGGAGCTCATTTTCGTGGATCTCCAAGTTTAGGTCGTCTCTCTCTCGATCTTCAAGAGGTAAGAGCCGATCTTAAGCTCAATGCATGTTTTAAGTAAGTTTTAAGTGATTTTATGGGGTAGAATGGCATGTATAGGGTTGTATGAGTTTTTAAGCAAATGTTAGGTTTTATGTGATTTTTGAACAATGTGGCATGTTTGAGTATGTTTGAAGTGTTGTAGTTGGGGTATATGCTTGTTTGAGACCCCTAGGAACTTGTATGCATGTTTTGGTTGAGTGGTATGCATGATTGGTGAGTTTGGAGGCGAAAATGCTTGAGGGAGCCAAGTTTCTGCCCTTTGGCAGAAACCAGGTTCGGCAGCCGAAGGCACTTTCGGCCGCCGAACATGGCTGGGGAGGCAGGCCTTTCGGCTGCCGAAGTTGCCCCCGAAAGGAGACTTTCGTCTCTGTCTGGCACTTTCGGCCGCCGAAGGTGCCGCCGAACATGCATGAGTTTCGCCTCTGTCTGGGACCTTCGGCCGCCGAACCTGCCGCCGAAAGTGCCCTGTTCAGTCATTTCTTGCATGTTTATATGTGATGTTTTCATGATGTTTTAGGGGGTTTTTGGGGAGTATGTTAGAGTTATGTTTATGTATGTTTGGTCCCTCATTGGAGTCCACCTGTGTAGGTTCGGACCCGAGGAACCGAGGACCTCAGCAGTGAGCCAGCTGCTACAGAGTTTGTCAGAGCTAGCCAGAGGTGAGTGGAATAAACCTTAAAGTTTTAAAAATAAATGAAGTATGAATTTTGAGCATGATCCATGCATCATGAATGCCATGAGATATAGTAGGTTGCTTGCATTAGTATTCACGAATATGTTGCATTGCATTTATGATGATGATGTGGATTGGTTATTGGATGATCCTTTAGTCCTCATATGATATGATGATGTTATGGCATGATATGGTATGGAAGTCCAGGTTGTACCCATTCTACATCCCTGGCACGATGTAAGAGGAAGTCCAGGTTGTACCCATTCTACGTCCCTGGCACAGTTGGACTGTATGATATGTTATGTTAAGAGAAAGACCGGTTGTACCCATTCTACGTCCCGGCACAGTTGGACTATGTAGAGGACTATAGGTGACAATACCATCCGAGATGTGATTAGTTGTGATGTGTTGCATTACATAATGGCATGAAATTTTAATATATGATTTCACGATTCTGCTCACTGGGCTTTGTAGCTCACCCCTCTCCCCTAACCCCAGATGTGCAGGTACAGGGTAGACCAGGAGGTTAGCCAGAGTTTTGAAGTTTGTGTATGTAATAGCTAGATTGTGGACATGACAATTGTACTATGATGTAATGTAAGAGATTGCAGTATGTTATGTAATGAGGTATATTGAGGTTATAGATGTGCTTGACCCTATGAGTATTGTAATCCCTTTTGATGCATGATCTTAGATATTTGATGGTATAGATGTAAGCCAACTCATCTCATGATGTATTTGCCCATTGGGGCATTGTTGAAATCCCACAGAGGGGTCATGTTTATGGCCATGTAATGTATGTTCAGGTTGAGTTGGATGTATGAAAGAAAGGTTTTAAATTTTTATGTATTTTCCTTGATCATGTATGGGATTAAGCAGGTTTCCAGGATGTATGTTTGGCTTGCTACGGGTCCCGGCGGCCTTAAGTCGACCCGGATCCTAGCGCCGGTAGCGGTCCGATTTTCGGGTCGTTACACTAGAGGCACACCTCACTTGAAAGAGGAGAAACTAATCATGTTACTTCATGAGTACATGAAAGAAATAGGATGGGTTATAACCAAAATAAAAGGCGTGCTGTACTTTTTACTTAATTCTGTTGGGACCCTTTTCCCTCCCCTAATTACTTGAGCCTTGTTCAAATCGGAAAAGTCCGGCCCGCGACTTTAAACCAGGGCACTACTGGGAGGTAACCCAGTGGAGGCGATTTGCCCAAATTGATGGGAAAATCAACAGAACTTAACTGCAACAGAGGTGATTTGGCTAAGTGATTTACCCAAATCACTATCCAAATCAGCAGAACCTCCAGCAGTTGATCAATCTGCAGAATCTCACATTGACAGAATGGAGGCTCGAATTATACATATGGAAAGCATACTGCAGCTGCTGGTTCAATACTTCATACCTGCAGACCAACATCACACCTGATTTGGCTATTGATTTGGCCAAATTGCCATCCCAGGGAGTCCCTTTCTCTTAAAACTTTCATATTTCTTTTGCATTGAGAACAATGCCTAAGATAGGTGTGTGATAGAGCATATTTTAGTCCATATTTTTATGATCTTATTGATGTTTATTTGCACCTATTCTACCTAATTTTGTGGTTTTAATCATGTTTTGCAAATATTAGGTGTGAAGAAACAATTTGAAGAAAATGCTCTTAAAAAGTGCCAAAGAATGCCAAAAAACAGCCACTTTCGGAAGCACCTTCGGAAGCACTTTCGGAAGCCAAAAGTCACCCACCTTCGGAAGCACTTTCGGAAGCACTTTTGGAAGCCGAAAGTCACCCACTTTAGGGGGCACTTTCGGCGGCCTAAAGTCCAGTCCAGAGGCGAAAGTCACCCACCTTCGGGGGCACCTTAGGCCACCGAACCTTGGCTCCAGAGACGAAAGTCCTGCCCCCGAAACTTAACTTAGGCGGCCGAACTTGCCCCCGAACATGCTCTTCCCTATTTAATGAGCCAAATCTTGAAGATCACATGTTTCCTATATAGTGCCATGCTCATTCAAAATTCAAATCAAGGCTCCACCTTCCTCTTTAGTGCATAAATCTTCTTGGACACACCTTGGATGTCAATTAAAAGACCAAAAAGGGCTTGCAACTCCACATATGCACAAAGAAAACTCAAGGGCACTATGGGGCAATCACTCAAAGATGCATGGACCTAGGGCTCTGTTAAAGGGATCTGATACCATTCTGTAACGACCCGGAAATAGGTCCGACCATGTGAACCTAGGGCTCTGATACCATTCTGTAACGATCCGGAAATCCGGACCGCTATCGGCGCTAGGATCCAGATCGACTTAAGGTCGCCGGGACCCGTAGCAAGCCTAACATACATCCTGTGTAGCTGGTATAATCCCATACATGATCAACATAAGCATAAACTTTAAAACATAAAACTGTAAACTTCTTCTATAACCCGTTTGACCTGTGTATGCACTATGACTGAACTCATAGAACCCCTAGGGTCAGCATACCCTTTGTCAAACTCGGTCCATCACATGAAACGACATAAAATAAAACTCATGTATAAAGGGATTAACCAACTCGGGCCAAGCACAATACTATAACTCTGAACATATAACATAATATCATTATGCAATACAACTCTTTTTACATCAATACATAACCTTACATTACATCATGTCCACTACTATTCTATTACATATCATGACCATAACCATATCTTGCCGTCTTCCTGAACTACCTCTGACCCTGCAAACCTGGGGTTAGGGGAGAGGGGTGAGCTAAAAAGCCCAGTGAGCGAAAACCATAAAGAAAACAGTTCATTTTAACGTATGCTATCATGAAATGCATCACATTACAAACATATCACATCAGGGATGAATTTGTCACCCTTAGCCCTCCACATATCATTACATGTCCAACTATACCAGGGGCGATGAGGCCACGCCTAGTATTCACTTTCATAATTCATACCATAACATGTCCAACTACACCAGGGGCGATTAGGCCTCACCTAGTGTTCGCTCACATATAATATATTACCAGGAGCGACCTGGTTATTTTATCTCATATCATACCATGGCATATCTCATCATATCATATCGTACTGAGGGCTAGAGGATCATTCAAGATTCACCCACATCATCAACATATTATGCAATGCAGCATATTCGTGAATACTAATGCAATACAACCTACTACATATCATGGCATTTTATGATGCATGAACATGCTTAACATTTGATTTACTTTAAAACATAAGGTTCAGTTCCACTCACTTGAGACTAGCTCTGGACTATCTCTGAAGCAGTTGACACTGCTAAGCACCTCGGTTCCTCGGGTCCGTTCCTACACAGGTGGACTCCAATAAGGGACCAAACATACATAAACATAACCCTACTATACTCCCCAAAAACCCCCTAAAACATCCTGAAAACATCACATAAAAACATGCAAGAAAAGTCTGGACAGGGCACTTTCGGCGGCACCTTCGGCGGTCGAAAGTCCCAGACAGATCCGAAAGTCCTCTTTCGGAGGCAAGCTTCGGCAGCCGAATGCTGCCTCCACAAGGGGGTTCGGCGGCCGAAAGTCCCTTAGGCGGCCGAACCTGAGTTTCTCCCGAATGGCAGAAACTCAGCTCTCCTATGCACATTTCGCCTCCCAAGCTCAAATCATGCATACCATTCAACCAAAACATGCATACAAGCTCCTAGGGGCCTCAAACAAACATAAACCCCATCTACAACACTTCAAACATGCCACATTGTTCAAAACTCACATAAAACCTAACATAGCTCAACTAACTCAAACATGCATTTTTACCCCATAAAACTTCATAAAACTTATTTAAAACATATTATGAGCTTAAGATCGGCTCTTACCTCTTGAAGATCGAGGGTTGAGGAGATCTAAACTTGGAGATGGGAGAAGTTCCAACTTTTGGTCTCCAAGCTCCAAAACTCGTTCTAAGCTCAAAGATCTTCAAAACCAAAGTTATAAACTTGTAAAAATCATGGAAAAAGGAAGGAAAAACTCAAGATTGGGGAAGGATGGCGGAATGCTCACCTTGGCCGAAATGGGGAGAACAAGCTCGCCCGTTTTCGGCTAAGGGACCCTTTTATAGGTGGCTGGCCAAGCCACGTTCGGGGGCCGAATGTGCCTCCGCATGCATGCTATGTTCGGCGGCCGAAGGTTAAGTTCGGCGGCCGAACCTGGACTTCCCTCGTCCATGCTTTCGAGGGCCTAACGTGCCTCCAAAACGCATGCATGTTCGGCGGCCGAACTTGACTTTCGGCGGCCGAACCTGAGTTTTCCTCCAAGGACTTTTTCATGCAAAAACTCATTTTATTTCATACTTAAAACATTAAAATACATGAAAATATTTTATAAAAACATGATTTTACCCTTCTAGAGGTTTCTGATATCCGCGATTCCACCGGACGGTAGGAGTTCCGATGCCGGAGTCTAGCCGGGTATTACATTCATGTAGTCTTAGCTTTTAAATTTCCCACATATTTGAATTTTTTTTTTCAATTCACACATATTTGCACTTCTTCACACATATTTCTTTTTTGCACATATGCACAGATTTTTTATTTATTTTTGCTTTACTCAGTATAGATAGCAAAATTAAAAGAACTTTCTATCCCATGACCCCATTGATTTACCAGCTCTTTAAGCCTGAATTGAATCATTTGCAGTGAGTTACCTTCACTTAGGGAGTTTCTTCTTAAATTGAATCTTTAAACTTGTTGTGGTCAAGAAAGAGTAATAAAAATGAAAATGCATGTAATGAAAATAGGCTAATGCAACATTCAGTGTGTTGATTTGCCAAATCATTGTGAAAAAGTAGAGAAGAGTCAGCAAAGCTAAAAAGCACAAATGCAAAAACTTGTTTCAATGGTCAAGGACTATGAACAGAGCTAGTAGCCACTTGAATAGGTGACCAACTGAGTAATCGGAGGTGGGTATCACAAATATGAACCTTCACGTAAAAAGGTTGGTGATTTTTTCATGCAAGAATAAAAGTGCACAAGCTGAATAAAAGTGCTTAAAAGAAGGGCAAGTCACTCTCGAGGTTGCATAAGTCAAACTAAGAACTAAGAATTGAGCATAAACAAGTGAATTTTCTCTCTTGGGGAAGATAGCTCTTGACCACTGTAGGTGAGGGGAAATGAGGAAAGGTGAAACAACCTTAGTGCATGTACTCTATACTACGATGCTTCAAATTGGGAGTCTAGGGTGGTTGATTAAGTGGTGAATAAGATCAAAGGAAGGGGGCTTGATTGACTAAGTTATTTATTGCTTGAGGACAAGCAAAAAGTTAGGTGTAGGGGTATTTGATCAAATATAATTTAGCCACATTTTTATCATTATTATTGATGCTAAATTACACATTTTCTAACTAATTTTGTATTTTTTTTATCATATTTTGCAGAAAATGATGAAAAATAGAAACTTGGTGAAAAAGAGTCTAAAAATGTTGAAAAGTTGATTTGGCCGAAGTAATTTGGCCAAATCAGCCTCAAAGAATGACTAAGGAAGCTACAGGAAGAAGAAGCCAAAGTTCAAGTCTTGATATGCCCAAGTTGATTTGCCCAAATCGTCTGAAGACAGTGGCAGTTGAAACCCGGAAGTGTCTGGAAGAAACGATTGGGGCAAGTGATTTGTCCAAATCGACTGTCTCCAGCAGAAAGTGCAGAAACGCGGAAAAATTGTAGAAATTCAAAATTCTACAAGTATAAGAGTTCTATCCTATCTCAAACACGTCAAGACACATCTGAAGCATATCAAAACACTCTGCAAAAAGGATTCCTTCCCTCAAAAAAGTCCAATCATGAAGAAACACAATTAAGGAGGGAATTTAAAACCAAATTGAAGAAGGATTTCAACTCCAAGAAAGATTAATCTAGCGTTTTTTACTTATAAAAAGGGCAGCAACCGGCAGTAGTAGATCTCCCAACTTTCAGCAGCACCAGCAGCGCCTCTCTCTCCTTTTCTTCTTCCTTTTCTCTTTTATGTGCTCGTTGTCCACCATGAGTGGCTAAAAACCTTTTTCTCTAGTTGAAGTAGGAGAAGTTTCAGTTTTGTTATGAATTGAGAGATTTGAAACTCCATTATTAAACTTCTATTTTTCAATATTTATGCAACTTGTTCTTCATGTTTATTATTGTCTTGCTATTAGAATCAATAAAGTCCCATTGCTTTTAATTGTATAAGTAATATATTATTAGTTTGAATAATTTAGGTCCGTAATTGCTTAGATTATTTGAACACAAGTAACAATTGGTTGCATGATCTAACTTAACCACGCGATTGGCAAGATTAGAATTAGGTTTCTCTAATTCTTAAAGCAATTAACAGTTGAAAAGTGAAGAACTCCAAGGATGTTTCTTGATAACTTGTTAACTAGTGTTTGATTGGCAAACGTTTCCTAATCAAACTAAACTTAAGGAGGAATTTGGTTGTGAGGAGTATCTTCCACAACCTAAACTAATTTATTGAAATAAATAGAAGAATCAAAGTATCAATGATCAATTCCAAACTGAAATGGATCCTATGCTTCAACTAGAGTCTTGTTATTATTGATTTACTCATCTTTTAATTATTGCTCTCTTTTACTACTTAGTTTTAATTTTTAGTTCATTATCATAAAAAACAATCCCCCTTATTTTACTTTTATTGTTAACTTGCCCAGGTCATTGTTAGGAAAGTCCTTAATATCAAATTCTTGTAAATTTGACCCTATTGCCACTATCTGCAGTTTTAATTGTTGATTACTAATAGGTTTATTTTTTACGGTTTCGACAACCACTATCGTTACTCCTAAAAGACTAAGGCGAATTTCTGCCAAAAAGCGAGGCGGTAATTGCCAGACCACATATACGGATGTTAATCCTATTCTATAAATTTTTCAAACTTATTTTGTGGCCACTAGCTAGACTAGAGACCGGGTGATAAGTTCGATTGGCAAGTCTGTTTTAGTCACTTTCTGAAAAAGGTAATGATTACTAAATTCTCTTTTGGTTGGGTGTGTTATCCTTAGTAATTTTTTAGAAATTATTATTTGGCAATGGTTGGACGAGAGTTATGGTTGAGTACCAAGCATGTAAGCACTTAACAATAATAGTAATGGAAAGTATAGAAGGAAATATTCCTCATTAAAAATATGACAATCATCATCTATTGGCAGGAGGAGGCAAATGATGCGAGCATGGAAGGCCAATCTAAACAAGTCACGCACCCCCAAATTATAAAGATAATTGTCGCCTTCGAATCTAAATAATTAAAGACCAGCGTGGGGACCTCTTATGTTAGACAATGATCCCCCAAAGTAAGTCATGAGCTGTCACCATAAGATAGGACTACGTGGCAAGGATCTAATGATCCCAAACTCAGCTCTACCCATAGAAAGGAAGACCCAGACATTGTAGTATTCAGTTTTTCATAAAGACTCGCCCTCTTCTGAATAAGTCGAGTTTTCACATAAGTTAATGTTAGCAGGCACAATCCATTAGATCTCCGTTACGCTTGTAATCGTGGAATTCCCGATTAATTAGCCGACATATTCTCTTATCAATTAGCCGGCACAAGACAGATTTTCAGAAAATATTATAGTTAACTTCGTATTTTAACAGTATAAAAACTAATAATCGTAGATGCAAAGATATGCAATTATTACACAACTATCCTTAAGGTCTAAGCAATTTCTTATATTCGCCCTATTTTTCAATTTACTGACTTGAGCGTCGGAGTGACTACCGTAGGCGCCAATTACCTCATATTCTCTTTCTTGTAGAATTGATCAATCACAATATAACTCTATTTCGGCCACATCAATAAAATAAATAAAATATCATAGAAATTTATAAATATTTAAATTTAAATAATTATAAAGTATAAAAAAATAATTCACTTTAAAAAAAATTCAAATTACCTTTTATTTTATCTTTAATTAAACAACAATTTTAATATTAATATTTCATTTAAAAATTTATAAGTGTTATTAAAGTATGTAGATATTATTATAATTATAGATAATATTACATATATAAGATAAATAATACAAACCATAAAAACATATTAAAAAATTAGTTTATAAAAAATTAATTAATATTTTTTTAATAAAACTTAACTATATAGAAACTATAAAAATATAAAATTTGCTAAAAGTCATTCGAAGTTAATAAAAAATCATAAGATATTTTCTCAAATAATTTACAATATTATTTAAACATCATATTTATATGAGAAATTACATTTAAATTTTTAATATACTTTATTATTTTTTTATTTTTATTATATATATTATAATAGTTGTATTTTTTTAAAGACATTAAAAAATTTTCTAATATTAAAGTTTGATTTTTAGTTAATGAAAAAAATATATAAAATTTTTATGATTTTGATTAATATAAAGAATCTTTTAATTTAGCATTTATTAAATTTAAATCTTTTTAAAATTTTTAAATGACACTTTATTTATTTTATAAATTTTATAAAATTACTTTATTTATTTATGACAATATAAATTAATATAAATTATTTATAAATTAAATTATTAAAATGTAATATTAAGATTATTTATTCAAAATTTAAATTATTATCCTGATATTTATTAAAGATTTTATTATTTTTTCTCATGAAGATTTAACAGTGTTAAATTTTAGATTTTTTATATAATTTTTAATAATTTAAAGAATCAAATAAACCATTTTATTTAACAAGATTTAAATAACTTTTACCAAAATTTTCAAAAGAATAAAAGAAGTAATTTGCCATTAATAAAATTAATGCTTCAAACTAAAATTTATTAAAATTGTAACAATCTCAAAAAAATCTGAAATTTATGAAAATTTTGACATCTAAATTAAAATTATAGTCTCAAAAACATCTGAAATTTATAAAAATTATAATAATTAAAAATAAGTTAATCATATCATTAATAACTTATAAGAAAATCAAAAATAGTTTCAATTCTTACTGATCATATATATTCAACCTTTTATTAATTGAGCTTTAAATTTTTATAAAATAATAAAATTATTTATCAATTAATTTTATTAATTTATAAAAATTTAAAATTATCAGTAAAATTTAAAGTGTACATGGCCAATAATACATATAATAATTTTTACTTTAAATCATCAGTAATATAGATAATTTATATTTTATTATTATTATTTTTATAATAATAATGTTGAATACGTTAAATTATTATGAATTAATTAAATTAATATAATTCAAAATAGTAGTGTTTTAAAAAAAAACCACCACATGTTATATAATTTAAATAATAAAATTAATTATTAAATGAAATTATATTAAGATTAAATGATATATATGTATATTTATATTTACGTAAATGTGAATATATAAATTTCAAGTTTGTCATTTCAAAAAAAAAAAAATTTCAAGTTTGAAAAATTAATGATGTAATTTATTATAAGTCGATTTTTAAAAATAATAATTATTTAAATAGTTATGCTGGAAATAATTTATTCTTTTACTTTCTTTGATATACTTAATAATTATAATATTAATTAAAATATTTTAATTGGTATTACTGTTTTATCATATAATTTCTGTTAAATTGAGGTCTGGTGTGATAACTTTCCTTTTAAAATATTATTGGAAAAGGAGTAAAAATTCGCAAGGGAAAGCCCACAAACGTTGACCAGCCACATGGCCACGGCAGTGTGAAGCCATTGTTTATGGAGAGGCAATAACACGAGAATCACATGCTTTATCGTGTAAATCTCAATACGTATGGCCTCAATTAAAACCAATCACCTGCGGCTTTCATTTCTCCAAGACTTAAAATGAGATAGTGAGGGGCTGCTCCGCCAGCTTTCATGTCCCACTTATCCTTTTTTTTTTTTTTTTTTAATCTCCATTAGGCATTAGTCAAAGAATAATGCTAGCAACGGTTTTTTTTTTAGTTATTTGAAACGCACTCCTTTTTTATTTACTGTATTTTTCTTTTTCAATTAATTATAATTATTATATTTTTTATTAATAAAATATAATATTAAATAATCATTTAAAACTGTGATATATTAACATTACTAATTAATATATATATATATATATATATATATATATATATATATATATATATATATTCACTTTATTCTCATTTTTTTTGTAAATAATTAATTTTTATATTTATGATAATGCATAGATTCAGTATACTCTAATTTAACTCTTTAGAAAAGATTTTGCTAAAAATACTCTAATTTACTCTTTAGAAGGAGATTTTGGATTAGAATGACCCCAAAGTTTTTGTATTTATCCTCTGAGCGTAATTATTATATAATTTAATTTAAATAAATTATACGATTTGATTTATTAATTAGAATTAGACCTCAAGATAGATAGATGATAAATTAAATTTAATCGATATTTATTAATTAAAATTAATTAACAAATATTTTCTAATTAATTTATAATTAAAAAAGAAATTTATTGTGAGAAGCATCTTATATAACTACAATTAACTTATTAAAATGAATAAAAAATATTTTTACTTCAATGATCATTTCTCATAATTAAAATGAATCTTATTTTTCAATTGAAATTTAAATGTGTTATTTTAGTGATTTCAATTGAAATTTAAATGTTTTAATTATTTTTATTAAATAATGTATAAGAGAAATTACACGATATCAGCATGGATGCCTTATTAAATTGAGATATAAATAGTGATTAATGAGAGATAACAAATTTTGTTAACTTAATCGTTATTGGCCCTTTGGGTAGTATTATCTTGTTAATAGTTATTAGCTGTTTTAAAAATTAATAATTGTTTTTACAGTAGTTAATTAATTTTTTTTTTTTAAAAAATCTACACAATTCACACTTCAATATTTAAATACTAATATTTAAATAAATAAAAATACTAAATATTACTTTTAAAAAATTCATTGGATCATCATCTAAATTAATATAAATTTGAAGATAAAAATAAAAAATAAAAAAAAATACTATACTTTTATTAATTTTTTATTAATTTAAGATATGTGATTTAATTTTATGTTTAAATAGTATTTATATAATAATTTTTAAATTTTATATTAATTTAAAATTTATATTATAAAATATTATTTTAATATAAAATTAAATAATAAATTTTAAAATAAACACATATCCTCCATAAAAAATAATAATTTTTTTTAAAATAAAAATTTAAAAATTAAAGAAATAAAATTTGAAATTCCTGAAATTTATTTAAATATATTTATTATTAAATTAAATTTGTGTGTGGAAAAAATATTCATCACGTGCATTGTTACTTGTATTAATTGTAACGATGACCAGCACATGTACACTAAGAGAAACAATTATTTTAAATAGCTCTTCACTATGCCTTCCATTAAACTATATTATTTTAAATAAAATAAATACATAATTATTTTTTATGAAATTATTTTTCTTTTAATTTTACAATAAATAGCTCTTCATGATGCCTTCCATTAAACTTTAAATATCAATATTTTAATTTAATAAAAAATGAAACACTATATTAGAAACTTAATTATTAACTGTTTTAATAATTTACAGTTATGTTAATAGTATTAATAAATAAATTCATTCTATCACTATCTAAATATTAATAAAAAAAGTTACACAAATAGAAATAATATTATTACTCCATTTAAATATGTACATATTATTAAAAGATTATTGCATTTAATCAATTTTTCAGATTTGAGATAATTTATACCGTGTAGATTTAACAGATTTACACATAATCTAATCATGATCATTAAGTTACTCTAGTCAAATTTAAGAATTATTTTAAAGACACTATAAATGATAGTATTCTATATAGTGGATGTCCTATTGTATTAGAAGAATACAGTGGTATTAATTGAAATTTAAATTCAAATGAAATAAAATCTACTAGTGATTATGTATTTAATTTATGTGCTGATTCAATTACTTGAAATCAATTATTATTGTCAAAACTATAATGGAATAAGAGTTTATTGGAATTAGATGATAATGAGGCTTGAGCAGTTAAGACATTTCTTAGCAAATACCCTATTGAGAATATAATTAATATCATTAGTGTGTTGTGATTGCCAATAAAAATAGACATATGCATTTAAGACATGATATGGTTAAGCCGCTGCTGAAAAATAAAATTACATCCATTAAATATATGAGTCAGAAGTAGATTTGATCAATCCTCTAACTGAATCTTTAAGAAAAAATTCAATAATAAAATATTAGAGAGAATGAGACTTGAGCCAATATGAAATCAACATTGATAGGAACCCAACTTTTGTGATTGGACATCCATGAAAAAAGTTCGTATGAGTAATAAAAAGCTACTTGTAAATTCTGTTAGCACTCTTTAATGTTATCCTTTCTATGATGTGAAAAATGTTACACTGCATTAATGAGAGGATGAGCTGAAAGCTCTTAATGATATTCATATCCCTTATGAGTTGTATATAAAATGCAGTATATACTTGATGATATCATCTATATAAGTGTGTGGAGTGGGGCTGCTTTTATAAGATTGTGACATAATCTCTAGAGTACTTATGAACTACTGAACGTGCACATGGCCTATTAGCGCGAAATAGCATTGACAACAAGATGTGTTATAAGATTGATGGGATATTAGCCTATCAAAAAGAGTTTTTGTTCATAAAAGTAAAAGTTTATTAATCTAGATTTGATTCATAGTCCAAAAATATCAGTTTCGAAACATATACATTCAAATCTTAAATCCAGCAATGAAAATCTTTTTGAAATATGCAGAAGATTGTTGTACAGATAAATTTATATTTCAAAAGATTTTAACTTACCAATAAATATTAATTTTTAACTTTTTAAATATTTTTAGAATTTAAATATAATTATTTTATTTTATAAAATTTTATGGTTCTTAAAAATTTTATTTATAAAATTTTTTTGTTATTGTAAGTTTAATATTTAAATCTAATAAAATATAATCGTTATAATTTTAAGTAGATTTAATTATATTATATCAAATTTTTTATAATAGTATAAAATGACTATTTTTCCATTATGAATAGTTTGTATTTTTATAAAGAAAGTTATACTTATTTTTTTATTTTATTTTTATTTTATTATTATTTTTTATTAAATTATAAATTAAAAATAAATTTCTGTTATGATTTCTACGTAATATATAAATATATATAATCCAGATGTAAAGCCATTATTTATGAAGAAGCAACAAAAAAGAATCCATGCAGCTTCTAACCCACACCATATATTTATAAGATTTCTTTTTAAAATCTATCTTTTAATATTTAATAAATTATTGGACCTTTTTCTTCACCAAAAGTAACTTTACTGTTATGACTTTGCACATTTTTGTGTATTTTCTTTTGAGAGGGATAATTGTTGCGAGATGATTAATTAAAAAATAATATTTAAATAATACAAATGGTAATAATTTTAAATTAAAAATTATAAGCATTTTAAAAAAATTGAAAGGTAAGATAAAAGAAATATTTATTATTATTTTTTTAAAATAAACTATTGATTGTACTAATAAAATTTTATTAAACAAAAAAGGATATCTTTCTAAATATAGACACAATTATACTTAATAGATTCTCTAATCAAAATATGAACAGTTAAGATGACATGATGACGAACTCATTTAATCTAATAGAAAAATCAATTTTAAGATCTAATACAAATTAATAATTATTCAAAATCAAATAAATTTTCAGAGCTATACATAATAAATTAAAGATATTAATTCAATTGAATTGTAACGACCCGGAAACCGATACCCTATCGTAACGGCCCGAACCGCCACCGGCGCTAGGATCCAGATCGGCTTAAGGCCGCCGGGACCCGTAGCAAGCCAAACATACCTCCTATCACCTGGTCAAATCTCATACATGACCGAAACTTTAACATAAAAACTCAAACATCTGATGTACAAACCGAGCCTGACCTGTATGCGACATAACTGAAAACATAAAAGGATCCCCTACTAGAGCCCTCATCAAAACTCTAGCTGAGTCAACATAACATACATCAAGCTGGGATTACATCAAGCTGGGATTACATCCAAGGAACTAGAACCTAACCTGTGCATGCATCAAACCACAAACATAAGACCTCCACTAAGGTCCTCATCAATTACCATAGTGTGGTAAACAACACATGCCACAAGATTAGTTCAAACATAACTCAACATCTAGCATAACATACATCATGTATTAAATAGGGACTAACCAAGTCTCAAGGCCAAGCATAGTACTAAACCATAAACATAACTCCACTTAACTTTACATTACATTCTCTTACAAATCATTATATCAATTTATAATACATGTCCACACTAAAAGTACTAATCTAAAACTATTACATAAGCAAAACCTTTGCTCTCGAGACTTCCCGATCAACCTCAAACCTGCAACACTGGGGTTAGGGGAGAGGGGTGAGCTAAAAAGCCCAGTGAGTAGAAACAAGGAAATAGTTCATTAATTACATGCTTTCATGAAATGCGTCACAGCACAAACAAATCATATCACGGATTGGACCTAACCCCAAAACATCCCTTCCAGTCTCAGTATGCCCGGCCCGGCCGGGTCTCACAACCTTCGTATGCCTGGCCCAGCCAGGTCTTACAACAACTGTATATGTATGCCTGGCCCGGCCAGGTCTCACAACATCTCTAGGGCTAGTGGGGTCGTCCTTGGTCCAATCTCCATCAACAGTAAATAATGCAATGCTTCATATTCGTGTAACTAGTGCAATCAACCTATTACATATAAACATGATGCATAAGCATGCTTTAGGCATTTGATTTCATAAAATAAAAGATTAAGTTTAGTTCTACTCACCTCTGGCAGACGCTGGACTGACTCTGCAACTGCTAACACTGATGGCCTCCTCGATCCCTCGGGTCCGGTCCTACACAGGTGGACTCGAATGAGGTGCCAAACACACTCTAAACAACTCATAAACAACTCCCCAAAAACCCTCTAAAACATCACTTAAACATGCATAGAAAACAACCTTGAAAAGGCTGGACAGGGCACTTTCGGCGGCACCTTCAGCGGCACCTTCGGCGGCCGAACCCTCTCTCCAGAGACGAAACTCGGGCACCTTCGGCGGCACCTTCGGCGGCCGAAAGTCCTTCTCCAGAGACGAAAGTCAGGCACTTTCGGCGGCCGAATCCTCCCTTCGGCGGCCGAAAGTCTACTTTCAAGCCAAAACTCAGCTTTCGGGGGCAAGGTTAGGCGGCCAAATCATGCATCCAAAGGCAGGTTCGGCGGCCAAAACTACTTTCGGCGGCCGAACCTAAGTTCTTCCCAGAAGGGCAGAACTCAGCTTCTCATGCATTGAAACCTCCCAAACCTTCCAACACCCCAAAACAAGCACCCAACCTTACCAAAACATGCATAAACCCTTAACCATGCACAAAGGAGTTTAAACAAGCTTAAACTCCAACAAAGAACATCAAAAAGCATACTTAAATGGCTTATGACCCACATAAGCCAAAACCAACAAAACTATCCAAAATCTCACTTGCTCTTTCCCACTCATGCATACACTCTCCCACATGCATAGCCTAGCCTAAACATTCAACATAGCATCATATAAACATACATGAGCATCACATAACATACATTGGGCATAAAACCCACATAAATCCTAACTTGCATATCTACCCATACTCTACCATTAAAACCTTCATAAAACTTCAAAAGACACTAGGAAAGCAAAGATCTACACTTACCTCTTGAAGATTGAGGGTTGCGTGATCTCTAACTCGGAGGTGTGGAGGATCCAAGCCCCAAAAGCTCCAAGCTCCCAAAACTTCGATCTAAGCTTTAAAACTTCAAAACGAGGGTAGATCTCATGAAAACTTTGAGGGATGGGTAGAAAAAGCATAAAAACGACCAAAGGAGCACAAGAACTCACCTGAGCTCGAGAATGGGGAGAAAACTCGCCCATTTCCGATCTGAGGGCCCTTTATAGGTGGCCTGGTCAGAGACCTTCGGCAGCCTAACGTGCCCCCTAAACTCATGCATGTTCGGCGGCCGAACCTTGGCTCGTTCAAACAAGACTTTCGGAGGCCAAAGGCGCTCCCGAAGCCTTTCCATGTTCGGCGGCCGAACTTCACTTTCGGCGGCCGAACCTGGCAAACGCCTCCTTGGTCTTTTCTTTTCAAAACTCAATTCCTTTTCCGTTTAAAACCATGAAATTAGTAAAAACCTTTTAGAAAACACATTTTACCCCTCTAAAAGCCTCTGGCATCTTCAGAAATTCCAGATTCCAACGAAGATTCCGCCGGAAGGTAGGGATTCCGATGCCGGAATCTAGCCGGGTATTACATGAATCATTCCTCTTTATCTCTCTTTAGTTTCTTTCTAGAGAGGCATTCTCTCATCTTCCTTAGATTTTTTTTCCTTGAGGTTAAACCTCTTTTCTACTAAATTTTGTTCAGCTTCTGAACAGAGGAGGTGCGGCAGGGTATGATTGGCATTAACTATATTTTTCTTGTGGTTTTTTTCATTGACACGAAACAATTAATTTTAAATTTTATGATAAATTTAGACCGAACCTAACTTTTATTTACCTCCTATAGAAATTCATGATAATTTTTTGAAAAAAAAAAATTCGAAACACAAGATCACAAAATTCAAAGCAAAAATTTCAACGTTTAAAATAGTCAATTTTATTTTTTAATTATTTTTTAGATATTTTTATAATTTTACGTATTAGAATTTTTTCTATTATAAATAGTATTTTCTTCATTATTTTTTAATTTACTTTTTAATTTTTTAAAAAATTTTAATAAGATTTTTCGATTTTTAATTTCTTATTTCTATTATATCGTTTTAAATAAATGTTATTGATTAAAACTCCTGACGGAATATAATCAATCTTTTATTATCCACCTTGGCAAGTTATGTCTTTTGGGTCGAATGGTAATATAGGTATTAGAGTTTCTTGTATTGAGCTGCTGGGTCTTTTTATGAGCTTCAATTGTATATTTTTCTTGGGTAAAGCTTTGTATTGTTTATATTAACAATAAAAAATCTTTATCTTTGATAATAAAAAAAAATTCAAATGAATCACTATAACATAATTTTCGAAGTTGTGAAGAACTGAAGATATTCTTAGGCTCTATTGATTTTAATTTTTTTTTTATTAAATAAGATATAAGAAAAATTACACTATATGAGCATGGGATGCCTTAATAAATTGAGATATAAATATATTGAGAGATAATTTAATTCACACAAATTTTATTAACTTAATAGTTATTCCTAATATTATTTATTTTAGACCATTTAAAAAATTGATTATTTTTTTACAGTTAAAAATTAAAAAAAAATAGTTTTACATAATTCACTCTAATGTTTAAAATAAATTAAAATATTAAATATTATCTTAAGTGTACGTGTTATAAGATCTAACAGAGATGTAGAAATAGAAAATATGTATTTTTTTTAAAATAAAACTACTGATTGTATTAATAAAATTTTAACAAACAAAGAGAGATATCATTTTAAATAGAAAAACGATTATATCCGATAGATTCTCTAAATAAAATATAAGCTTATAGAGTAGAAATTGAATAAATTTCATTTAAAGTCTTATTTGGTTGAATATTTATTTTTTTTACTTTGTTGAAAGTTGAAAATATTTTTTTTCTTTAATGGTGAAAAAGTAAGTTTATTTTTCTCTCTTAATTAAATTACTTTCCGATAGGTGAATTTATCACGAAATAACCAATTTGAACTAAACAAAACTAAGTGTTTTATTATTTAGTCACTATTAAACTAAATAAAATTAAATATTTTACTATTTAGTCACTATAGTTTGTAAAAAATTATTATTTAATATTTCAATTTTAAAAAATTTATTAATTAATTTTTTTATACTGAAAATATTTTAAATTTTTTTGTAATATTTAATAGATAAAATCAGACACTAATAAATAAACTTTTTAAAAAAATATCAAAGAAATTTTAATATATATTTTAAAATTAAAAAATTAACTAATAAATTTTTTTATAATTTAAAAATTAAATAATAATTTTTTTAATATAAAAAATATTGTGTGATTTTATTAATTTTTAATTTTGAAATATATAATTTATTTTGAAATTTATAATTTAATTTTATATTAATATAAAATTTAAAAATTATTATTATTTATAAATAATATGATATTATAAAATATTATTTAAATATAAAATTAAATTACATATTTTAAAAAATTGATAAAATCGTGTTGTACTTTTTATAATTTTTTTATTAATAAAATTAAATTTATATAATTCATCCGAAAAAGCGAAAGGTTTACAAATTGACCGGCCACAGACGTTGACTGGCACATGTGCACACGGTCTGAGAAACAATTTACTTAATCTAAAATCCATGTGTTAGGTCATTATTTGCGGAGACAGTGGCCATTTTTTCTTTTTTGGAAAGTTTCAAAACTAATATGTGAAAATTAAAAATGTTTTTCTTCATATATTTATGTGAGATTTTAAGTCAACAAAAGTTTTCTTAATATTTCATTTCAAGAAAATCTCAATTATTCTCTTCAATGCTACTTTCATATTTCCACTTTCATATCCTAATTAAACTCCATTAAAAATATTAATTAATATCGTTTGGTTAAAATAATATAAAAAAAAATAAATTAAAAGATGAACAGTTATATTAAAAATTTTTAAATATTAAAAAGATTATTTTCAATAATTAAAAAAATTATTTCTAATAAAAATAAAATTAATATATAAAATTATAAAAATATTTAAAATATCAAAAAAATAATTAAAATATAAAATTAATTTTTAAACGATAGAATTTTTATACCGAATTTTGTGATAGGTCTGCTACTCATCACATTTTTTAAAATCGTGCGTCTTAAAATTTTCTTTCCGAAAAGATATCGTACGTCAACAGCAAAAATTAAATTTGACCCAAATTTATTGTAAAATCTAAAATTAATCACTTCATGTCATTATTGTTATTTTAATATTATTAAAAGAATATTATTAATAATTTAAAATAATTATAAAAATTTAATTATTTACTATATAATAATCATCTAATGGAATAAATTATTCAATGTGTTGGACAATATAAATAACAAAATGATCATCTAATGGTTCTAAAAAGGATAAGCCATAAAAATTATATTCTTTTAAATTAAAAAAAGATCTTTTCTATGAAATTATTTTTCTATATATTAGAAAATTTAAAAATATTGTTATGTTTTTGTTTACTTAATATATAATTTTCTATTTAAATAAAATACACTAAAATAATTTTCTCAATAGCTTTATTTTCCAACTACGCTCCTGTATAGAGATGCGACAACGCAACAATCACATGCTTCTTATTCTTAATATATATATGCCCTTAATTAATAAAAATTAATATAGTTTGAACATCCAAATAAATCTATAGGAGAAAAATCTAACAAAACATGATTTAGAATAGAACACATACACCAAACAAACCTTGAACCAAACCGGAGTCCCCCAAAGCCAAACAAAATCAAGATGAAAAAGGCTTGGACCATCACAGCACAACTCAAAGAAAGGTAACGTGATAGAACCCATCGCTCACACTACTCGCCTTATGTGACAGAACCCATCGCTCACACTACACGAAGAAAGGCGACGTGACAGAACTCATGAGAGCGATGGTCGCCGAATGCATCTGCGCAATCCTAAGGTGTCAACGTTGGCATGTAAAAGCTCTCTCTTGAAATAGAAATAAAACCACCAAATGAGGAGAAGACGTGAAATCCACAACCATTTCAATGCCGAAAACTAACTAAAATAGATCAAAATAAGAACCAAACAAATAAAATTTAAAATAAAATCTGATAAAGGATTATTCAGAGTTCATCAGGAGTTTTAACAAATATCGTTTGAATTAAACGAAATAAGAGAAAAAATAAATTAAAAAACGAAAAATTTTATTAAAATTTCTCAATATTGAAATAATTAAGAGAAGTTATTTATAATGAAAACAAAACTCTAATATGCAAAATTATAAAAATATTTAAAATATTTAAAAAAATAATTAAAATATAAAATTGACTCTTAAAAGATAAAATTTTCATATCAAATTTTGTGACAAATCTACAACTCTCGTCATATTTTTAAAAGTTGTATCTCTCGAAATTTTTTTTTCTGAAAAATTATCGTAAATTTCTATTAAATATAGACAGTAAAAATTAAGTTAGGTCCAATTTAAATCTGCCGTAAAATTTAAAATTAATTAATTCATATTAAAACTGAACTAGTCTCTCTAACCTAACAGAAAAAAGATTTAGAGGCTAAAATTTTCTTCCTGGCGGTAAAAATAAATTGATTTCCCTTTCGCTACCCTTTTCTCTGGATTTCTTTTTTCTCCAAAAGCTGTTAAATTAATATAGTTTTGTCACCTATAAATATACATTGAATTTTTTAATACTTAAACTGAGATCGTGAGGGGCTGCTTTCAAGTCCCAATTCACCATGTTTTTTCTCTCGTATTATTTAAATCGTGACATTCTCAACTTGAGCTTTTTTAACGACAGACGATTATTTTAATAAGAAAAAATTATTCCTTAATTTTTATAATATAGAAATATTCATTAGCTATTTAATTTTAAAAAATATTAAAACTTTGTTAATATTTTAAAAAATATATTAGTTAATATCTTCATTAATTTTAATCATTAAATATTATAAAAAAATTAAAATATTTTTAATACAAAAAAATTAATTAATAAATTTTTTTAAAAAATTAAAAAATCAATTAATTTTTTAAAAATTATAAAAAATAAAATATTTAATAAAAAATTTAAAAAAATATTAATTAATAAATTTTTAAAACGTTAAACCTATTTTAATATATTTTTTAAAAATTAACTAATAAATTTTTAAATAGCATAAAAATTAAATAATAATTTTCTCTTTTTCGCAAAACTTAAAATAAATAACTCATCGTCATTCATTCCATTAAACTATAAATATTAATATTTTAACTTAATAAAAAACTAAATACTATACTGAAAGCTTAATTGTTAATTATTTTAATAATTAATAATTATTTTGATAATAATTAATAAATTAATTAAAATAAAGAGATTTTTATGATGTAATGTATAATATTTAAATGCGAAGTCTTTAATATTATAAATTTACCATATTTATTATAAAAGTTAAACTAGAAAATTAGTTTTAAAAGGTAAACAGAGAGTTTGACCTTTAATATATATAATATAAATTTTGTTAATTAATAATTGAAAATTTTTAATATTAATTTTTTATGAATTTAATTTTATACGTAATTTATATTTATTAAATTTAAATATATTATTTTTTTATTTCCACAGAGCAGATTGTGTGTAGGTAAAAATTTTCAGGACGTGATTATTTGAAAGTCAAAGAGTATTTGCTGTCATATTCCCAAATTCCTTCACACGTTTCTCTTCCACATCTTCTCAATTCTCCTCAGGCATCACCTCCACTTCTCCATAGTTCATCTTCATAACTTACCATCTCCATTCACAAAGCACTCTCTCTCTCTCTCTCTACACCATTTCCATGTTTGAAGTTGCAGTGCAAGAACTGATCAGCAATCTTCTTTCTGTATCTAATCTGTATATACCCATCAGAACTGATTATTTTTAGATTTCCTTCTGGTCCTTGACGTTTTGATTTCAGTATTGCAAGTAATTATGAAGAGGAGGAGGATCAGGCATTACGAAATCACAATCGTCTTCTTACTATTTTTGGTGTTCTGCTTCATATTTCAGATCAATTTCTCTTTCATTTCACGTTCAAACGACATTCTTCCAGGTTTGCCTTCTCACATATCATATCCTTCATTCTATATTTTTACTATTAACATTTGTCAATTATCTGATATTTGTTGAAAAAGTTGACGAGCAGATATAACAGCACTGAAACTTTCATTCAGAAGAAAAACCTATTTTAAGTAATTTACTTATTCTTACTCATTTTTCATTGGAAAAAGAGAAAATATAAAAAAAATTATTTATTGTACTGTTTTTCATAAATTTCCATTAGAACTAAAACAAAGTTTCTTGTAAGAAACATTCCATAGAGAAGTTTGTTATCCAGGGAATCAATACCAGACAAAGTACTAGAAATTTGAATATGGAATATTTTATTATGTCTTTTCGTGGAATTGAACCTCGGCAAAAGGAAAAAAGAAACATACATATAAGAATGTCCACTTGCCCATAGTATTTGACTTATTTCTCTCTCATATCATATGGCTTTGGTCTGATAATTGCAATTGGTATAATTTTTTTTTTTTTAAAGGAAAAGAAGAATTGAAACTAAAGGCGGCGTTCAAGCAGAATCCATTATCTTTACAATCGCCGTCGCCGTCGCCGTCCTTCTCTGAATCACCTCAACCCACAGAAATCAACTGCGACCGATCTCACAAATCCTATGATCTTTGCACCATTAACGGTCCAACAGTTTTGGACCCCACCATAGCCACATTCTATACCTTGGGCCACCAAGATCATGTCCCACCATCTTACAAAGTGGAGAAAATGAAGCCTTACCCTAGAAAATGGGAGAGTTCGACGATGAAAAGGATAAGAGAGATTACTCTCACTTCAGGCCCACCAGGCCCATCATGTCAAGTCCAACACAATGTTCCTGCCTTGGTCTTTTCTGCGGGAGGCTACACAGGTAACTTTTTTCATGATTTCAATGATGGAATTATCCCCCTTTTTATCACCGTTCATTCTATCTTCACTGATGATCAAGAATTTGTCCTTGTGATATCAAAAGCTCGTGATTGGTGGGTGAATAAGTATGCAGATTTATTACAAAGCTTTAGCAAACATCCTATTGTAAACCTTGATAATGATTCCTCCACCCATTGTTTTACTTCTGCCACAATAGGCCTCATTTCTCATGGACTTATGGCCATTGACCCTAAATTGCTACCAAATTCACAAACGTTCTTCCATTTTCGTGCCTTCTTAGATAGAGCCTATGGTCGTCACCATGGTGAAAACCATCCCATCAAATCCAATTCTTCGAAACAAAGGCCTCGATTATTATTAATAAGTCGTAATGGTGACGTTGGACGTGTAATTCTAAATCAAATTCAAGTAAAAAAATTAGCCAAAAAAATCGGTTTTGACGTGACCATATTTGAACCTACAACTGAGACTTCATTGTGGAAAGCTTATACACTTATTAACTCAACCCATGCTATGGTTGGAGTGCATGGTGCAGCACTTACACACTCGTTGTTTCTCCGACCAGGATCGGTGTTCATGCAAGTGGTGCCCCTAGGCAATGAATGGGTAGCTAAATATTGTTTTGGAAATTCAGGCAGGACTATGGGATTGGAGTACATGCAATACAAGATTGGAGTGGAGGAAAGCACTTTGGTAGATAAGTATGATAGGAATAGCCTGTTACTAAAGGATCCAGTTGCTTTTCAAGGAAAAAATTGGTCAAATGATATTATGAATATATATTTGAAAGAGCAAAATATTAAATTTGATTTGGTTCGATTTAGACAGTATTTAAAGAATGCATACAGAAAAGCTAAAAGGTTTATGAGCAAAAAAGGATAGGGATAGAAGAGGGGCAAGAATTATGATTAAATGTATTCTATGCAACTATTTGTTTGTATAAATATTTATTGATAAAGAATTAATATTATTCCAATTGAATTGCACTAATTTATGTGTAATTTAGAACACACATCATATTGCTCTTACAGAAAATATTTTTTTTTAAAATATTATTTATTTTTCACGTTTGGAATATCCAAAAAATTTAATTAACGAAAAATATTTTTTTAATAAAAAAAAAGTCAATTTAAAAACAATAATTTTTCTTTAAAAAAAAGTTATTTTTCATATTTTAAAATTCTTATTAAAACTTATATATATATATAGATTTGTTAATAAATTTTATTTTTTAAATTAAAATTAAGTAATAAAATATATTTTATCGCAAAAAATATTTTTCAAATGTAAATTATTTTTTGTAAACACAAGGAATTTAAAATTTATTTATTTGTATTAATCTAGATAAAAACTTGTTTCAAACCATATATTGAGCGTATTTTATTTCAAGTGATAAACTATATAGAGATGTATTTTGTTAATTATGAAAAATTATTTTATAGTTTAATGAATTTTCAAGTAGAATTATATAATTTAATGGAAATAAAATGATGAATTTATTAATTTTGATATATGTCCATGTTGAAAAAATAGGATAAAATAATAAAATTTGAGTCGTGAACATTGTTTTTAAGGATTTATTTTATAATCACTAGGATTAAACAGGTTCTTCTGAGATTTAATTTCTAGGATTAGGACAACTAGAATTTATCTCTAATTTATAATTCAGCAGAAAACACAGAGAAAAAAAAGAATAAAGTAGAAAAAATGGGAGTTGATATATTTGTAAAGATGGAGACTATTTATAGTGGAAAAACCGGCCGTTATATATGGTTATAAAAATCTTGAGATAATATAATAAAATTATAACGATCAGATTTAATATTATATTTAAATTTCATAAATAAATTTTTTAATGACCATAAAATCTTTAACGATCATAAAATTTTTAATAACTATAAAATCTTTTGAAATCTAAACTAATTTTACAACAATCCCCTGCAGATTTCAAAAGAATTTTCATTAATGGGTATAGAAATTTAGTGTATATGTTTCGATTCTGGCGTCTTTTAGACTATGAATCAAACTTAGATTAATAAGACTTAACATATAGAGGAATTGGTGAAACTTTTGTTTCTATGAACAAAAAACTCTTTTTGTATGCTAATATCCCATCAATCTCATAACACACTCCACAGATCTTGTTGTCAATGCTGTCTTGCGCTAATAGGCCATGCGTGCGCTTGGTAGTTCATAGATACTCTAGAGATTATGCTACAATCTCATAGAAGCGGTCCCACTTCACACTTATATAGGTGATATCATCAAGTATATACTGCAATTTATACACCACCCATAAGGGATATGAATATCATTAAGAGTTTTCATCTCATCCTCTCATTAATGCAGTCTAGCACTTCTCACACCATAGGAAATGACAACAATAAATAGTGCTACCAGAACTAACAAGTGACTTGTTATTACCCATATAAATATTTTTCATGGGATCTCCAATCATAAAGATTGGGTTTCCATCACTGTTAATTTCAAATTGGCTCAAGTCCCATTCCTCTTGATGTCTCATCTATTAGTTTTCTCCCTAAAGGTTTAGTCAGAGGATCGGCCAAATTCACTTCTGACTTCACATAATCAATGAAAATAGTTTCATCTTTCAGCAGCTGCTTAATAATATTATGTCTCAGACGAGTATGTCTATTCTTACCATTGAAAGTTTTATTCTTTGCAATGGCTATTGCCGGTTGGCAATCACAACGCATTGATACAGATGGTGTTGGTAAAAAATTCATTAAATGCAGCAGACTCCCAATGATCTGTGCATATTCAGATTGAGCAACAGAGTCACCTCTATTTTTCTTTAATTGACAGTTAGAATCATAAGGGGTACTCACGGTTTGACATTGAAATGTTCAAACTTTCTTAGAAACTTCTCAACATAATGCTCTTGTGATAGCATTAGACTATCATTCTTCCTTATGATTCTAACTTCCAAAATCACGTTTGTCTCTTCTATATCTTTCTTATCAAATTTAGAGGCAAGGAAAGCTTTTGATTTACAAATTATATCATAACTTGTACAAAAAATAAACATATCATCCACATATAAATAAATAATCACAGATTCATCATTTATACGTTTTATATATACACACTTATCAACTTTAACGGAGGTAAAATTATCATTCAAAAAAACTTGATCAAATTTATCATGCTACTGTTTGGGGGCTTGTTTTAAACCATATAATGATTTAATGAGTTTGCAAACTTTATTTTCTTGATAAGAAATAATACAACCATCAGGTTGTACCATATAAATTTTTTCTTCCAAGTCTCTATTTAAGAAAGCTGTTTTAACATCCATTTGATGAATAACAAGTTTATGTATAGAAGCTAAAGCAATTAATATTCTAATAGAAGAAATTCTAGCTATAGGAGCAAAGGTGTCAAAATAATCTATATTTTATTTTGAGAAGAACCTTTTACTACTAGCCTTACATTATACTTTTCAATTGACCCATCTAGGTTATATATATATATTTTAAAATCCATTTACAACCAATAGGTTTAGCTCTTGGAAGCAAGTCTACTAAAGTCCAAGTACCATTTTGAGTAATAGAATCAATTTCAGTTTTAACTGTTTCTTTCCAAAAAGGAGTTTCAAAAGATTTAATAGCTTCAGAAAAATTTAAAAGGTTCATTTTCAACAAAATAAGTGTAAAAGTCATTTCCAAAAAGAAGTCTCTTTTCTTTGCCTTTTACTTCTTCCTAAATTTTCATTATCATTTCCAAAATGATTTTCATAAATATCTTCATTAGGTGCATGAGAAATTTTCTCAACTTTTAAAGAAAAAATATGTTAAAAAAACTCAACATTTTTTGTCTCAATTATAGTGTTACAATGAAATACATCACTTTTCAAAACAAGAAATTTATATGCAGCACTATGTTCAGCATAACTTATAAACATGTAATTAGAAGTTTTTGAATCTATTTTGCGTTTCTTAAGATCAGGAAGAATTAATTTAATAAGACATCCCTACACGTTTAAATATTTTAAGTTAGGTGTATAACATTTTCAAAGTTCACAGGGTGTTTTATTAGTTTTTTTATAGGGTATCATATTTTGTAGATAACAAGCAGATAATAAAACTTGCCCAAAGGTTATTAGGTGAGGAAGAACATATTAATAAAGCATTCATAATTTCTTTTAATGTTTTATTTTTTTCTTTCCGCTACTTCATTGGATTCAGGTGAATAAGGTGGAGTAAATTAATGAATTATTCTTTCTTTTTCACAACAGTCATTAAATAATATATATTCTCCACCTCTATCTAATTTAATCCTTTTTATTTTCCTATTTAATTAATTTTCTACTTCAAATGCTTCATTTTTATTTCTAAGTAAATATACTTTAGTATATCTAGAATAATCATTAATAAAAATTACATAATATTTTTTACCACCTCTAGTCATAGTTTGTTTTAAATTCCCTAAGTCTGTGTGTATTTAACTAAGTAATTCAGATTCTCTATGTGTAGTTAAATATGATTTTTTTTGTTGACTTAGATTCTACACAAATCTCACATTTATTTAAACATGTATTACCAGTGCCAGATATTATACTAATATATTACATTATTTTATTTTATTTTATTTTTAATATAAGAAGCACTAACATGTTCTAATCTAGCATGCCATAAATTAAAGAATCAAGCAAGTAAGTAGAAGAAGATGCATTTTCATTTGTTATTGCAGAAATATTGAGAATAAAGGGTTTCTGATTACAATAACATTTTCCAATAAAAATATTATTTTTAGTCAGTGTAATTTTATCTGACCCAAAAGACACCTTAATCCCAGCATTTCCCAATAGGAAAACAGAAATTAAATTAGCTATCGTATTAAGCACCTGAAGTACCTCATTAAGTGCCAAGGTCTTGCCAAATGTAAATTTGAGAAGAATTTTCTCTTTACCAAGGACACTTGCAGTTCTAGAATCACCCAAATACACATGTTTTTCTCCTTCTCCCACTGTAGAGTAGGAGGTAAACGCATTTCTGTTTGTACAGATATGCCTAGTAGCACCAGAATCTACTATCCATTCTTGCACATTAGCTACAAAAAAGTTTGAGAAATGACCGCAGCAATAATATCATCTCCTTCAACTAAATTCACTTTTGGTTTTGGAGGATTGTCATTTATCATTTTTTTCCTGTACTGGGGTGCATCATGACCCGCTTTACCACATACAAGACAATATCTTTTCTTTTTAAAGATGAGATTATTAAACTTAGGTTTGTAATCAAGTTTCTCATTTTCATACCTGTTATTTAATTTGTGCACTTTTCCTTATACAAGGTTTGCTCTTGTAGCTAGCTCTTTACCTTTTGCAGCTTTAAGTTCCCTCCTATTTGTATCTTTAATCTTCGAGATGTCAGGAAAAAGTTTGGCGTATAGAGCAGCAGGCAGTGCAAAAGTAGAGACAGTGACAACATTTGATTCCATTTGTATACAGATAAATCCTTAAAATTGTTGGAAAAATAGGATAAAATAATGAAACATGAGTCGTGTTGAACACTGTCCTTAAAGATTTATTTTGTAATCCCCAGGATTAATTATGTTCTTCTGGGATTTTTTTTCAGAATCAGAACAACAAGAATTTATATCTAATTTATAACCCAGCAGAAAATACAGAGGAAAGAAAGAATAAAGTAGAAAAAAAGAGGAGTTGATATCTTTGTAAAGATGGAGACTATTTATAGTGGAAAAATCAGCCGTTATATATAATTATAAAAACTTTGAGATAATATAATAAAATCATAACAGTCAGATTTAATATTATATTTAAATCTCATAAATAAATTATTTAATAACCATAAAATCTTCAACGATCATAAAATTTTCAATGACCATAAAATTTTCAACGACCATAAAATCTTCAACGATTATCAAATTTTCAACAACTATAAAATCTTTAACGACCATAAAATATTTAATGACTATAAAATCTTTTGAAATTTAAACTAATTTTACAACGGTCAATAATATAATTTTTTTTTCTTTTTTTTTTCTTTCTAACCTGTCTTTTTCCTTCTCCATCAGAATCACAAACCAGCTTTAGTCTTCACCAAAAACTATAAATAATCCTTTGATTCTCTTTATGAAAAAGGATTGGCAATAGAAAGCATATCATATATATGTACTAATCAATATGAGTAATACAACCTTTAATTTCTTTGCAAGCTCACACCTTGAACATAGATTTTAAGAAAAAATATAAAAATATATTTTGTACTTTCACTCATTTTCATTTCAAAATTTATAATTCAAATTATATCAAAATAATATCTGCAGTACCATGCTGTAAGCAAATAGCGACAATTTTCTAAAATCATCGAGAAATGCTAATGTAATAATTAAAATATAATTATTAATTAAGAAGTGATAGTATAAAAAAAAATACTATTATTTCAATCATTTTTATTTCAGAATTTATGATTCAATCTATATTAAGTTTTTTTTTTTTGAAATGACAATTTATATTAAGTTAACACCTATAATATGATTTTTATATCAATATTTCTAACTGCGTCTAAAAATTATCAGTTTTTGGTACGATGCAATACTGCATGTACTGTTTTGATACAAATTGAATAATAAATTCTGAAGTGAAAAATTGATAAAACCACATAGTACTCTTTTATACTTTTTCCTAAATTTCATATAGCATGTTATGAAGACTAAAGAGGTCCATGTCTTTAACACTCCATTTGAAATTAATAATTTTATAAAAAATTAATTTAATTTAATTCATTTTTAATAAAATTTTTATTAAAAATAAAAAAATTAATTTTTTAATTTAAAAATTTTCATTTAAAAAAGTTGAATGTTTTCCTTTACAAAATGAATTTTATCAAATGAAAGATAATGAATTTTGGGATTTAGTCTTTGAAGTAAAGGCTATAATAAAAATACTTGACGAGGGGAATTAGTCTACAAGTATACTTTGATATCATCTCAAACAGTAGAACTGTAGAAGAGAACTCAAACAAATTAGAGGAAATTTATTTATTTTTATAAGGGGAAAATATCTTAAATCTTTTAAAATTTAACTAAATACAATTACTTAGAGGAAATTAATTAATAATTGATAAACAATTATTATATTTATAATGATTTTATTCTATCCGTTAATTATTTTTATATAATATTTACCAGGATCAGAGTAAGTTTATAAAAATTAAATTGAACTTATTTTAAAAAAAATCAATTTGAATCGAATTAGTGTAATTCAGTTTAATTTAATTTGGTTTAATCTATTAGCTTTTTAAATAAATTTTTTATTTTTTATATTTTATTTTTAATATTTTAAATTTTAATTAAAATATTTTAATTTTAATTATAGTTTAATTTTTTTATATTATTAAAAATAATATATTATTATTACTGGTCAATTCAATTTTTTATCAATTTTTTTTATTAAAATCTAATTAGATTAAAATAATTAAAATTTTTAAAAATAAAAATTAAATTAAATTAAAAAATAAAAAAATGTTTTAGGAAAGACACCAAAATCAAATACGCCACCTGATCCTCTCTCTCATTCTATACACCATCATCAGCGCAAAATCAGGCTTTTTTCCATGCCTCGCGTATGCTGTCAAGTTCAATAACATTATTGAAAAATGAATTTACATAATCACCCGAAAATTAAAATTTCAACGGCCAATTACGTTGACTGCACACTAGAAACCATTTCTAAGTAATCTATATATAATCCATGTGTAAAGCCATTATTTTTGAAGAAGCAAAGGGCAATTAATGAATAAAAAGGAATGGAAGCTCTCTTTCTCTCTCTACCATTTCCAAGTTTGAAGTTGCAGTGTAAGAACTGATCAACCTCTAATCTGTACATGTCTACATGACAATTGATGATCACTGATCAGAATTTATCATTTTCTTAATTTTCATCAGTTTCTTGAGGTTTTGATTTCACTACAAATGATTATGAAGAAGAGGAAGCATTACGAAATGGCAATTGTCTTCTTGCTCTTTCTGGTGTTGTGCTTCATAATCTTGACGAATTTTTCTTTCATTTGGCGATCAAGAAATTCAATTCTTTCATCAAACGAGAATTTTGCAGGTATGCCCCTAACGCATCCTTCATTCCTTTTTTAACTCTATCGTTTGTCATTTTCCTAGCATTAATTTGATCAAACCGTTTGACAAGTATAGAATAATTTAAAATACTTTCAATATAAAAAAATTAAATATTAGATTTTTTATAAAGAAAGTCGTTCATTTTTCTTCTTTATTTTATATTTATTTTCAGAGATGCCACGTGCAAAATTGAGAACGATTACCCGACGAGACCGGCAGTTACATTGTGGAAGTCAAATCAGCTGCGACCGCACTCAGTTGCGCTATGATCTCTGCTCAGTCAATGGTTCAACTGTTTTGGACCCCACAACCTCTACTTTCTTCGTTGTAGGCCCCGCGAATCTAAATTCTGTTGAAAAAATAAAACCCTATCCTCGGAAATTCGAAGATTTCATCATGGCCCAAATCAAAGAACTCACTATTACCTTAAGCCCAACAAGCCCGCCATGCCAAATCCAACACAGCGCTCCAGCCCTGGTTTTCAGCGTCGGCGGCTACACCGGAAACTTCTTTCACGACTTCAATGACGGAATCATCCCTCTCTTCATCACCGTCAACACCATCTTCCCCGACCAAGACTTCGTCATCGTTGTCTCCGAAGCTCCTGACTGGTGGGTCACCAAGTACGGAGATTTGCTAAACACATTCACGAGACACCCGATCGTAACGCTCAAAGATACAAACACCCACTGCTTCCCGTCAGCAATATTTGGCCTAATCTCGCATGGCTTCATGACGATAAACCAAACCCTAATGCCTAACCATAGAACGTTCCTGCATTTCAGGGCTCTACTAGAGAAAGCATATAACCAAAAAGGTTTGAATTTGAACCCTCCAACTTCAAGCCCAGGGTGGGCACGCCCACGGCTGTTGCTTGCGAGCCGCAAGGGAAGCACAGGACGTGAGATTGTGAATGAAAATGAAGTAATCAAGGCGATGGAAGAAACGGGTTTTGAAGTGATTGTTTTTGAACCCAAGTATAACACCTCCCTGGTTGAATCTTATGCGCTGGTGAATTCAAGCCATGCATTGGTTGGGGTGCATGGGGCGGCGCTTACGCACTCGTTGTTTCTCCGTGCAGGGGCGGTGTTTTTGCAGGTGGTTCCGATTGGGGTCGAGTGGGCATCGGAAGCTTTTTTTGGAAGGGTAGGAAGAGGGTTGGAGCTGGAGTATATGGAGTATAGGATTGGAGCGGAAGAGAGTAGCTTGGTGGAAAAATATGGGAGTGAGAGCTTGCTGGTGAAGGATCCTCATGGTGTTCAAGTTCAGGGAAAAGGGTGGCCTGGTGAGATAATGGATATATACTTGAAGGAGCAAAATGTAAAGCTTGATTTAAGAAGGTTTAGGAAATTTTTGAAGATTGCTTATAGCAAGGCCAGGCGGTTCATGGATAGGGAGGGTTGAGGGAAGCTTGATTGTATTTTCTATTGCTATATTTGTAGATTGGTCAATCGGAAAAAACCTACATTAATTTACATGCTTTTGCATTTTATTATAGAAATTTTAAATTTTAATTTATTATATAACTTTAATAATGGAGTGTAATGAATTTCTGATTTAAAATTTTATGAATAAGTCATTATCATGTAATATTTTGAAGGTATGCCTTGTTACATGAAATATTTTTTTTAATGGGAATGAAGGGTAATTATGGAATTAAAAAATTTTAATATATTGATTAAAATTTAAATTAGACTATTGTTTTTTATAGAAAAATTATAAAGGTTTTGTATTTTAATTTGTTTATTTTAATTTATAAAATATAAAAATAATTTAATTACTTAAATCATATTGTAGAGACATGAGAATTATCATTTCTAAGTTAAATCTGTGAAATGCATTCATGAATTATATTAATTATAGCAATTGAATTCTGTGAAATGCATTCGTGAATTATATTAATTGTAGCAATCGATTAAGGAATAGAAATGCTATAGAATATCAATTTTAATTTATTAAGAATAAAAATCTCGTTGATATAATAAAAAAAAAAATTAAAGATATACACTGTATAATTCAAGATATCCACTTCTTATAAATATTGAAATATTAAAAATAAGCTTTGGTTATATCCAATTTGATTGCCATCCCTACAAACTTACCATGTTTCCTCAAATTTAAGCTATGCATTCACTCATGACAATCAAAATATTACCTAAAATCAGTCTAACCTTAATAAAAGCATTTTATTTCGATGAGATGGAGAAATTTTTACTTTTATAAATAATTTTATGGGAAAAAATTTAAATGAGTTCCTATGAAATTATACATAATTTTATTTTTTTATATAATGAAAATTTTTGAAATGAAAAAAAAAATTAAATTTTTTTATTTTAAATAAAAAATTATAAAAAAAAGAAATTAATTAAATTAAATTTTTATAAAATTCTTAATTTCAAACGAATGATTGAATTAAACTAAATTAATTCAGTTTAGTACTTCAATTCTAGGAACAAACAGAACATAAACTTCAATTGTTGCATACATAGCAACAAAGTGCACAGCACAAAAAGAATGGAAACATTTGTCTAAATCCTGTCCAGACTTGTAAAACACAAACGAGTGGATTTTTCATAAAAAAAAAAAAAATTACATTTTAATTTTTAAATTTTATTATAATTAATAGATTAATCTTTTATTTTTAGAATTAAATACTTAAATTTTTATATTTTTATTCTATTCAAATCGAAAGTCTTTTCATTTCAGTTTTTATTCCATTCAAATCGAAAGTTTTTTCATTTTAAAATCTATTAACATCTAGAGAAAAATATTTTAAATGCCAAAAATATCCTTTATAAAAACCTCACCCTCTCCCTCTCCCTCCTTCCCTCCTTACTTCCCTCCACATTAACCGTCTCTCACTCTCCACATCTTCATCTTTGATCTTTCTTCCTTTTGCTGCTTTATATTTTTCTCTCTCTCTCCACTCTGGCTCAGCACTTTCTTTACAGCTGAGGAAGCTCCGCCATTAGGGGTCTAACATCGAAGGCAAGTTTGGCGAGTACAAGCCTCTCCATTCCTCAGTTGACGCGAAGCTGCAAGCGATCTGTCAAAGCTTAGTGGAATCACAGAAACAAAGAGGAAAAGTTGACAAGCAATCAAACTCGTTGAACAAGAAGAAAGCCTAAGTGGGGACGACCAAGCCGGCGGTGGCAAAGGAAGCTGATTCACAGCAGAAAGTTACCATGGACAAGTGTTGCAAGGTTGAGACACCGTCTCCCATGTTGATTGAAAGCCAAGGTTCAGGAGGATCATCTCCTCTGTTAGGTCTCACGTTTCTGGATTTCGAAGAGGCGCCTTTGGATGTTGATTCTAGAAATTTCAATTTGCAGAAGTACCCATCTTATGAAATTAATTAGACTTCTCTTTTATCTTAAAATTTGTCATTGTTGTCTATGTATTTTTAGGAATTGATGTACTTAATTATTGCAATGAAGTTTTTGACAGTTGCAGAGCCAAGGTTGTCAAGGTCTCCAATAGAGTATATCATTAAATAATGTTGATATGCATGTAAATGTTGTCCTCCATGGTTAGCTGTCTTTTTTAATACACTGCTTAACCATGGAGAATTTGTACTTGTCGGTGTTCATATTAGTCCTGTAATATTTTTCCATTGTTACTTAGTCAGTAATAGCATCATTTTGTTATATTCTCGTGTATGATTTGATTCTTCTGTCTTCTTCCTCCCCTTATTAATCTGTGGAAATAATTATCCATTACCAACAAAAGGCCTCTTTTGAAAGATGATTTGGCCAAACAATGGGGAAAAAGCACAAGAAAGATCTGGGTTTTGAGTTTTGTTGCTAGTGCTAAATAAGGACGAAGTGGATGGTTTTGTTCATTGCGAGGGACTTGTTGAAATTTTTAGCCATTAAAGGATGCAGTATTTAGGATGGCAATGAAAAATATTATTTGGGTCTTTAGAATTAAAAGTTTTTTTTTTTTTTTTTTTGTGTTGTATGGTGTAATAAGAGTATCGTGGGAAGAAATTTTTTTTTGAAATGTTTGACCAGCTATTTACCTTTGAATTAATGAAAAAATAGATTGAAAGACCGTATATTTAGATGAAAGGACAATAGAGAGATGTAAGTGTTCGGTTTTAATTATAGTATAACGATTAAGTGTAAGTTATTTAAAATAAAAAGAAACCTATGTATTTTATATCTTAAAATTAACTTGGTTCATGATGACAAGATCCATCTAAGAATTTACCCAAAAAGATAATTAAGTCCTTGAACAACCACTCAATTACACAAGGGATGAATTCGAGATCTGCATTTCCCTTGCGTTTGCAAAGTGAAATTTCTAAACATAATCTATACATATATAACTTAATTAAATCAATTAATATTTCTATTTTTCAAAAGATAAAAAAAAATTCCGTTCGCTTAGTTCGAGATAAATAAAAACTGTGAACAATGTACAAACTCCATTAAATAATTATATATGTTTTTTTTTTTCAATTTGTTTATGGAAGCTTCTCTGTATGTAGATATATAATGGGAATCCCACATCATTCGTATATTAAAAATGAAAGCAATATATAATAGTTATTTTATGTCAAATCGAAAATGAGTTTAAAATTATTTAGATAAATTTTGGCAATTTGATTACATATAAATCAAGACTTAATACTTTGTTTGTTTGTAGGAAGTCATTTGTATTTATAAATAATTTTTTAGTAAATATTTTTTATTAAAAATTATTTTTTAATAAAATAGTTTATTTTATATTATTAATTTTAATTTAAAAAATAAATATATTAATACATTTATATTGAGTTTTTAATAAAATGTTTAAAGTACATGGAATGACTTTCTCTTTTAGAAAGATAAAGTCATTTTTCTGAAATAACTTATCTATTATGTCACAAACTAAGGCAGGTAAGAAAATCGTTTGCATGGTATGAACAACAATCACTGAAATAATAGACTGAGCAAGAGTAATTCTTTCCGCAAGAGAAAGTTTCCTTACATCCCAGGATGCAAACTTACTTCTTATTTTATCAATGATTCCCTAGAAGGTTGATTTGAAGGCTCGAGAATGAAAAAGAGAGAAACACCAAAATATTTCCCAAGATCTTTTAGTAACTCCGAGCTTGGTGTTGAGAATTCTTTTGGGGCTAGTAGGTATATTTCTAGAAAACAAGATGCAGATCTTCTCTTTATTAACTTTTTTGCCAAAATTGGCACAAAATGAATCTAGAACTCTCTTTATAATGTCCACCTAAGATAAGGAAGCTTCTGCAATAAGAATTAAATCATCAGCAAAGAAAATGTGTGATATAGGAGGACCTCTTCTGCAAAGCACTATTGGATTTCAAACATATTGGCTCACTGCTTTATTGATGCCATGCACAAACCTTTCCATGCATAACACAAACAAGTAAGGAAATAGAGGATCTCCTTGTTTTAAGCCTCTGGATGGTTTAACTTCTTTGTTAGTGCACCATTTCACACAACTTGCATAGAAGAAGACGAGACACTGCTCATAAAAACATGTATCAATAAAGAAGGAAGACTTATGTCCCTTAGGGTGTCCTGAAGAAAATACCAACTAATTTTGTCATATGTTTTTTCTACATCAACTTTCAATGCAAGAAAGCCTTTAGAGCCTCTTTTCTTTCTCATTGAGTGAATAACTTCTTGGGCAATAATGATATCATCGGTGATTCTTCTCCCTGGTGCAAAACTAGTTTGGTTGGAACCAACCAACATGGAAATATAATATTTCAATCTGTTAACAATCACTTTAGTAATAATTTTATATAACAGTGCATAAAGCAATACGTCTAAATTGTTTAAAAGAAATTGATTTTGAAACTTTAGGAATGAGAGAAACGAGAGTGTTATTAAGATTAGTGTCTAAGGGACCACCCTTTAATACTCTAACAACTTCCTTGTAGATACTCTTACCAACAATAGACCAATTGCTTTGAAAAAAACATGCCTAAAAGCCATCTAGGCATGGAGCTTTTCACGGTTTCATACTAAATAGAGCATCTCTAACTTCTGTGATCACCACATCACCCATTAAAATCTGAAACAGGTGATACGGAATAATAAAAAACTTACCTGTTATAGCATAGCTTGGTAGAGATTATAAAAAAAAAGGAGCAGACCATGATTCTTAAAGTCCTCCTGGTTGTCAATCCAAATCCCCTCATCATTCTGAATCAATTCAATTCTATTCTTTTTCCTTGTGAAAAGCGTTTTGGCATGAAAGTATGCAATATTCCTATCATCCTATTGTATCCAATCTGTTCTGGATTTGGGATACCATATGAGCTCTTCCCTTTGCAGAATTACCTCCAAATCTTTTCTTAATTTCAACTCTAAGTTAACCAAATATCTAAAAAAATTATTATCCAAAACTTTCCAAATCTCTTCTATATTGGTAAGAAGTCTTCTTTTTTATGAAATACATTATCAAAAATATTTTTGTTCCAGTCTGTTAGATTATCAGATAGGTGACTCAGGGTGTCCATAAAACTTTTTTGGAATCTAGGATTTTTGCAAGAGTTGATGAAAACAACTATGAGATAACCATGCTGCTTGAAATTTGAAAGGTCGTTCTCGAATATGTAATTGAAAACTTTGAAACTTGATCAAGATCGAGCAGTGGTCCGACTAGATTTTAGTAAGATGAAAAACACTAACCTCAGGAAAGCATGATCTCTAAGCAGAGTTACACACTGCTCGATCTAATCTTTCAAAAACCTTTCCTCTTTGCCATGTAAATTTAGGTCCTTGATATCCCAAATCAATGAGTTGAGTTTTGGAAAACCAATCAATAAGTCTCATGATACTCCAGTTCTATGAATAGAGCCAGCCCAGCATTCATCTGTTGCGAGTAATTAAAGACTTAAAATCACCTGCAAGCAACCAAGTCACATGGGTAGGAATTGTAAGAGAGTATAAGTCATTCCATAAACTCTTCCTACTATGGGCATTTGGACTTCCATATACTACAGTAAAAAGAATGAGAGGCTCCCAATTCTTAAAAATACAAGTATGAACAAACTGCCTATTATTTATTGGAATCTGAATATTCCAATCATTATTCCAAAAAGCTAAATACTTGCCAAAAAATCACTAGCCTCCAGCCGATGGGAGTGTTGGAAGCCCATCTTAATGGTGAAAGAATCAGCTTTCTTACCACTAATATGAGACTCTTACAGAATAATAAGATCAGTTTTATATTTATTTATTAATAATCTGAAAGCATTTAAAAAAATAAGGTTGTCCGTCCTTTGGCAATTCCAAATGAAAATAGACATAGAAATAAAATATGACGTACAGAAGGGAGAAAACAAACACTTGGTAAATCTTACTCAGTTTCGTAGGTGAGGGTCCAAGTATGTTTCCTCCTCAAATTCACTATCAAAGACGATATTAGACTCATCTTCATCTTCTACCTCCTATCCTTCTGCTATCTCTTCATTTATAGCAATTAACAATGGGAGAGGTTGAAATGGAGCAAGAGAATTGTAACCATTCGCTTGGACTGAGTCAGACGTGCTTAAAGGAATGGATATTCCAGGCTCAGGAGGGCATTCATTCACATGGACTATGGCAATAGAATTTTGAGCCTTTACACTATTATGAGACATTTGTAGCTATATGCTCAAACTAGCAACCTGAGAAGGGCTACCCATACGGACTACTGTATGATTATTAGGGTCTAGAGATGTCTTTACCTGAATTATACTTGTTTTAGAATTTTGCAAAGGTAGAATTTGGTGCAGAGGGACAATCTTTATAGGTTTTGTGTTAGATGAATTTCCCCTTGCTTCTAAAGAAATTTCTAAGGTAAAATGTGTAACCTAATAAGCTTATCTTGTCTGTATTTTGGTTTTTCCTTTCCTTTTGTTGTCAAAACTATGGAATCTTTGGCAGTTATCTCCTTTTGGGGCGTATTCCTTGAAGGATGAACTTCCTTGCTATGGCTTTCCATGGCATCAGTGTTTCTTAATATCTCAAATCATGAGCTCTTAGTCTCAAGGTTTGCTCTGTTTGGTACTTTAAGATTTAGTGTTTTCTTACCAACTAGTAGGATGGCCCACCCTTCCACACTGAAAACAGATGAGAGGAAGATTTTCATATTCTATTAGTTGAATTCGTCCTTTGATCTTGATCTTGGATATAATCGATTTACTAAGGTTAACAGCAACTGCGATTCTAACATATTCCCCAAGAGAAGCAGTTGTTGTGTTGTCGTCAATTTTGATCAAAGTTCCCACCACTTCTATGTAGCATCTTCTTACTATACAGATGAAGAGGGAGGCCTGGTAATCATATCCATACTATGGCTGTGTCAAACGTACTAGTGGCAAAATCAAAAGAGGATGTCCATCGTTGAATCTGATATAACTTCTAAGAACAACCCACGACCCTTCAAGAATTTCTTTGTGATAGTCCACTTTATTAACGAAATTAACCATGAAAAAATCATTACCTAAATCAAGAATTCCGAAAGAAGCTGTATTCCATAAATCTTGGAGTCTTGATTGTAAAGAGATAAATCCAACTTTGTGTCCCAGCAGGCATATCACAATCGCTCTACTCCATTTTTTGGCTAAATGATTCTCAAGATCATCATTCGTGATTTCCAACAAGACCGAGATTCATATTCAAAGTTGCCATTACTGAATCTTTGAAGGAGATATTCACATCCATGAGTCTTGGACTGGTATTTTTATTACCCTTTCTAAATAAATAAATTACACTTAAATTCTTGAATTTTAGCATAATTAATAGATTAGTTTCTATATTTTTAAAATCATACATTTAATCCATCTATAATCTGTCCGTCCTCATTTATTATAATTTAAATATTTTGATCATTCATTTTTATTTGAAAAAACACTTAAATTTCCATTAACTTTTAGCTATAATATCTTATTTAACTAATTTTTAACATTTTTTATTCTTCAAATTTCATTCATTAAAATATTTCAATACTTATAATTTCAAAATTTTCAAAAAATACTTACTACTTCAACTATGGTACCACATAATTTTTAAATAGGTTATAAATTTTTTTTTAAAAAAAAAATTGTACTTTCAGAAATTTGATCTCTCTAATTTTGAACTAATATTTATAATGGATAGAAAAATTATAATTTTAAATAGATTAAATATAGAGGAATTTAAAATTTTAATTTTAAAAATATAAAGATTAATTTATTGATTACACTAAAATTTAGAAATTAAACTGTAATTTACATAATGTAAAAATTTCTAATATTAAAAATGATTAAGTATTCATGAAAATATTTTAGATATTTAAAATATTTATTTTTTTAATCAATTGATTAATATAATATTTTTACGAAAAAATCTTTTATTTATACGGATTAATTATATAAAAATTTAATTATTTTATTTTAAAAATATAAAAATTGATTGATTAATTATATTAAAATTTAAAGTGATTATACATTAACTAAAATAGGGCATGTAAAGCGATATAGTGTTCCTCAAATGATTCCCATAGCAATATATATATATATATATAGAGGGTCTATACTTGCAATAATCATAGTAATTATGTCTTAAAACTATAAGAATATTAAAGATTCCTGCGAATTAATTGAAGTTATGATATCTAGGAAGTTTCGTGATGAATATTTGATGTCATCGAAAAATATTTTTTAAAATTTTATTTATTATAAATTAATATATTTTCAAAATATGAATAAGTGGATTTTTATTAAAAAAATAAATAAGATTTATTTAATTTAATATTTTTTACGTCCATCATACACCTAAAAATATTTCCTTTTCTCTCCATAAACAAAGTAAACCCACATTTTCTTGGAAGCTCCTTGCAGAAGTAGGTAGAACCGCGTCCTAGCACTATGGCCATGTCCATGGGCACGGCCCTGTTGCGTAGGGTCACTTTCCCAATTTCCTGGCTATACAATCCGTTCCTTATCCATCGTGTCCTATTTCTTGTCTCATAGGAGTAGACAAAAGAGCAATGTGAACCCACTGAAAAATAAAAATGACAAGATGCTTAATATTCTTCACGTGATATACAGGATCATGCAATCCCCAAATTATATAACAATAACAAAATTTAATTAATAGCTGCCATCTTGATAGTGCCTCCCTACTCATCCTCCATTTATGTCAACTTTAGTGGAAGACCCTCGGCTGCCTTTGCTTACTTCCCCTCTCTTTCTCTTGACTTTGGATGCTTATAAATACTTCACTTCTCTTGTTCACAGCCAAAACAAACTCCAACATCTCGTAGCTTCTAGCTCAATATCTACATCAAATTTTAATCCTTTATTTCAATCATGGGAAGATGCATTATGTTAATATGTCTCTTTGTTGCTTTGCTTGCGACGTTGGTGCAAGGCCAACGCACTCGTGTTGGATTCTATTCTCGTACTTGTCCTACAGCTGAATCTATTGTAAAGTCTACAGTTGATACACATTTTAAGTCTAACCCAGCAGTTGCTGCTGGTTTGCTTAGGATGCATTTCCATGATTGCTTTGTTCAAGGATGTGATGCTTCTATTCTTATTGATGGTTCCAACACTGAGAAAACTGCACTACCAAATCTTGGATTGAAAGGCTTTGAAGTTATTGATGATGCCAAGACTCAGCTTGAAGCTGCATGTCCTGGAATTGTTTCTTGCGCTGATATTCTTGCACTTGCAGCTCGTGACTCTGTTGTTCTGGTAATTATTGATCACATTTAATGAGTTGATAATTCAGAAAATTACTATAAACTGCTAAACGTTTGCGTCTTTAAATTTCATGCAGACTGGTGGAAGAAGTTGGAGGGTGCCTACTGGACGTAGAGACGGTCGGGTGTCATTGGTATCTGATACTGCTAATTTGCCTGGCTTCACAGACTCCATAGACAAACAAAAGCAAAAGTTCGCTGAAAAGGGTCTTAATGCACAGGATCTTGTCGCTCTAGTTGGTAACTACAGAAACCCATCTGAATTTTTCATGTTTATTTAGTATTAAGACACAAAATTCAACGATAATTAACTTCCATGTCCATGGTTTTTTGTTGATATAGGAGGACACACAATAGGGACTACAGCTTGCCAATTCTTTAATTATAGACTTTATAATGCAAGCGGGAACGGATCCGACCCAACAATCAACGCCTCATTTCTTCCCCAGCTACAAGCACTGTGTCCACAGAACGGCGACGGGACAAAGCGAGTCGCATTAGATACAGGCAGCGTGAACAAGTTTGATGTATCTTTCTTCAGCAACCTGAGAAATGGGCGAGGCATTCTTGAGTCCGATCAGAAATTGTGGACAGATGCTTCCACCAGAACCTTGGTTCAACGATTCATGGGTGTTAGAGGCTTGGCTGCATTGAAGTTCAATGTTGAGTTCGGGAAGTCCATGGTGAAGATGAGTAACATTGGAGTGAAGACAGGATCTGATGGTGAAATTAGGAAAAAATGTTCTGTAATAAATTGATGATGATGATGATATGATTTTGTTGTAGTACTTTTTGTTATCCAAGAAAAAGAAATGGTGATGTTGAAAACTCACAGCTAGCTTGACAATCATATCAAATACTTGGATCAGCAGAAATCAAGGCTAAAATAACAGTTAGAGCATGCATCAACCCTCCTTTCAAAAAGCCAAGAAATTAAAGACGAGAATTTTCTTATTTATTAATAATATTATTGGATATACTTGAAGATGGCCATCCTTTGTAAGAATTAATTAATGCTGGTCAGACTGAACTTCTGTAGCTTTTTGGGAAAAAGTCAGAAAGACAAAAGACTCTCTGTCTCTGTCCAATTGGCTGTTGTATTATTCTCCAGGAACTTTATCTTTTCTTAGTATTTTTCTGAAGTCTGAAACAATCCTTGTGATTGTAGAGCCGGACTCAGAAGACTCGACAGCCTGGAATTCAGACGCTGTCAGAAGGATTGAAAATGAGCTGGTCATCGTCCAAAAAGAGAGAAATCTTTTTGGGCATAGGTGATAAAAATTAAGTACTGTTTACATGAAATATTCAAAAAATTTCACTATTTTCTAATTTAATTTGTAATTTTAAAATTTATTAAAATTATACAAAATTATAAATTTCATTATAATTATATTTAAATTTAAAATTTAAATAGAAGAAAACGTATTTTACTGTTGATATCGCAATAACATATATGTTATTTTATTAGACTAATATAATTCGTAGAAAAAAAATTTAAAATTTTTTATTATTTTACAGTTTAATTTAAATTTTTAAAAAATCAGTATAATTTAATTCAAAATCTCTAATTTATTTTTTTTTTCATTTGTCTAGTGCAAAAGACCATAATTTTATAAGTTTCTTTTTATTTACTATTAATTTCAATAGAAATTACAACATATTTCATATCTAAAATTGGATACAGTTATAATAAAATTTATAATTTTAAACAATTTTATCAATTCTTAAAAATTTAGATTAAATTACAAAATAACGAAAAATTTTAAAATTTTTAAACCTATCTAAAAATAAATAGTGGCCATTGAAAGTTTGATTTAAGTATTTGTATCAATATTGGTATATTCATGATATAATAATTTTACACATCCACGAGGCTAGCTAATTAATAGTGAGGAGTTTACTATAGGTTTTAGATCATTAATCATGTGGATAGCATTCTCATTAATAACCTTATTATTTCAAAGATGCTAGTGGATCATAGTAAAAGAGATTTGCCTACAATAAATTCTTTCACACTAGAAAGATGTTAAAGAAGTTCAATCACCCATCCAAAACCTTGACATCGAAAGAGAAACAAGTTCAATCTAAGAAAGATTGAAACCTAATTCTATAAAATTATATCGAAGGTGCAAGTTCATTTACAACAATCATTCACTATCCTTCTCGTCTGTGTCAGTGTGATTCGGCTTCCCTTGCCCCTTCTAGGTAGGGGAAGCTCTCACTTTTTCTCATCTAGGTTGTACAGCTGTGCTCTCCCCTCCATCGAGGGGCGTAGATAGTTTCTTTTTTTTAGGGGGTTTTCCTAGCAGCTCTGTGCTTTACTGCGAGAGCTTTCCTTCAATCTGTATTTCTAGTGTTGTTTCTTTAGTGTTTTGCCTCCTTTATATTGGATTTCCTTTATTATTTGTTTTCTGTGCAGGTTGGGGATGGCAAAGACCCTGAATTGCTTTAAGGATTATGGTTGTTGTAAGGTTGGATCTCACGGATTTTGTCTTTCCGATTGCATTGGACATCCCAAAGGATGTTACGGTGCCCCTTTCGTTGACCTCTTGGTCCTCTTATACATATATGAGATTGAGATGGTCGAGCTCTATTCAGCTGCCTGTTGAGTCTTTCTCTGCTTCTCTAAGTTGGGATGAAGTCATTCATTATGGTCTCCCCATATTCGGGTTGGAGCTCCTGATTATTCTGGGACTGTGTATTTGTTGGTTGGGGGCTTTTTTTTACTCTAGGTTGAGCCCGTGTTTTTTTAGGTTTTATTTTTTTTTTGTGCCTTTCTTCTTTGAGGCTACTCTGTATTGGTTGTTTTTTGTTTTTTTAATGCTATCACCTGCTTTTGTTTCAAAAAAAAAAATCATTCATGGAATTTAGTCATAAAAGAAGAGCATAGTACTTTTACAAAAAGAAACTCATCTCTAACAATATTTTTTAATTAACTATATAAATTCATGTACAATATTAAAACAAAGAAGAAAGGCAAGAAACAATAACATAACGGACAAAATAGATACATGCAAAAGATACAAATATGTAGAATGAAATTATGTTAAATCTATGATTTAGAGTGGAGATAAACTATATGGATTATGAAATGTGTAGTTGCAATGTCCAAACTCCCTCCAATTGAATGCCTGTGACTTTTGAAAATTTATTCATCCAACTAGAGGCTTGAGATAAAAGGGATTCTCTATACCCCATATATTTTCTTGTCAAGGATTAAAGATAGGGTAATATATCAATAGATTCAATTTGAAAAAATAATAAAATTAAATAAATTAAATTTAATATTTAATAAAATTGAATTAACTATAAAGAAAGAAAAACTAATAAAATCATAATGAGATTCACCTTGCTTTTTGCTTATGGCTCCATATTTTTGTTATGCTACTTTAAATGATGGAATCATCAACAAAGTTCTAGGGGTGTTTATACCCATCCATTAAATCAAACCAACAAACTTGATTATATGGTAATATTGGATTAGTTTAGATATTTTATCTAATTTTTAATTTTTTATTGGTTAACTAATAAATAAATATTGTACACCATGCATTTTAATCCTAATTTCATTTCTCTTTTTTAGTTTTTATGGTAGTTTGTATATAATATTTATTAGATTTTTTATTTTTATTATTATTAAAAATGTTATATCTCAATTCAATTATTTTTATTTGTATTTTAATTAAAAAAAATTAAATTAGCTATATTTTTGCACCTGTAATATGCTTTGAAGACACATTATTTTATATTTTTGCAATTATTTGAAGTGTAATAACTTTTTTTATTTATGTAAAATTAAAATTAACCATATTTATAAAAAAAATATTAAAACAACGTACACAAATTATTTTTTTAATTTTTATAAATTAAAATTAGTCACATTTATACAAAAAATTAAAATAATATGCAGAAATTATTTTAACTTTTTAATCTGTATAAAATTAAAATTAGTTACATTCAAAGAAAAAAGAGTTAAAATAATGTGTAGAAATTATTATTTTTATTTATGCAAAATTAAAATTAATCACTTTTCTAAATAGTTAAGATAATATGCAAAATTTATTTTTATTTTTATTTTTTTAATTTCTATAAAACAAAAATTAAAGTTATAATTTTTATTTTGAAGCTAACTCTTATTTGTTTTTGTGTTTCTATTACTATAATGTAGTTTGTAAGATTTAGAAGTTTATAGATTATAAAATTAATGTTTTATATTTTTTATTATTTGAAATATAATATTTAAATTTAATTATTTTATTTATTTTGAAGTTAATTCACATTTAATGTGGGTAATATAGAAGATAGAGAATAATGGACTGAAATAAAAACAAAACTACAATGATTTTCATATAGGTCCCCTCTCACTTTAGTAATTGGGCCGACAGGAAACAAAAACTAATGCTCTCCTCTTACTATTCAATATATGAACCTAGCTCAGAGAATTCTTTCACGGGAACAACTTATCAATGTTGCTTCAAAGCTCTTCAGCACTTGCAGAAAGCTCAACGAGCACTAAAGGAACCAAGAAAACACACTTTTCTCCTTGTTAGAAAGGTTGACATTCTAGATAAGTTTTTGGAGCTACCATCTAACATCCCAAAATCTAGAACTAAAGTCTTTTTGGTAATCAAGGATCACATTTTTAACAAGACTATGGGTTGAAAAAAGCATCTTCTGTCCAAAAGCAATCAAGAAGTTCTTATCAAGGTAGTCTTGACGGCCATCCTAATGTATGCCATGTCCTTCTTCCAGGTACCAACTTCTGTGTGCTAAGCTATCAACTCAATAATTGTCAGCTTTTGGTGGGGCCAACAATAAGAAGATAGGAGAATTCATTGGGCCTCCTGGTCATCCTTTTGCAAACCGAATAAAAGAGGAGGCTTAGGTTTCTAGTACCTAGAAGACTTTAACATAGCTCTCTTAGTTAGACAAGGGTGGCGCATAATCGATAAATTAGATTTCCTTCTATCACATTTTTAACAAGACTATGGATTGAAAAAAGCATCTTCTATCCAAAGGCAATCGAGAAGTTCTTATCAAGGCAGTCTTGACGGCCATCCCAAGGTATGCCATGTCCTTCTTCCAGGTACCAACTTCTGTGTGCTAAGCTATCAACTCAATAATTGTCAACTTTTGGTGGGGCCAACAATAAGAAGAAAGGAGAACTCATTGGGTCTCCTAGTAATCCTTTTGCAAACTAAAGAAAAGAGGAGGTTTAGGTTTTTGGTACCTAGAAGGCTTTATCATGGCTCTCTTAGTTAGACAAGGGTGGCACATAATCGATAAACTAGATCTCCTTCTATCAAGAATCCTTAAGGGCAAATATTTTTCAAATACTTCTTTCTTGGAGGTGAATATAGATAGTAGACCTTTCAGAAATGGCAAAGCATCCTTTGGAGAAGGAATATTAGGAACTAGATGGCACGTTCGAGATGGTAACTCAAAGTTATGCAAAACTGACCCTTGGATTCCTCAAACCTTCCCAGACTGATTGAAGCTGAAACATGATCACGATGCCAACATTGTATGTGTGTCTCAACTTTTGAACCCACAACTAATTCTTATAATATCGATCTTGTGAGAAATAATTTTATGGATGAAGATACTAATTTTATTCTATCTCTTCCCATTGGTTTGTATAGGCAAGAAGACAAATTGATATGGCACTTCGAAAGGTATAGACACTACACGATGAAATATGGCTACTATATTACTCGACAACTAAGAACTTTAAATATCCTTATTTCATCATCTCTAGGTTCTTCATCATTCCACTTCCTTGAATCTTTTTAGAAGGTATGGAAGATTGATCTACCTAGCAAGTTGGCGATTTTTCTTTAGAGTGTTCTCTTTGAGAGGTTGCCCACAAGGTTGGCCATACACAAATACTTACCTTCCTTGCCTCCAGAATGTCATGCATGCGGGAATATAGAATCTGTCAAGCCTATCTTCCTTGAATGTCCAAGAGCTACGGCGGTGTGGTTCTCATCTCCTCTCCAACTTCGATATACTCTTATTAGTGGTACCTCCTTTATGGACTATTGGGAAGAGATTACAACTGGACTTAGAATACATAAGGCTTGTCGGGAGCTTATTCAGATGATAGTTTTTATTCTTTGGAGTATTTGGAAGGCAAAAAACAACTAGCTTTTTCAAAAGCTCTATCAATCTCCAAGGGATACTGTATCAACAACCTTAGGATATCAAGAATCCTTTAATACAATAAATACACATCTCCAAGGGTTGTAAGCATCCTATCATACCCCTACATCTTGGGAGCTTCCTCCACCAAGGTCTTTTAAAGTTAACTTTGATGCTGCTATCGATAAAGCCAATAAGAGACGAGCCACAATTGTCATCTTGAGAAACCACAATAAATAGACTCTTGACTGGAAATACTCAATCTTTAGCAATTCAGACCCATGATCATGGAGAGTTTTGCTTGTCGGGAGGCAATCCTCTTAGGTCATAGTAGAGGCATTAATCGCTTCATCGTAGAAGGGGACTGCAGGGAGCTTATTGACTCACTTTATACCAGCAAAGATCCCATAAACATCCAAAATGTGTTGCATGATATCAAAAGCCTCATTATAGATATAGAGTCCATCTCTTTCACATAGGTTAATAGTGCTTCGTATGAAGCCCCCACATGTTGGCCAAGAAAGCTTTCAAGAATCAGGCTTTGTTAAAAATTAGCTGCCCAAACTCTTTTTATTAGTCATAATATATCTTTGGGTGGATAAGTTTATATCCCTAATAACGAGAAAAAAAAATTTTTTGTCAATATAAAATATCCTGTTACCCTAAGTTGTTTTAGAAGTGAATTTTCCTCCGATTTAGACCTTTTCTCATCTATTAGTTTTTCTCCAACTATTTATTTTTTTAGTAAATTTATACTATTATTTTAAAGATATAATAAATAATTAAAAAATAAAACTTTTTTAATATTAATTTCTCTATGCAACTTCAAGAAAATTTTACCATCTTTTTTTCACCTACTCCTCTCATATACATTTTCCATTCTCTACAAAACTACTCCATTCTCTAGAAGAAGGTTTTATTCCATTCTCTAAATAATTAAAAAAAAATAAACCTTATTTAGATTTTTTAGTTTGAGATGAATCAAACTAGGGTGAATATTAGATGGGGATGAAGGAGAATCCACTATGGAAAATTTGTGGCTGAGGCTAAATTTCTAGAATCTCCGGCTAAATATGAAGCTAAATTTTCAATTTTTATATATTAAAACATCATGTACTAATATTAAATTCTGTTTTCATTTTTATTTTTTTATGATACAATAAGAATATTACGAAAAAATATAAAAGTTTAATAAGTTATTTATTTTTAAATTAATTGAAATATAAATATAGATATCATGTATTTAAACAGAATAAAAATAAAAAATTTAAATGTTCGATTTTAAAAATATAAAAATTGATCCGTTAATTATAATATAATTAATTTTAAAAATATAAATTATTTTTTATTTTTTATTGTTTAATTTTAATTTAAAAATAAAATATATTAAAAAATTTATATATAAAGAATATTAATAAAAAAATTTAAATGTGAAAAATGATTTTTTTTTAAAAAATATTTTTTTAAAACACCTTAATTTTTTATTTTAACTATAAAAATATTGTTTGTTAATTAAATTTTTTTAATGTTTTAAAAATAAAAAATAATAAAAAATATTTTTTTTTTAAAAAAAATATTTTCTCCAAAATAAATGGAAAATGATGTAATTTATTTTTGTTTCTTTCATCTTATAAAAAAAAAAACCCGCAAGATTATGCGCTAATTCCAAATTTAGAAATAGTGCATTATTTTTCTTTTCTAATCTAACTTATTAAAGTTAAAAGATGGTTGGACAAGGGATGAGCTTAAATTTCGATTATCCTAAAATATAATATTATTTGAGATTTTTAAAATTTATATATTTAACATGTTTAAAATGTAATAAATAATTTTTGAAAAAAGCATTCTACTTTTATTGTCGGATTTTTTTATATAATTTAATTTTAATTTATTCATGATAAAAAAATAAAATTAAATAAGAATAATACTTATTAATTTGATAGGATATAATTTAATTTTTATCGTTATATTTTTTTAATTTTATTATATTTTTTTATTCAATTTAATTTAATATCTTCAAAAATTATTCATAATCCTAGATCTAAGTTAACAAAGCTAAAACTTTCTAAATCTAAGTTAATAATACTAAAATTTACTCACAGATTTAGTCTGATAATAAATATATATAAGGAGAGCTCTTAAATTTTATTTTCTAAATTTCTATTTGTAAAAAAAATATCAAAACTTAACTGAAGAGATGTTTTGAAAAAGTTTTTAAATCATAAGAGATTTAATATTTTCTGAAATACATTAAGACTAAATAATATTCCCCAGAAAATTTTTTTAAAAAATTATTTCATTCAATTTGAAACTTTTAAAATTTTAGAAATATGTATATATTTCTTACCATTTTACCCTTCTTAATATTAGATGTGACCAACAATTTACAAGGATTATCAATGCTGATTAATTAATATTAAAAAGATTGAATTAAATTTATAATTAAAAATTTGTACAGACAAAATAAAACAATCATAACGAATTATAAATTTCACTAATTATCATAATTTTAACCGGTTACTGCATCGTTAATTCCCAGGCGAGAAATGAGCCAATCAAAACCTAGCCAAACATAACGACATCGTTTAAACTGCAACTCATCACCCTTCTACTCGTGAAGAAGGCCGCGTGAACAGCTGCTCAAGGGAGAATCTAGTAGGGAGGCAAAGCGCGAGTAAGTGAGCGAATCGAAATGGCGATATCGGGAGATCTCAGGGTCTCTGCAACACTGGCCTCTTACCACAAGCACCCTCTTCGAAGCTCGTTGCCTACTTCAAATTCAAAGGTCATTAGCTTTTTTACTCGATTCGATCCCTCACCCGCTTGCATTTATAATTTGTCTCTATTTGCATCTACTCTCGCATGGTATTTCTTAATTCTTCTCATATGTGCACATACGCCCAATTTATCCCAATGTATCTGCTCGTTTGGCGAGAAAATTAGGATATTTAGAAACGGGAAAACCTGGGATCTTTCCCATGTCTTCCTACTAGTCTTTATTTGGTTATGCGAATTGGTTAATTATGGTAATAGGTTTTTTGCTCCAATTTGGTGATTTGGGTTTATATTTAACCTACATATTTTGATATTTATGTGATTGCTTCGCTTGTTCGTGCATCCAATTTTATGGATTGAACATTAGCCTAGTGGTGGAACTTAGTTCATATTTAACATTGCTTTATAAAAATCTGTTGAGGGTTATATAGTTTTGTTTTTTTTTTTTAAGAACTTATAGCATTTGGAAAGTTAACAGTTTTTAGGCAAGGTGAAGAGGAACTTGGATGTTGTTAAAGAAAACCCAAAAAGTGATCCTCAGAGAAGCTGCTTATGATGAAGTTTTTGGCACATTGTTGTTGATATATTTCTAGAACCAACTAGAATGAAACAAGCAGTAATTTTGTTCATATATGATCTTTTTATATGGGATTAATTTCCCTTTTCACATGGGCATGCTTTAAGTGTTGTTTCATACAAACATCCATTTCTGTGATGTGATTCTGGTGAGTCAAATTTACTTTTCAATACTTTCGACCAAAAATTACTTGGTCAGCAGAGTTGGGCGGGATTCTGCGGATAAATTTACTGAAAAATAATCCACCTAATGTAGTCTCATCTACTCCTCCCCTCTGTTGTGGGGCTTTGAAGTTCACTATTTGACTTCTCAGATAGTAACCATAAGGCTTGTCACTGATAATGCCTTCTTTAGCTCATTCTATGTTGCTAATTCATGCTTCTACATGTGTATCTTTGCTATTCCTTCATACCATTAGCAGATTCTTGACTATTTAACCAGCACAGTCTGGGACTTTTATTTGATTGTATAGTGTCTTTGTCTTTACATGGTTTTCTTGGATTTTTGGGCATGGCAGCGAGATTTCCTTCCAAATATGATTTTGTTCAAGAAAATAATAAGATTATTATAATATTATGGCTGATTTTGATGATTAAACCAGTTTGGGTTTGCTATTGGAGCAAAGTTAAACGGTTATGATAATCAGGATGGGTGTCTAATCATATCCAAAAATTATTAGTTAAGTAAGCCCTATTTTGCTTATGTGGTTGGATAACACTGTAACAAGTGCTTGAGTTTGATGGCGTATACATTCGCTGAATGCAATTGAAGGAGGGTTCCACATAGTTAGAAGGGTATCAGGCATCTTGTATTGTTACTTTAATATATGAATAGTTTATCCTTATGGTTATGATTTATGAGTGGAGACCTTACCTTTCCAAAAAATTTCAGCTTTCATTCTGCGAGAAGACGTCCAAAGCATAATGCTTGGCTATTTTAAATAGTACCAGAAATTGTTATACATCCCTAACATGCTTGGGATTAAGGCTTAGTTGTTATTGTTATAGAAATTAGGAAAAAATACAAAAAAAATATCATGTGGTTCCACTCATTTTCACTTCGGAGTATGTAGTTCAATTTGTGTGAAATAGTACTTGTATCATCCCGTTGGCAAATAGGGGCAATTTTCTAACGCCGTCAAGAAATGCTAACTTGACAAGTAAAATATAATTGTTAATTAAAAAAGAACACTTTATGATTTCACTCCTTTCATGGTCTGTGGTTCAATTTGTATTAAATTAGAATTTTGTGATATGAGTTTCACATCAATATTCCTGACATTGTCTAAAAATTGACGCAATTTTCTAATAGCGTGATATCACTGATATTATTTCGATACAAATTGAATTATAGACTCTGAAGTGAAAAATCGATAAAATTATAGGATACTTTTTTGTACTTTCCCTTAGAAATTATTAAATATCCAATGAAAGACAAAGGATGAGGGTCAACCATATGTTCCCTAGGTAGTTTTTCTCCTGGGCCTACATGAGCTTAAAATCTATTTCAGTAAACAGCTAACTCTTTGTTATTTGATTTAATTGTATATGTTCAACGTTGAAGCGTAGCCGGAAGAATTACAAATGCATATTGCTGAAACTTTGAGAAAGTAATGCCAAAATGTTTCACTGTGATAAAGTCTTTCATTCTGTAAAATGCAGGTAGAGTTCATTGGTTTCCCTGGTCGGGGATCTGGCACAACCCCAAACAGACACAAGTGGCCTGGTATCATGCTTGATAGATATAAAATGCAGGATCACTCTAGACGATTTTCTGGGATTAGTGGAGATTATCAGCTGTCTTCGACTTCAATTAGAGATGATGCTGAAAGCTTTCTCCTAAATGCCATAAACATGAGCTTCCTGGAGCGTTTAAACCTGGCATGGAAGATAATATTCCCATCACCAGCACGAAGAAAGAGCTCAAATGCAAGGATTGCCAAACAGCGGTTGAAGATGATTCTTTTCTCTGACAGATGTGCTGTTAGCGACGAGGCAAAACAGAAGATTGTAAGAAACGTTGTGCATGCTCTATCAGAATTTGTGGAAATAGACTCAGAGGACAAAGTCCAGCTAAGTGTCACTGCAGATCTCGATCTTGGGACTGTGTACTCTGTTACAGTGCCCGTACGAAGGGTGAGGCCAGAATATCAGGATGCAGAAGAAACTGGATCAATAACAAACATCGAATACAAAGATACTGGCGACACTTCTGGTTCTGTGGATGTCAGATTTGATTTCTTCATCCCAGATGAAAGAACTCGGTGATTTTAACACTTATGATAAAACGATGTGTCTTCAAGTACCAAAGACTTTGTTTTCCATGTTGGGATCTTTAGCTAGGGAGATAAGCTTACAGTTGTGTATATATAAGAAATGTCTGGTAAGCTATTGAAGATTTTCCTGTCTTTATTTTTGCAGTTGATTCAATAGCTGAGTTAATAACGTTAAAGCATGTCTATACTGTGCGTGTACTGTTGTATGTTAACAAGCATCGTATTTGAATCCTCCAGAGGGTATTTCCGTATTTACCACTGTGTTGGAGATTGACTGAGATTTTCACTGACAGACCAATGTCTTCTTGTCATGATTCACTGAATCTTGTACTTAGAGAGCTCTTTGTTTTTTTTTCTTTCTTTCTTGTCTTTTTATCGTTAAATTAATAACGATAATAATAAATTTAATTTTATAATAAAATTTTTATTGTTATGTGATATTTTATCAATATGTTGATTTTATGCAAAATAGAAGTAATAAATAATATTTTTAATTACCCTGATTAAATATTAATTTAGTTTTTGTTTTATTTAAAAAATAAAATAAATTTAACATAAATATTTCAAATTTCAATTTTAGCAATAAAAAACCAGAAAAACTAATACATGTACTACACATTTATTATTTTTATTTACATTTATATTTTAAAATCATACTATAAACTTTTTAAATAATAAAATTTCTAATTAATTATAATTGTATTTCAAATTTTAATATTTGATAAAAGATTAAACTACATATTTAAATAATAAAATTTCTAATTAATTATAATTGTATTTCAAATTTTAATATTTGATAAAAGATTAAACTACATAAATTATTTAATTTATTTAATAAGCTATTTTATGTTGTTGTTAAGTTTTATGATATATACTAAAAAAAATAATAGATAAAAGAGAAAACAAAAAACACATATGTCTCTAAAATATAATTAACAAAAAAAATTATTTTTGTATATTTGTATTAAAGTTCATTTTTTAAATACTAAATAAGTATCTAATCAAAATAATTAGTAAAATATCATTTACTATTTTATTTATTATCTCTGTTTCATATAAAATTAAAATATTAATAAATTATCTAGTATTATTATTATAAATTAAATTTTAGTTAATAATATATAATAATTTCAAATAAATTAAAGTAAATTAATTTTATTAATAAATCTCTTTCTGCAGCTAATTTTTGTTAAAAAAAATTAGTATTCTAAACTTTTTGTACAAATTAAGAAAAATAAAAATAATAAAAAAACGTAAGAAAAGAATACAATAATAAAAAATTTTATTAGGCAATACGTTTTTAAGAAACTATCTTTGGGATCTTGTAGAATGCAAAAGATTGAATAGAAATTCTATACCAAGATACAATGTCTAATTAAAAAAAATTAAAATTGCACTTTTTTTTATTTTAAAAAAAATTCTCATTAATTATCAAAATATTTTTAATATTTAATAAAGTTTAATATTTTTAAGAAGATATAATTGAAAAATTAATAAAAAAAATTATTTTTCTCAATTTATGTAAAAAATAAAAAAGATAGTGTGGAAAAAAATTATAAAACATAGAGAGTATTATTAAATAAAATTATATATATGATACAGAAAAATAAAAAAATACTATAATTTTATTAGATTTTTTATGTTAATATATCTAATTTATTTTAGAATTTATAATTTAATTTTTATATTAAAATAGTAATTTATAATATGAATTTTATATTAATATAAAATATAAAAATTATCGCTATTTATTAATAACATAACATCATAAAATACTATTTAAATATAAAATTAAGCAGATTTAAAATAATTTACACACAGTAAAAATTAATAAATCACATAATATTTTTTTAAAATTCTATCATTAAGGCTAAATTTTTTATATAAGAGAGGTTTTTTGTTTATGTTAAATATAATTTAAGCATTCACAGATTTAGTCTAGTGATAAGTGCATAATAAATTTAAGAGATTTTATATTTTACTCTCTCAATTTTCAATCTCTATTTCAAAAAAATATATATATAATCTAAAATTTATATGTATAAAAAGGATTAAGAATATAAATTCCACGGAAAGTAAAAGTTAGTATCAATAATAAAAACCCATGCCTAAGCTCATGAAGAAAAAAACCTGCAAGACTAAAATAAACCAACCCAAAAAGAAAGAACTCAAGTCACCCATCTCTGTAAGCAGAGAAAATAGGAACAAGAAAGATAATAATATTTCTAAAAATTCATATAAAAATTAAAAAAAAAACTTTATTTAAAAAAAATTCCAAGAATTGCAATATGGGAAAGAGGCTTCTGTTATGGGCTTTAGAATTCTAATATTTCTATATTTGGGCCCAACCAATGGCAATGCTTATTTGTTATTGAAACTCATTTTTATCCTAAAAAAAAAGAAAAGAAAAAAGAAAAGGATAATTGAAAACAAAACGGCTAAGAATTTTCTAATTATTATCATTTGTACTACATCATAACACGAGGCATCTTTCTGAAACAGTGGCGTTCTCCCACGTGCTGTCTGCGTTATTGCAACGCAAACGCTTCAAGATATTTTTCTCAAATTTTTCCACAAAGATTAAATCCTACGGCCCAAACTCGCATATCCACACCAAAGCTACCTTTAGAAGAAAACCCTAGATCCTTTTAATTTTTTCCTCTTCCATATATACCCCTATAAATACCGTAAAATCTCAATCCTCCTCCCCCACCCACCTTCTCTGCTTTTCATTTCTCCACTCTCTTCTGATACACTCGTTTTCGAAGCTAGCTACCAGCCGCCACCATGTCTGACGAGGAGCATCATTTTGAGTCCAAGGCCGACGCTGGAGCTTCGAAAACTTATCCTCAGCAAGCTGGTACTATCCGCAAAAACGGTTATATCGTCATCAAGAACCGTCCTTGCAAGGTAATTAATCTATTCATCTCTCTTGTTTGCGGATTGGGTAGATCTGTATTAAGATCTTTAGCTTTGCCGTTTTGATTGATTTGATCTGCCGCTTCGTTAGATCCTCATGTATGTATACGAGGATTGGATCCGAACCTTTTTAGTTTTTTTCATTTGGATGAATTTTTTATGCTTCGTACGCGGTCAATTTTGTTGGGGGATTTTAGCTAGAATTAAACTTAGGGTATATAGTTATTTTGCCTCTGTCTCTTTTGGATAAGATTTACCATAATTTTTAGATGATCCTGTATACACCCGGGTGGCTATTGTTAGGAGTCTGAAAATTTAAGATTACAAGTAAATCGGATTATGTTGCATACTTTGATGTTTACAATGTATAATTACAAATAAAGAGTTCTAGATGCTTTCCATCAGTAATTCATTGTATTAGTTTACTTATTTTTTTGTGGGGACACTTGGTTATTAAATGTGAAGCTGTGAATTAGGACTTAAATGTGATGTATAGTGTGGATTATGTTGTATGATGGCTCCAACAGTGGGTTCTTGATGTTGGCATGCCTTTTATTAGATTGAGTCTTCACCTGTTTGCTTTATTCCCCTTTTATATCTGTTTTAGTTGATTTGTTTCTTCTCATTCTCTTTCTAAAGCATAACTGTATTCTGTGTCACAGGTTGTTGAGGTCTCAACCTCCAAGACTGGCAAGCATGGTCATGCTAAATGTCACTTTGTTGGCATTGATATCTTCAACGCCAAGAAGCTTGAAGATATTGTCCCTTCTTCTCACAACTGTGATGTATGAACTATGACCTTTTATCTTGGTGTTTTTGAGTGATTTCTGAACTTTAAGTACTTACTATGAAATGTATTTTTCATGGCATTACTTTAATTTGATACAGGTTCCCCATGTTACCCGTACTGATTACCAGCTGATTGATATATCTGAGGATGGATTTGTATGTTCTTATTTCTTCTCTTGTTTGTGATTTCTCCCACTTCTAAGTTGGTTGAACTTAAAATCAATACACTGCTAAATTTCAGGTGAGTCTGCTGACTGAGAATGGTAACACCAAGGACGACCTGAGGCTTCCAACCGATGAAAGTCTGCTGACTCAGGTAAGTGAAGAATCCCACCTTACTGTCGGATTGATAGCCAACCCTCCACCCCTTCCCCAAACCCCACCCACCCCAAAACCAAAAAAAAAAAAAGGGAAAAAGGCATTTCGTGATGCTAAATAGGACAAGCTAGAGAAGGGGTGGGACGGAGGTGGAAGTGAAAGATTAGATAAATCAAGAGGTATAAGATAATGAATATGCTTATGCCCTTCGTTATTCAGCATGCAGACTTAGCTGAAAGACGATGGCAGAATCATAAAGGTTTAGTTGACAATTCATAGGATAGTCATTAATTTGCCATGCCCTAATTATCATCTTTCTATTGAACCATCTAATTTGAGGGGATAAGACTAGTGTTTTGAATTGCATCGCTGGGATATTGTCTTTCAAACTCTCCCGTCTATGGAATTGATACGTCTCAAAATGGGATATCTCACGGCCTCTTGCTGCTAATCTGACCAAGAACAACCCATGCTATGTGCTAAATTTACACCCAAGTGTTGTCCTTACTACTAGGGATGAACTATGGCAGAATGATTGTTCTACGATTTCTCTCCAAGCCTATATTCATGTGATATCTAATCAGTAATGTGAATTTCTTTGTATCTTGCAGATCAAGGATGGATTTTCCGAGGGGAAAGATTTGGTTGTGACTGTGATGTCTTCCATGGGAGAGGAGCAGATCTGTGCTCTTAAGGACATTGGCCCCAAGTAAATGTTCTTTACTCGGTGTCTGTGTTGCTTGTCCATTGTTGACTACTGATAATTGTAGTTTAGCAGTGCGTTTAATGTGGGTTTGAGAACTCGGCCTGTTTCAGGAAACATTTTACATGAGATGTGGCCGCCACCTATAAAGATTTGTCCTTAAGTAGACTTTTTTATTATTTATTTTATATTTCTGCACTTCTTGGTGTGGAGAAGTTACATCTGCCAGCAAGACTATACACTTCTTAGCACCTTTGGATGTTTCAAACTATTTTACATTTTCGTTTTCTCGTGTATTCCAGGTTTTTAATATTTTTGTTGTTCATGGAGAAGCGTGTGTAAGATATCTTCTGATGATTCTTTTTATGGAAAGTGTATTTGGTAGTAGAAAATAATTGATGTTTCGGTTTGTGTAATTTTTTTTTCCATACTTTTAATGTAGCTAGATTAGGAAGACTTTCAAAGCCTGACATTAATAGCAACTGGTAAGTGAAAATTTTCGAGAATTGAATTAAACGGGTTAAAACTCTGAGTCGTTACTTGCATTTTCTATAGAACTTGAGAGAGAGAGAGAGAGATAATTTGTCATCTCCCTTTCGTTTTTAAGCTAGGGTATTAGCGTTTTTCATCTGTGCCTGGTCATGGATTTGCCTTTTCCTACCGTTGGTGCAATTTATGGCATCGCGAGGTGAGGGTCTATATAATTTGTGTTAGGTAGTACAAGTCTAAGCTTAGAGAGGATTCTTTTCGTTTGAACTGTATAGTCGCCTTGGTGGCTTCGCTTGGTTTATATTAAATTTGTGGGAGCTCATGCAACAATTTGGTGCTCGATTGCTGGGTTCGGTGCGGAGGGAATGTGGTTGTCGCGTCTATGATTTTGAGCCTCAGATGACCTACTCGTAAGGCATTGGCTGTGTGGGATATGCCAATGAGCTCTACCACCATCTTCCTCCTGCAAACTTGTTAATTTCTCTTGGCCATGGTCTAGCTCTTTTTTCGGCTGTTAATGTCTCTGGTTGTCCGCAATTACTTGGCATTGACTATAAGATCTACTTTATCCTTTAGTTCTCTGACCAAAAAATAGTTCAACCCTTAGTTCTTGATTTGATGGAACGAGGCGGTTAGACTCGGGGTCTTTTCTGTTGGGTTGAGTTTTTGGCATCTACTTGTGTTGCTCGAAGGTTGTTGTGTGGCACTAGATAACGGAGTAGAAAATTAGACTTGTTTATCGATGTTAATTTAGAAAGTGAATGCAGATGGCTTAATTTTAATTGTAATGGTAATTAATTAGTTGGTTTCTATTTCGAAACCATTCAATATTATTTAATTTTTTTAAAAGATTATTAATTGTTTTAAATTATTTATTTTATTTAATTCATATAATTTTAATTATATATATATTTTTTAGCAAAATACGAGAACTCGTTACTACTTCATCATCATATCGTTTATTATGAGAGAAGATATGGATGAAGGCATCTCTTCTATCTAGACTAAGATTTCTGCATGTAACAAACCAATTTTCGCAGGGGCATTGACCCACTTTATTTCCTTCACGATGTGTAAATTATCACTTATATGAACGTACCGCCTACGTAAGACAGTCTGGAACCAACAGACTCAATTCGTTCGGGAGAAGACAATTTGCACTTGGCAGATCCACTATCCATTTGCAACTAGATTCAACAAACACCTCATGGAAGCACAACTCGACAGCCAGCTGAAGACCATAGGATATAGCACGTGTCTCAGCCAAAATCGGGTCCTAGAGACCGAGCTCCATTTTAGTTGCAGACGCTAAAACCAGCCCTTGATATATACTCGCATTAGTATTCATCTTGATCAAACCATCATCTGGAGGTCGACATGATTTCATGGGTCGGATACTCGAATGCTTGAGCCATAAAGACCTGCTTATATTCTTTCAGCATTATCCTTGCCAATATAATCACCCCACTAGAGGAGAAGTTCTGGCTTTCAAAGAAAATCCATTACGTCCTTGCCAAATGTGATAACATGTACAAACCACCGTCACTAATTCGTCCATAGCACCACGGTCCATCAAACTAGACCACCAATTCTTGGGTGAAGACTCATCCGCGGCCATCACCCATGATAAACCAAGTCGAATCCAAATTTGCTTCACTGCCTCACAAATCGAGCTTTTTTTTCTTAAAATCATGCATATTTTTTAATATATTTATCAAATCATGCACAGATCGAAAATATTTTCAAATTTTATATGTCAAAAAGGCATGTTCGGCAATCATACTGTCGAACATATGCTGAACATACTTGTCCGACACCATATTGTTCGACACCGATAGTGCCGAAGTGTGAGCTCCCTTGCTTCGAGAGCTCACTCCTATGCCACGGGAGTAGGTGAATGCTCCCGTGATGTTGAATCTTATCATACGTGGCATGTTCGGCACTACCAGGACAGGGTGCAGAGAATCTCTGCACCCCTCCCCATTAGTGTCTCCCCTATTGGTTTTCGAGGTGTCATCCGGAATGCCCATAGGATGCTATGTAGTTCGGTAGCCTAATTCTTCTTAGCACCATTGAGCCGCTTCTTCAACCCTTGGAGGATAGCCTGATTTGTCACTTTAGTTTGGCCACTTGTCTGCGAATGAGCTACTGAGGAGAACTTGTGCTATATGCCCATGTTCATCGTGAAGTCTTTGAAAGATTTAAAGTCGAACTGCTTACCATTGTCTGATATGAACATCTTTGTTATCTCGAATCGGCATATAATGTTGCTTTAGACGAAATCTATCACCTTCTGGGCTGTGATAATGGGCACAGCTTCTGCCTCAGGCCACTTGGAGAAATACTCTACAGCTACTATCACAAACCTCTTTTGTCCCACAATCTTTGGAAATGGACTCAGAATGTCTATCCCCTACTGTGAAAACGGCCAGGGGCTAGATATGATTGACTATGGTATGTCGGGCTGTTGATGGCATTGACAAATCTTTGATAGATATCGCATCTTCTAACAAACTCTTCTGCTTCATTTTTTTATCGTGGGCTAGTAATACCCTTATCGAAAAATTTTATTTGCCAATGTAGTTGTCTCTTCATGAACTCCACAAATCCCATCTCTCAGACTAACTTGGTTGCCTCTTACGGGTCTACACATCTCAACTACGGGCTGGATTTTCCCTTTCGGCATAAAGTTTCCCTCATTGCTTGGTAATTGGCAGCTTTAGCTGCAATTTTTTGAGCTTCCGCTTTATCCTCAAGTAACTTCCCTACTTCTAGGTATTCTAGGTATGGGGTCATCCAACTCTGTTCTTTCTCGATCTGCATGACTGGGGCTGATTTTTTGAAAGTAGGAATATTTATTTGTTGCACATATACTTCATCCGGGAGTTGTTCTAGTTCTTTTGTGGACAACTTTCTGAGCAGGTCTGCTTCTTTGTTTTCTTTTCGGGGTATTCTTTGATATTGAACAGTGATCCTCTGCTTGCCAAGCTCGACTTTTAGAGTTTGTACCCTAGCTAAATATTTCTTCATGATGGGATCCTTTATCCGATATGCTCCTATTATTTGGTTTACAACAAGTTGTGAGTCACTGTTTATCCTGAGGTCGATTGCCCCCACTCCCAAAACTATTTGTATCCCATTTAAAAGAGTTTTGTATTCTACCATGTTGTTGGATGCAGGGAATCAAAAGCGTAAAGCATAACACACTTTGAATCCATCTGGTCCTTTCAACAACACTCTTGCCCCACTGCCTGTGGAGCTGGATGCTCCATCTACAAATAGGTTCCATCTAAATTCGAGTGGATGTGAATCCCCCTCTTCTCTTTTATCGAGCTCGATGACGCTTCACTTTGTTCTTCTTTATCTGAGCTAAAAGAGTATTCGGCTATGAAGTCAACTAAGGCTTGGGCTTTGATGGCTGTCCAAGGCCGGTAAATGAAGTAATATGAGCTGATTTTCTTGAGCCAGGCTAGCATTCGTCCTGAGATCTTAAGCCTGTGCAAGATTTTCTTTGGGGGTTGGTTAGTCATTACCACCCCTTAGTGGCCCTCCAGATACATTCTGAACTTCCTCACCACCAACAACAAGGCGAATGCTAGCTTCTCAATATTCATATACTTGAACTCGGCATCTCTGAGTACCTTACTGACGTAGAAGATAGGCTTCTGGACTCCTACTTTATCCCTTACCAGCACAACACTCACAGCTTGTTCAAATGCGACCAAATATATTAGAAGTTCCTCACCTGCTAAAGAGCTTCTGAGCACATGTGGGAAATTGAGGTACCGCTTGAGGTTTCTAAAGGCTTCATGACAAACCTCTGTCTATTCAAAATTTGGGACCTTTCTTAGGTTTTTGAGGCAAGCATCTTTCTGTTGATTTGGACATGAATCGGTTGAGTGCCACCATCCTTCCTGTAAGCCTCTACACACCCCTCACATAGGTCAGCTCAGGCATTCTTAGTATATAGTCTCCTTAGTATAGCCTCTACCTTCTCTAGGTTCGGCTATATGCCATTTTCACTGACCATGTAGCATAAATTTTCCTCCTCTGATAAAGAAGGCACACTTCGCCGGGTTCAATCTCATCTTATACCGCTACAATACTCTGAATAACTCTTCTAAGTCAGCTAGGTGTTGCTGGAAGGTTTGACTTTTCACAACCATGTCATCAACATAGACTTTCATGTTCCTTTCTATCTGATCCTTAAAGATCTTATTCATTAACCACTGATATGTTGCCCAGGCATTTTTCACTCTGAAAGGCATAGCCCTGTAATAGTATATCCCATCTTCAGTTACGAAGGAGGTATTTTCTTCATTCGACCTGTCCATAGAGATTTGGTGATATCCTAACATTGCATCTAGGGATGACAAGTAATCAAAATCAGCCATAGAATCGACCATTTTATTAATATCAGGGAGGGGATAACAATCTTTTGGGCAGACCTGATTTAGGTCAGTGAAGTCTATACACATTTTATATTTCACGTTAGCCTCTTTTACTAGCATAGGGTTGGTTAACCATTGTGGGTACATGACTTCCCTAATAAACCTAGCCTCCTCTAGCTTATGCACTTCTTCCATTGTGGCTTGTTGCTTCTCCTTTTCAAACACCATTTTCTTCTGTTTTATTGGTCTGGCCCCAGGGAGGATGTTTAATTTGTGGGTCAACACGTTGGGATCGATCCCTGGCATGTCTGAAGGCTTCCAAGCGAAGCTTGAGGCATGTCCCTTGATCAAAGCCATAGTTGTCTCCTTTTGGTCCTTTTCAAGGCCGGAGTTGATGTTGAAGACCTTGTTGCCTTCTTCCTCAAACAGTGGAAAGGTCTCTGGCTTATTTACCAGTTCAGTCCTAGCCTTCTTTTTCTCATCTCGGACCTCTATGAATTCAGGGTGTGCTCGGCTCGTCTATTGTGGCTAGATATACAGCTCGTGCTTCCTCCTGTCTTCCTCAAACTACCCTCACCCTGTCTCTGTCGTGAATTTCATGGTTAGATACCGGATGCTGGTCACTACTTCGAAGTCGTACAACTTCGGCCTTCCTAAAATGACGTTATAGTTCAGGGGTCGCTTCACCACGAGGAACACTACATAGTGAGTTCGGGATAGAGATGGTTCTCCCAAGGTGAGAGCTACCTTTACTTTTCCCTCCAATGCCATTGGTCCCTCTATTTATCTCCGGGGCCTCTCCGCTGCTGCATTCTATTGGGGTCTCTGGCCTTTCGGCTTTTTTATAAAATTTCTGAGGTGTTCTCTCTTAATGGGCATTTTTATCTAATTTATTAATTGGTAACAATCATTGGTGTCGTGGCCATGAGTTCAGAGGTACTGGCAATACTTGTTCAGGTCTCTCCTGTTCGCATCTACCTTCATAGGCTTGGGCCATTGTATGAAGTCCTTGTCTTGGACAGCTATGAGCACCTCGGCTCTAGACACATTTAGGGGAGTGATCACCTCAGAAATTCGGGGTTGGTATGGTCTCTGCTCCTTCCTTTCCCATTGGTGCCTGTTTAATGCCTCAGGCCCCGGTTTTGCCTCCTCTCTTGCCTATTCGATCGTTTGTCCTCCACAGCCTTTCCCCTATCTCCTGCCTCTTGGGCAAATATGCTAGTGGTTAAGGTGTCATTTTGCCTTATGTACTTTTTTGCTCTTTCCGCTAGGGTAGTAGGTGGCTTTTTGTGCAATGATCCAAAAAATTTCGGGGAGATGGTCTCCTTCTGCATGGCTTCTATTGCTCTGGCCTTATCGAGCTCAAGGATTTGCAAAGCCTCCGAGTTGAACCTGGCCATGTACTCCCTTAGGGACTCATTCCTCCTCTGCCGGATCGTCTCCAAGTAGCTTATTTTCCTTTTTGTTGGGACCTTAACAATGAACCTGCTAATAAACACACCGACCAGGTCCATGAAGCTTTTGATGCTTCTTGCTTCTAGACTATTGAATCATGCTCGGGTTGGTCCCGTGAGGGTGGTGGAAAAGGCTTTACACATCAGGGCATCTAAGTAGGTCTAAAGCTCCATTAACATCTTGTAGTTCAAGACATGCTCCCAGGGATTCCCTGTACCATCGTACGCGGCCATTGCGGCATTATGAACTTTTTCAGAATAGTTTCTTACTGCACCCATCTTACGAACGGGGATGAGGTTGGTAACAAGAGGCTGCTGTTATCTTGTGCCCTCAGCTCTGCCAGGAGCTGCTCCTTTAGCCTCTCTAGCTTCTAATCTATATCTATCTCTTCTCTCCTTGGCCTTTTCTCCAGGCGGTAGCTTCTCTCCCACTTTTTGCTTCCTAACCTTTGTGCCGGTTTAAAAGAGTAGCTTTCGGCTTTGTCATTCTCGATGTGCTCCCTTACCACCCGGCTTCTTGCTCTGGCCACAGGCTCATTTCTCCTGCTAGCCTTTGCGTCTCCCTCACTCGTCCTCCTACTGCTTTGTTGAGGGGTTTAATGGTTCAGTGCAGGTTGAGACTCGTTAACATTAAATCCTTCAATTACTGGGGGTATGCTCAATGGAGTGTTGAGTCCCCTTTGCTGTGGCATTTTCTCCAACCAATGGACAGTGTTTTGGAGTTGGAGAGCCATGTTTTATAGTTCTTGGTCAGATAGGGTAGTTTGGGACATGGTCCCTACCGAGTTTGGCGAGAGATTAACCAACCACTTGATTGAACAACACAAGTGGTTGGTTTAATGGGGCAATAGGGTTGGAAAATAAAAATTGTGGTCTCTCTTGATTAGAGTTCATGTCGTTTGGGGTGTTTTCGGTGTAGTTCTCACCGTGATTGGCCATGTGGATGTCAGTGGGTGTGATGAGGATGAGAATTCCAGTGATAAAAAAGATCTCTTTCGTTCCTACAGATGGCGCCAATTGATGAGTTGAGATCTGTAGAGGGTAGGATTAGGGTATGTGTGAGTGAACTTACTCTAAATGGTTCATACCCTCTTTCTTTATTTTTTTTTCCCTTTTGTCTTCTAGTGACGTGTAATCGACACCCTACTACAATACCACATATTGTTATTATGCAGAGTCGTACATACGGACATACTGCCTTTTTCTCTATTGTCGGGCGACCATTTAATTTCCCTCTGGTGCCTGTGTTGACTTGATTCGGACGTGTAGGGATCTACTGGCCCACTGACCCATCAAGTCAGCTGAGCTGGATCCCTCTCAATTAGGTTTTGACCCTGTTCAGTTCAGCCTGTTGTCGTAAGACTCAGGCCACACTCATATGAGTGAACTGACATGTTGGACTCTCACAATGTTCAAACCTGACCTTCCTTCATAGGGCTCAGCAGTGACCTAAATGTCTGAAGCCCAATAATTATCATAATGTATTCAAATAATAAATTTTCTTAAAATTTTAAATATATTCTCATTCATACTAGTATTTTAAAAAATGGAAATGATTTATAGTTTAATATAAATAAAAAATATAGAATAAATTTATTTTTGATTTGCTATAGAGAAGTGAATCTAAAAATTTAAGTTAGAGAACTTAATTTTGTCTTTTCAATGAGGTTTTTAGAAAAAATTTTATTGATATAAATATTAGAGATAAAGTTGCTAAATTAAATTTCAAAGAAACGGTAGGAAATTTATATTTATAAAATTTTATAAACTGAATTAATTTTTTCACTTTAGATTTTTAAAAAAAAATTCAATAATTTAACTTATAATTTTATACATATTTAAGATATGAATAATAAACTGATAAATGTACGTGCAATACACGATTCTTCAATATTAAATAATTAATTTCCAACGCTCTCGTTGATAAGTGATAGTTGTGGGCTACGTGGCCAACCTTACAATCTTAATTCTTTGCTGTGCTTTATCACGTCTCTTGCCGCACCCTTATCACTGATTTCTTATTTTATTTTTTATTATTTTTATTTACTACTATTTCTTATTTATCCCATTAATTCTATATTTTCTTTTTCTAAATAAATTCATTCTATGTATGCCCTTTTTTTGTATATAAAATCGTAACAAGAGAGATGAACCCGTGGTTGCCAGTTTGCCTTTTATGAAATGATCTGATCTGAGTCTTCCCTAATACAAACAAAACGACAACCACTGGAGCCGTTCCCAGCCATTTCTTTTTCTCTTTAACAAAACGTGCTTCCTTCTCCTGCTTCTTCACCTTTCTCAAATTACCCATTTACTCCACGTTTAACTCCGTGTGAAAGCATTTGATTCCTCTGCTTCTCCTGCCCAAAATCGTCATTTCAAATTTTGAAATAAATAATGAAACATGAAAGAGTGAAGAAACAGACAAAAAGAAAAAAGAAAAAAGAAAAAAATGGTTTAAACATGGTTCTGCGGCGTGGACTTTTTGCTGAATTTCAGATCCGCCACAGCAGAACCTTAAGAAAAAGAGAGAAGAAAGAAACTTTCTTTTCTTTTTTTTTTTCTTCTTTTTGCTTCCATAGATTGAAAAAGTTGTTAACCGCTCACCTCCACCCCACAACTGTAACTCGATTTTTCATCCAATGGCTGATAATGGAACCCGCCATCCCTCGCCGCCGGTTTCTTCTCCTCCTCCAACGTCTAAATCTTCTTCCACTTCTTCTGCCCGTCCAGCTACTATATCTCTCCCTCCTCGCTCCTTCAATGAAACGTTCTTCACTTCTGGCATCGGCATGGGCTTCAGCCCTGGTCCTATGACTCTTGTTTCTAGTTTCTTCTCTGATTCCGATGACTTCAAATCTTTTTCACAGCTCCTCGCCGGTGCTATGGCCTCTCCTGCCGCCAATACCAACAACAACAAACTTCCCTTTCCTCCTCCTCAACAGAGTAAAAACTCTCTTGCTGACGTCAGTAAGCCTGCTAATTTGTCCATCGTTCCGCCGTCGCCTATGTTCAATTTACCTCCGGGGCTGAGTCCTATGGCTCTTCTCGATTCTCCAGGCTTCGGGTTGTTATCTCCCCAGGTTAGTTAGTAGTTTAGCGTTGAATTGCTTGCAGTATTTATCGGCTTTCATTTCTTTTTTTCTTTTTTATAAATTATTTAGTTTTATCTGCTGAACACTGCTTAACTACTCCTTTTTTTCCCCTCCTTTTTTTTTTCTGTGCTATATTAATATTTCAGAAATCATTTAAAGTTCTTTGCAGTAGATGTCCGAAGTCCCAAAAGTTCTTTTCTTTGTCGCATATGAGTGACAGATTAGGTGGAGTTTTTATTGGCCAAGTGAGTCTTCTTTTAGTATAAATGACAGAATTTAATGGTGCCAAGGCTGTAGGAAACTGAAGTAATAATGGGATTTGGGTGAATTTGAGTTGCCAAATGGTATCGGTTGATTTATCGTTGACGTGGAAACTGGGGAAGTGATGGGGTTTTCATGAATCGTGGGAAACTGTCATTAAGCTACAGGATGGATTGCAGATTACAAAACCAATTATTGAAGTCCATGCCCATGTGTCAGATCCCAAAAGATTTCTATACCTATTAAGATTAAAAAAGTTAATAATAAAGGAGAAATTTGAATTGCAATGGACCAGTTTTACTTAGCGATAAGTTTGGAGCATATGATAATCTGGTTTGGCAATCTTCATATCCTACTACATCAATGGTCCACCTGGATTTCATTTTCAAACAAGATGTTAAGGACGGAGGTATCTGAGCTTATGTAGTCAATGAATTTGGGCTTTAATAGGTGGTTACTTCCATTATATTTTTGAGATTATGCCGTAAATTAAAGTTTAAGATGTCAGGAAATTGAGTCCTTACATCGTCCTTCCCCTCAAAAAATAATTGGAGAAAAGTTATTATTGTTGTGAAGGGACATTGTCAATAATGAATAGCTACTTTGCTAAATATAGTTCAAATATTTCAGTTTTTAGCTTTAATCCTGAAAACCATCATCTTCTTGATGAATCATGTGAAGAAGGATGTGATTTTGATGCTAAAAAGGGTGCAATACTGTCTTTTAGGTATCTTAGTTACTTCATACAGACTTTGATGCATAATGAAATCATCATCTTTTTTGGGCTGATGGGTAAACTCACTCTAGGCAATATTACTGTGTTATCAGGTATTGGGTTCTTATACACTGGTGGACCATAATCGTGTTCCTACTTCCTTGGCTCTTTCCTCATTATTCTTGTTTCAATTTTTTTTCTTGGCATTACATAAGAAATGCTGTAGCTTGTCTTCGTTTCATTTCATGTACCATTTAATGTTCTGATATTGTTTTTTTCCAACATCGGCACGATTGCATTCCTGTTATATCGTTCATGAAACCTAATAAAATGTGCTAAAGCAGATGCATACCCTACATAGAAGTTCAAGCTGAATGTCAGCATGTAAAGGAGTGGGGGAAGTATGGAAATAGCAATATATAGCATTTTGAAAAATACTTGCTGTCTTCGTGCTTAGTTTTGAAACAAGTGAAGGTTAAGCTCATAGATACATAATAGGTCTAGGGCTGTAAGCAGATTAATGTGTCTCTGTTTATAATAGAAACCAATATTAGTAAGATTTACTTATTTTAATGGTGTATGAGGTTTCTAGGGATCCTTTGGAATGACACACCAGCAGGCTCTAGCTCAGGTTACTGCCCAGGCTGTACACGCCCATTCCAGTATGCATATTCAAGCACAATATTCATCATCTTTACCATCAGCACAGGCAACATCTTCTACACAGTTTTCATCTGTCACAACAAATTCAACTACACTCCAGCAGATGCTACCCTCAATCCCAGACCCTAGTGATTCCATTAAGGAATCTTCAGACTTCACTCATTCTGACCAAAGATCCCAAGCTTATTCACTTGGTGATAAACCTAATGATGACGGCTACAATTGGCGAAAATATGGGCAGAAACAGGTGAAAGGTAGCGAATTTCCTCGAAGTTATTATAAGTGCACGCATCCCAGTTGTCCTGTCAAGAAAAAGGTTGAGCGATCTCTTGATGGTCAAGTAACTGAAATTATCTACAAGGGGCAGCACAACCATCAACCTCCACAGCCCAATAAGCGTGTAAAGGATGCTGGAAGCTTGAAAGGAAATTCAGATAATCAGAATAATTCTGAACTAGCTTCTCAAATTCAAGTTGGAAAGATGAACAAATCTAAAGATAGGAAGGATCAGGAATCAAGCCAGGCTACACCTGAACTTGTATCTGGGACAAGTGACAGTGAGGAAGTCGGCGATACTGAAACTGCTGTAGATGAAAATGATGAAGATGAACCTAATCCCAAGAGGAGGTACTTTCATATGACTAAATGTTTCTATGGCCATTGTTGTTGTTAGACGCTATTATGCATGCCTAGTAAAACCTCTGTCATGCAGAAATACAGAAGTCAAGGTAACAGAGCCAGCTTCTTCACATAGGACTGTCACAGAGCCTAGAATCATTGTGCAGACTACCAGTGAAGTTGATCTTTTGGATGATGGCTATAGATGGCGCAAGTATGGACAGAAAGTTGTCAAAGGCAATCCTTATCCAAGGTGGTTTTCCTTGACCTATATGATTGCTGCTTGTTGCTGTACTGATAATTTAAATAAACACTATTCCTTGGCTCCAATATATCATTCAGTATGGTTTATAATTCCTTGTGATAGTCGGTACTCTCCATTACTGAAATTGGTAGGCATGTGCAGTATTTAGATATGTATGAGTGTTGATCTCCAGAAACCACATTTCAACTTTTTTTCAAAAAAGGAAATATTTTGTAAAAGGAGTGGGACTTGGAAAGTAAAGAAAATGAAAATATAATTTTCTGTATCAGTGATACTTTCCTCCTGCCAATCATAATTCCATCTGGCACAACTTCTGTAATAAGCTACATAGAAATGTGCTCTCTTTTTTGGGTTCATTATGAGACCAAATGAGCCACGGTCTATTCAATGTAGTATAATCATATCCCTATCCTTGACTCGAACCTAAAACCCCTCACTCCCCACATGCTTAAAGGGAATAAGGAGATCAATCAGGCTAGGTCTGATTGCATGTACACAATAATATTGTATGTTTCCCCTTTTGGCTTACTTTTGTGGTTGTCAATGTGAAATGCAAGCAGAAGTTGCATACGAATGGCTGGAATCCATTTCCTCCAGTTACAGTTCCCAAATATTTCTTGATTGGACAAAGTAATTGATATAAAGTTAGCATTAAGAAATTATTACTGGTACAGAAGTGCTGGGGTCAAAGGGCAGCCTTCTTCCTCCTGCTCTTTTATGCTCTTGATGCTGTTGGATCGTCTTCTGTTAGATTTTAAAGTTGGTGTTTTTCTCTCTTTCTCTCTCCCTCTTACTCTGGCTTTTAGAAGACTCCACGCACCACTCATGTTTTCCTATCTAGTTTTCTGGTTGACTTTTTTATACTCCTATATTTACAATTAGTTAATGTCCAGTCCCTACTTTGGAGGCTCTCTTGTGTTTTGATGGTGAAACTGTGTCTTCCTTGAGGAAGGTGATATCTCTATGCTGTTGATATCACCTTGAACACTTAGGTTGCTCTTGCTTATTCTGTTGATTTAAAAAAAAAAAAATACTCATCTTGCAGTGCATAATTCATCTTTATAACAATGGGTTGCCATTGCCAATTGTGTCTATGGAAAATGCTTAATTAATGTGTGTTTTCCTTCTATGTTCAACAGGAGCTATTATAAATGCACAACCTCAGGCTGCACAGTCCGTAAACATGTCGAGAGAGCTGCAACAGACCCACGAGCAGTTATAACAACATATGAAGGCAAACATAATCATGATGTTCCTGCTGCTAAAGGGAGCAGCCATGGCACAACCAGTAGTAACCCATCCGAGCGAAAACAACAAAATGTAGAGAAGCATTCCTTAGATAACAGGAGAGACTTTGGCACCAATAATCAACAACCTATAGCACGGCTGCGGCTAAAAGAAGAGCAGATAACATAATTTCGTTCGAGTTATCATGGAAAGCAGGATACCACGGACATTTGCTACAGATCATGGACTTGCTGTAAAATAAGAGAGAAGTCATTATGGAGCTAACTTTCTTGGATTCATTAGAAGACACTATTGTTATATGTAAACAGGTTAGCAGGTATATTTCATTGAAATCCTGTTGTGTGTATTCTTTTGTACATTATCTTGAAGTAATGTTGCTTATAGTTGTTCACAAATCATAACTGTTGTATTTGGATTAATATTTGAGAATGCTGATATTTTCCTTGTCTTATCACCAGTTGACATTTGCTTTGTTTTTCACTGGTTTGTTTCAAGTCAATCTATACCATGTGTGGATCTTTTTTCCTCTCTCTGTAAATTTTTTCATCAATCTTTGTAAGAGAAATAGTGCTTTGTTGTTAATCTACTAGCAGAAATTCAATCTGATTCTCTAATAATTTTGTAAGCATCTCCATACTTCTATAGAAATATCATTTGGGTTGCAGGCTCTCTCTTTCTTCATATTATTCATGGTGTCTTTTACTTCAAAAACCTAGTATTGTAGTGTAATTATTCTCTGTTAAAGAAAGATTAAGGTTTTTAAAGTCATCCCCATAACAAGCTTTAAAAAACTGATCAAAATCGTATCTCCAGCTCTCTTTGATATCAATATCTCTCTCCAAATAAAGCTTGCTGATTTATTATTTTTAATTCACTTGCTCATGAGCTTGTATATCTCGTCCTCCTTCCTATGTCCCCAACTTTTGATATAAATAGGCCAGAGATATACATTTCTCAAAGGTTTCCCCATCTGTTGTCATTATTTTTTGCTATTTTCTTTTCATCTTGATAGCCTCGTGAACCTCCTCACTCTACCACCAAGACTCTTATAGGAGTGGTCCTTAAAGTCCTTGATCTTTGGATACAGCAGCTCGCTATTGCTCTCCATGCAATATCAATGTTATCGTTTAAATTGAATACACCTTCTATAAAATTGATTTGGTTTGTGCCATTTAAGTTCCCCCTTGAGTTTTAGGTTGCCCAAGTCTCTTTATCTTCATATCTAAAATCATTAGTTTATGCTAAGTAGTTACAGCCTCACATGGGTGATCTGCTTTAGTGCTTTTAACTCCATTGTTTGTGAAACTCAATGGCTTTGGTCTACAGATCTTTATGGATAAGATAAACAAGAATTCGCTTCCAAGTCCAAAACAGAAAAGAAAAGAAAAGGGGAGAAACACAAAAAAAAAAAAAAAAGATTTCTCTGATTTTCTCACATCAATACAGGTGGGGATGATACTCCATTTTCTACAAAATACATTCTCTTGATTGTTTTGTGTGACAAAACTATTTGCTGCAGAGGCCTTATCATTCAATCATCCCTAGTTACAATGGTGGGGATTTGGCCACGATTAACTAAATCAATCTTATTCAATCGCACACAGCACAGTGCTTGCTCAGGCAGCTCCTCTGGTTTTTGTGCCTATCAACATTGTCATGGAAAAAACACTTCAGCTGCTGACACTTGCCATGAAAATTTAATAACAAGACCAATGTTTGATTCAATTAGCAAGGGAAAACAGAGAAGAAGCTTGCAGAAATTAGAGAAAGAGGAAGAGTATAATTCCATTTAGCTCGAGTAAACAGAAAACTGAAACAGAATTAATGGCCAGGACATTACCTGAATAGTTAAGCCCATGTTAGCTATCCCATCCTTCATAAGTTCTCGGAATGCTTCAAGCCCTTTGCGAGATATGTAGCTGAAACGATGTATATCCAGGTCAATCTCGAAGTAATTAGGCCCCTGCAGGTTCGAGAAACACACCGAGTTTAGGGTTTTGAGGTCTCTAAGATATTATATCACTACTTTTGGATTACAATGTAAGACGTAGACTTCATGCTTGAATCATATTAAATTTGTATCTTTTTCTCTAATGTTGTGACTGTGAGTGCCTGTTGTTTCTTGTTGTTTCTAGTCTTGGGCGTTTGTCTCGCACCAGTGAAACAAACATGTGAAATAACTCATAAGTGAGAGGAACGTTTCTTTACCCTAAAGAACTGGTGTTGAGGGCGTGAAAGAACGGGCTTATCATTATAAGCTTGTATAAGCTTTCTTTCTGCAGAACTCAACTGCAAGTCCTCTGGATTAACCAGCCCTACCAGAATTTTTAGCCTTTCTCTGAATGGAACTGTGGACTCCTTTGCAAACCCTCTAACCTTCTCCATATCATCCTCAATCAGTCTCTGAGGCAGAAACCAACAATGTTTATCAGCTTAAATGTTACACAAGTTGCAAATATAAACTATATGCATTTTGGGCAATTGAAGCACAAATTGTATGACAAAATTCTTCATTGAATACCTTGATGGAGTCTTGCAAGTGAGAAGAGATCTCTTTATCAAAATTCTCAGATATCCTAAAATATAATACAAGGCTCATGCCTTCACCATCGCAATCACTTTGGAACATGGCTACAGGATAAGTGGGGAGCTGCAATAAAATACCCATAATCAGTACTCAAAAACTAACGGGAAGTTAGTATCATGCTTTCTAATTCATTCAGGGATAGATAACCTGTATGTTAATGATCAGAAGCGATGGAAAATTTTCATGTGGTTGCACAAAAGGGAGTTCAAGGTGTTGAGCAATATGATGTATCTTTCTTGGGCAGATAAATAAATCAGCACCCATTGGAATATAGGGGGTGAAATTTGGAGCAGGGCTCTTCTGCTTATCTCTGCATGATCAGTTCATTTACGTACAAAATGTGAAACACAGAGAAAATAGGAAGACAAAAAGAGAATTTTAAAATGACTTTAAACACGCCTGAAATAATTTACTCCACGAAGTTTAAAAACTGAAGGCGAAACCTCAGACCAGCATCCTGGAGTAGGCTTATCTCCTTTTGAACATGGGATTTGAAATCCTGCTCTTGGCCGATATAACAATCTCTCAGCTGCACCAGCTTATGCGTTAATTCATCATTAGTAAAAAAAAGCAACACGCATTTTCAAATCATTTACGGGAAAGTCTCCAACATTAACAAAAACAACTGCAAGGAGTACTTACAGAATTGAGTCTTTTCCTCTCCATCACAGGATTTCCTCTTTACAGAAACCATTATAACTGTTGATTTTCTTCTATTTTCTTGAACTTTCTCTCCAAAGTCACAAGTAAGCTCTTTAAGACTTTTAAAACTTCCATAAGGATCATCTACTGCTTTCTTTGTCTTCACAGCAATGTCATCGCTCTTAGGAATCCCTCCATCTATTTTCAGGTAGCTTTCGTAGAATCCCTCGTACTTGCTTCCAGTATCTAGGAAGCGAGATGCAGCTCCATACTGAACCAATTGAGTACTTGGTTTCTGCCCAGCTGCAACCCCAGCAGAAGGAAACCCATCTGGCAGAATCAAAGAAGAGTTAAGCTTTCAAAAATATTTTGTTTGTGATGAGAGATGCGAGTATATTACCTCCATAAACACTACTGAAGTCATCATCAGAATCTGAGTCTATAATACTCACAGAATCAAACCATACTTCCTCTTGGCATATTCCTGCAAATTGCAATGAGATGTGTTTTTCAAGTTGGTGATGATGATGCTTTGAAAGGTGAAGTAGAAGGAAAGAACAAACCATTTGCATCAATTTGGCTATGGTTCCATTGCAGCTGAGTGAGATGGAAAGTCTTGTTTGAAGCTTCAGATCTTCTGCATGTAGTTGCAGCACCCTTTTCAAACTCAAGATGAACATACTCGCTAATATAGTCTCCTATTGCAGAATCACTAAATCGTTTAATGGGAACATCAGGAATAGAAGTGGAAACCTTTCCACGGCGCTTGCCAGATTTACGGACGTTCTTTCTGGTTTTTCTACTGGCTGTTGAGACACATCCGCCCATTATCTATGACAATAATCTTCTAAAACACCAAACTATTCAAGTGCTTATTTCGAAGAGAAGGCACCAATAACAGAAGGTTGAGGAAAGTAAAAGAACCTGCAATAGTTTTCCTGCCAAATAAAGAAGAAAAAAATCTCAAAAAAATTCAAGTTCTCTAATGCATATTATCATGGAGTTTTACCCATAACAGCATGAACAATATAACGCCCAAGTCTGAGCAGCAAGGTAACAAAATCATCTATCAGGAAAAGGAATCAATTTGGGGGTTTAATTATAAAATAGTACTTCTATGTCTAGGCATAAGATCAAATGATTTGTACTAAAAAACAGGAAAATGCAAAGTCTCTACAACAGGAAACAAAAGAAGAAACTTGTGTAGATACTAATAACAAAGAACTGAAATGATGTCACCAAATCAAAACCAGAAAGAAACGAAAACAGGAAGAAGAAGATGAAAGAACCTGAGAAGAAAGAAGAGGGGGAAATCCCAGCAAAAGGAATGAAACCCAAGTCAGCAAATTTGGATTTCCCCCATTCCTCTCTATCTCGCTCTCTCAGTGAGACAACAACCCAACAGTAGAAGCTGTAAATCCCACTAGAAGAAGTAATGATAGAGCAGAGAGAAACAGAAACTGAAGGGAAAGAAACGGCAGAGAGAGAAAAATCATAAACAATAAGACAATGCAATATACCAAAATTGAGGTTCCGCTTCCTTAGGATCCAATTTTTGATTGCTAATTTGTAGACTCTGTTCACGTATGTTTGTGTTCTTGCAATTATTTTTCTCCTCTGTTTTTCGTATTGTCTGTTGCTCCAGATTACGCGGGCAGCTTCTCTTTATAACGTCATTTTTCCCACGCGGTAATATTGCTTGATGAAGTTCCTGTTGTCGCACCAAGCTTTTATGCGCCGGGTGCCTGCAATTTTTTTTTTTAATTCAGTATTTTTTTTAATATTATTAAAAAATATATATTTATTAAATTAAAAAATTTATAAATTAATAAAAATCATGAGCTAATATATAAAAAAAAGATAGAAAATAATTTTTAATAATTTTTTTTCATCTGTTGCAAATTATAGATATTTTAAGATAGTAATTTATTTATTAAATTTTTAATATACCTATATTTAATATATATTAAAAAAATAAAATTTATTTGTTTTATAAATGATTTAATAATGGAGTAATATGAATAGAATAAATTGTAAAAAATAATATATATTTTAATATTTAATTACATTAATTATATTTTTTAATATATATAAAATATTTTATAGGAGGGAGTGAGTTATTATATTGAGAAATTAATCATAGAAATGCTAATGAGATCACTTTACAATTTCTAATATTTACACGCTGATAATTTTTTTTTTCAAAGACAGTCATAACACATTGGTAATAATATAATGATACGAGTTTCATTTTGATTTTCTTTTTTCTTATAAATTAGGAATCGGAGAATTAGAAAATTACATTTTTATAAGACTCATTAGAGGATATAAGACTCGTTAACAAACTCACTCGACCTTAAATCAAATTAAAATAAATTAAATTAAATCAAAACAAACCAAAACACTCATATAAAGTATAAGTCCATCCATCTAAATTTGAAAGTCTAATTTATGAGAGTCTCATTCGCGAACTCATATATCAAAAAACTTGATCTATAGCAGCTTCTACAACTAGAGAAATCTAAAATATTCGGCGCCGCCTCATTATTATCAAACAATATAGATACAGTCGATCATCCAGTCACTACAGAAAATTACCAAAAACTACCAAAACAAGCACACAACACCGTTGTCCATAAGAAAATAACTCTGCATTATCGTATGAAAATCACATGTCACTATCGATAAGGAAAAGCAAGTTGTAGAAGTTAAAAGGCAGTCTAGTATTCACCAATGCACATCGATGGAAGTGACAACGCGAATTCAGCCTCACAATATCATCTAATCACATATATCATATTTACCGAAAATTAATTCATACTCATCATTATTACCATATAAAGAGAATGTTCGATTAAAAAGAATAAATTTTCGATAATTTAAACAATAATAAATAAGATCGATCAATTAAAAAAATACTCAACCATAACATGCAAGATTAGTCAGAATAAAATCAAAATATAAATGATCCAAAATGAAAAGAAGATAGAGAGAAAACTCCCTTCTTCCTATTAAAATAAACTATAATTTCCGTTCCGTTAAATGTCCTGAAATCGCTGGTCGGCAAATTAAATCTGTATCACTATCCTCTCTGTCTGGTTCTCTCTCTTTCTTAATTAATTTTTTCTTTTTTTCTTTTTCTTTCTTTCATTCTTCATAATAAAACTAAATTCTTAATATCTCTAATAATGTTTTTTTTTTAATTTGTTATCTTAATTTAATTTTTATTATTCAATAAAATCAATTTCAACGATTCTGCAAAGGTCTTTATCATGTCAGAGTGGCAAAGTAAGATTTGTATGAATGTCCGTGCGCATTATGAAATGACTTTATGGAAGAAACAAAAGCAGCCGCACAACTAATTAGTAACTAATTAATTAATTAATCGATTAATTAAGCTTCTGAATTAGAAGGACAAAGGTGGCTCAAGTAAAGCCCACCACATAAATAAGGCTAGAGACAATTGGACAAAAAGAAAGCTTTAAAAATTCCCACATGCTTCCAAGTCCATTGCTACCAGAAGTTTTTTTTTATTGTGGTAGGACATGCACGAACAGAAATGCGAGCAATAATTTGTCCAACGCTTTTTCATGTTATTAGATTAATTATTGATAATTAAAAAAAAATAGGATCTCAAAAATCGTAACGCAAATATATATAAATTGAAAGTTTTTTCATCTGATCGGATTAGATAATAAAAAGTCTGATTTATTAAGTACAAAGAAGCAGACCAATAATATTTCTGAATTTACCACAGTAAAAAGTTTGACCTAGTGCAAAGAATCAAATCAACAATACTTTTAAATTTATCAAAATTCAAAACGGACAGACCGATTTCTTTAAAGATCAGAGAGGACGAGTAGACATCCTTAAAAGCTCGTACTACAATGAGCCTTTGAATGCCGACGTAGCCGACCTGAATGACCGGAAGGAATTCACTTTTATATAAGTTGGATAAATCAGGCACGACTTGATAAAGTCAGAGCAAGGATGTTGACCTCCTACGAGCTGATTGTCTCCTTGTATAGCACATGGATTATAAGTGCACGTACAGAGGGCACGAACTGGCCAGTCCCACATTTATTATTCTGTAATCCATCATTAATATAATGTCTGACACACTTGCATAAAAGTATCCCTACCCCGTTAGAAAAAAATACGGCACGAGGAGCATCAACTTTATTCAAAAGTATTTATACATCAAACTAACCATAAAAAAGGGACCTCTCCTTCTCTAGAAAAAAAAACCCATCTTTCTCTCTCTCACCGTCACACATAGAGAACCCGAAACCACTATTCTCTTCTCTTCTCTGTTTTACTTCCCTCAACTTCACTAAGTTTTCATATCTGACTTGAGTGTCGAAGTGTCTTTATTGGGAACTTCTTCGGTAGACTCCTGACCGTCTTCTTCATCTTACAGATTTCCTTCCTCAAAGTCAAGCATGGAGTGACCCAATGGACCGATCACAAATCAATGATCAACCCAACGATTCAAACCTCTACCTAAGTGTCCTCATCTGGATGCCCCGCGGAATCTCAGCATTATCAAGTGGCACCGTCTGTGGAAACAAAGGAGACTATCCTATCGTCGGAGTTTCCAAACAAAACCCATTGAGGTCCACATGGAAAATCAAGAAAAGATAATGGCCAAACAAAAAAAAAGGACCGAAGGGAAGAGAGATGGTGAAAGACCCGAGAATCACTAGCTACATCTAAAAGTCATACGATTGAAAATCAGATAGAGAAAGATGCTAATATAAGGAGGAAGAGAGATGGAGAAAAGACTCGAGAATTGCTAACGGCATCTAGAAACCACACGATGAAAGTCAGAAAAAGGCAAACGCCGATGTGAGAAAGGAATGCGACACAAGGGCAATCCGTCAGGCATGGAAGAGAGGTGACATGTGCGAGTTAATCAAACTGCATAGTTATCTCTGTATTTCAAAGTATTAAAGTTATCTCGACTAGTTTCAAACATTAATCCTTCTGAATATATATTTGAGTATGATAGTATTTTAAAAATAGCTTAAAAAGCTCTCATCGATAATTAATATTAGTACGAATTCTTTAAGAAAGGGATTATTTGCTTAAGTATATTGCTTTATGATTTAAAATCTGTGAAGTGATTTATGCATGAGAAACGTTATTTATTAGATTCTTTAGAATCAAATGAGATGATATAGTTGGACAAAATTAATATTTGCGTTCATTAGTAATATGAATCTACATATCTTGTTGTTCAAATTAACAACGAGCATTCTCATTACATATACTCTGTACAAGCTTCAATTTTGCAAATAAACTTTAAAAGTAAGGGCAAGGCTAACAAGCCTGGGAGCTATGGCCACAAAATAAAGAAGACTCCAATGAAATAGGTGAGCGGTCTTAGAAATACATCGCCGACATTAAAAAATCAAGTTGAGAAAGTGAAGACCCCAATGAGACAGGTGACCGGTCTCAAAAATTAACTTCTGACACCAAAAAGCCGAGTTGAGGATACAAGAAGCCCAATGAGGCAGGTGACCGGTCTCGAAAATAGACCACCGGCACCAAAAAGCCGAGTTGAGGAAGTAAAAAGGCCAATGAGACAAGTGATCGGTCTTGGATATTGATCTCAGGCACCGAAAAGCCTAGTTGAGGAAAAAGAAGTTCGAAAGCAGACCAGCGAGCTAAAGAGCTCGAACGATGAAGAGAAAAGTGCTCGAACAGAAACCTAGGGCTAAGAGCCCGAAAGATGACAAAGAGCAAAAGCGTTGGGATGAGATCCAGTGCTAAGTACCAAAAGGTCCCCTCTAAAAAGAGCACAAATTGACAACACAAAATGACAAGGTGAAGTATACCATAATCCTTTATTACACTTTTCGTTTATATAAATCTTAAAGTATAGTTATTTCGCTAGGCCATCAGAGCTAAGACAAGTTGTAAATGGCATGCCGACCTAACAAGATATTAATATTTCATATAAATGACAGGGCTGAACATATCCCACAAGGAACACAAGAAAAAGTCCAAAATACTCGGACTAACGTCTGGGGCAAAAAGCCCAAAATCTCCTTAAGAGCAAAATGCTTGGTTGAAAATCAGGGTTAAAGAACCCGGAGTAATATAAAAAGCTAAAATGCTCAGGAAAAAAGAACCAGGGCTAAAGAAGCCCGGAAGCTAACTAGAGAGCCAGAAGCGTTCGTGCGTAAAAATAATCACGGCTGAAGAGCCCGAAATAAGCGTCTAAGAGCAAAAATGCTCAAAAAGTGCATAAAAGCAAATAGCTCGGGATGAAGAATTAGGGCTTTGAGCCCCAAAATATTTATGGACAGATAGCCTAAAAGAGCAAAAATGCTTGAAAAGCACATAAGGATAGACAGCCCAGAAAGTAGAAAGAGCAAAAACGCTTGAAAGAGTAATCAGGGGTAAATAGCCCGAAAAACGCTTAAGAGAAAATAGCCTGGAATGAATAAACATGGCTTTAAGCCTCAAAACTGTAATACCCGGCTAGACTCCGGTATCGGAATTCCTACCGTCCGGAGGAATTTCGGATGTCGGAGACCTCTAGAAGGGTAAAACCATGTTTTCATGAAATGTTTTAATTTTTTTGATGATTTTAAGTAAAGAGGAAATGAGTTTTTGAATAAAAACACCCTTGGAGGAAACTCAGGTTCGGCCGCCGAAACTCAAAGTTCGGCCGCCGAACATGCATGCACTTCGGGAGTGCTTTAGGCCCCCGAAGGCATAAGTGAGGAAAGTCCAGGTTCGGCCGCCGAACCTCAAATTCGGCCGCCGAACATGGCATGCATGCGGAGGCACTTTCGGCCCCGAACGTGGCCTGGCCAGCCACTGTAAAAGGGTCCTTTAGCCGAAAACGGGCGAGCTTTTTCCCCATTTTCGGCCAAGGTGAGTCCTTCCGCCATTCCTCACCATCCTTGAGTTCTTTCCTTCAAATCTTTCAAGTTTTTTCACAAGCTTTTGCTTTGTTTTGAAGATTTTCGAGTTTAAAGCAAGTTTTGGAGCTTTGAGGTTCAAGAACTCAAAATCTCCCACCTCCGAGTTTAGAACGTCTCTCTCTCGATCTTCAAGAGGTAAGAGCCGATCTTAAGCTCATTTCATGTTTAAAGTAAGTTTTATGCAAGATCTATGGGGTAGAATGCATGTTTAGCTCATAGTTAGGTTTTTGAGTTAATGTTATGTTTTGAGCAATGTATGTTAGATTTGTGTTGTTGTTGTGTGTTGTAGTTGGGGTTTATGTTAGTTTGAAGCCCCTAGGAGCCAATGTATGTATATTTGCATGTTTTGGATGAGTTATATGTATGTTGATAGATTTGGGAGGCAAATGTGCATAAAGGAGCCAAGTTTCTGCCCTTTGGCAGAAACCAGGTTCGGCAGCCGAAGGAACTTTCGGCCGCCGAACATGGCTGGGGAGGCAGGCCTTTCGGCTGCCGAAGTTGCCCCCGAAAAGAGACTTTTGTCTCTGTCTGGGACTTTCGGCCGCCGAAGGTGCTGCTGAACCTTCCTGGGTTTCGGCTCTGGAGGGACTTTCGGCCGCCGAAGGTGCCGCTGAACCTACCCTGTTCTGCCTTCCTTTACATGTTTTTGTATGTTTGTTTTGAGGTGTTTTAGGGGGTTTTGGGGGATGTTTTTAGAGTTATGTTCTAGTTGTTTGGTCCCTCATTTGAGTCCACCTGTGTAGGTTCGGACCCGAGGAACCGAGGACCCCAGCAGTGAGTTCAGCTGCTTCTGAGTCAGTAGAGCTTCGGCCAGAGGTGAGTAGAATAAACCTTTACGTTTTTAAAGCAAATGAATTATACAGTTGAGCATGTTCATGCATCATGAATGCCATGTGATGAATTAGGTTGTTTGCATTAGAATTCACGAATATGTTGCATTGCATTTATGATGTTGATGTGGATTGGCTATTAATTGATCCTTTAGTCCTCATATGGTATAATGATGCTACGGCATGATATGGTATGGAAGTCCAGGTTGTACTCATTCTACGTCTCTAGCACTATGTAAGAGAAAGTCCAGGTTGTACCCATTCTACGTCCCTGGCACATTGGTATGTATGATATGCTATGTTAAGAGAAAGACCGGTTGTACCCATTCTACGTCCCGACACTTTGGAATGTAGAGGACTATTGGTGACAATACCATCCGAGATGTGATTAGTTGTGATGTGATGCATTACATAATGGCATGAGATTTAAATATTGTTTTCTATTATTCTGCTCACTGGGCTCTTGTAGCTCACCCCTTTCCCTAATCCCCCAGGATTGCAGGTACGGGCTAGACAGAGAAGTCAAGAAGAGTAAAGTCATATGTATGTAATAGTTAGAATGTGGACATGACAAACTGTATAATGATGTATAGATGTGTAATGTAATGATATTGAGGATTAGAAGTTGTGCTTGACCCTATGGATGTTGTAATCCCTTTTTATTACATGATCCTAGAGCTTTATTGATGACTATGTTTAGCCAACTCAACACATGTTATGCCACCCATTGGGGGCATTGATGAGATCCCACAGAGGGGTCAAGATATGATTATGTATATGTTCAGTGCATGCACAGGTTGAGTTTGGCGTATGATAGAATGTATGAAAGAAAAGTTTTAATTTTTATGTATGTTCTTGATCATGTATGGGATTAAACAGGTTTCCAGGATGTATGTTTGGCTTGCTATGGGTCCCGGCGGCCTTAAGTCGACCCGGATCCTAGCGCCAGTAGCGATCCGATTTTCGAGTCGTTACAGAATGGTATCAGAGCCCTAGGTTCATATGGTCGGACCTAGAGTGTCGGACTCATAGATGTTATAGAAGGTCAAGCACAATAGGAAGATCATGTCCACTAGGATAGGATGTGGAGTCTTGTCTTGTATGATGATGTGAAATGCCATGATTATATGCATGTGCATTAATAATATGTGATGAGGGTTCATGTGTGCCCACATGAACCATATGATGCTAATGTTTGCTTGTTATGTGCTACCTTTCAGAAAACAGGATGAGAGGAACTCGTCGATCTGCACGATTGACTGGAGTGCCACCTGAGGATGAGGGCATGAGCGCCCGTCCTCCTACATTGCCTAGGGCAATGTCAAACAGGTCCAACAGGGACAGGACAGTAAGAGACCCTAGAAGGTCTTTGGATCTGGGTAGAAGCAGATCAGTCAGAGGAACAGTTCAGGGAGGAGCGTCAGAGGACATGGGGGATGATATGGATGTAGAGCAGAGAAGGGATGGCAGTTTGGGAGTTAGTATGTCAGAAGAGGGAATGGGAGAGTCCCAAGGAGGCACTCAGGCCTCGGGATTTGTTCAGCCACCCCACTACCCACACTTCTCACAAAATCCCGGGTATTCGATGGGAGGTACATCGGATTACCCTAGCTTCACCCCTTATCCCACACAGATGCCATACCCACCCTACTACCCACCATATTCACAATACCCAATGTATCCACCCCCACCTTACTATCCAAACCCTACTTCAGAAAATGTTACACCACCTCCACCACCTACAGAACCAGCAGCCCCTGTTACCCAACCTTCTAGACCTAGCTCAGCCAGTGGGAGCAAGGTCAAGATGACCGACTACATGAAGTTGGGTACTCCCCAGTATGAAAAAGGGGATGACCCGTTTGTGTATCTTGAGAGGGTTAAGGTGATCACGGATGAGATTGGGGCTGATGACAGTAGAGCCATTCAGATGGCTGGGTTCACTCTTAAGTGCAAGAAGGCACGAGAGTGGTTCAAGAATTATGTGAACCCCAGAGTAGACAGCATGTCTTGGGAGGAGTTTGCAAACGAGTTTGCAGGATGGGCTTTCCCAGATAGTTCAAGGGAGCTGAAGATGATAGAGTTTGAGCAGTTGAGGCAGACTGATGAGATGGGTGTAGAGGAGTTCACAGACAGATTCTTGGAGCTGTTGCCATTTGCAGGGCAAAACCTTGACACGGATCAGAAAAGATCAAGGAGGTATATCATGAAACTCCACTCTAGATATTCCTCCTTGATCCAGTCAGCAGATAGGGGGAGCTTCCACGCCATAGTGGATATGGCCCGGAAAATGGAGGCCAGTGCCATCGTTCAGGGAACAGTTAAGCAGTCAGTGGCATAGCCTTCTGGTTCTAAGACCCCAGGCTCTTCTTCTTTCAGTGCAGCAGCTTCAGGTAGTAAAAAGTGGAGTAACACCACTAGGAAGCCCAAGAAGAACAAGTTTTGGAACAAGGTCAAGTCTAGTCTGGGACTAGGGAGTGGCTCAAGCTTTGGCGTGGATAATGCAGTTTGTGCTAAGTGTGATAGGCCACACAGGGGTGTTTGCCGAGCTGGGACAACCGCCTGCTTCAGATGCGGGCAAGAGGGACACATGGCTCGAGAGTGTCCTAGGGCAGCTTTTGGAGCACAGTCTCAGCAGACAGCTTCTGGTAGTGTGGCTCAGCCAGCAGCTCCAGCCATGACTCAGGCCAATGGCAGAGGCAGAGGGAGAGGGGCAGCCTCTTCTTCAGCAGGTTTCAGAGGTGAAGGTCCATCAGCTCCAGCACGGATCTTCACGATGACTCAGCAAGAGGCAGATGCATCTAACACCGTGGTGGCAGGTAATTTAGTCATTGGTTGTTCAGATGTGTATGCCTTGATGGACCCTGGTGCATCTCATTCTTTTATTGCTCCGAGAGCTGTTTAGAGGTTGGGGTTGATGATCTCTGAGTTAGAGTGTCCTCTCTGGGTCAGTGGACCCAAGTGTGATCCATCAGTGGCAGAGTCAGTCTGCCAGTGTAGTCCTGTGTTTGTTGAGGGAAGATGCTTGTCCGCCGACCTGGTGGTTCTAGATTTGACAGATTTTGACGTCATTCTAGGGATGGACTGGCTATCTACCCATGGTGCTACCTTGGACTGCAGAGACAAGGTAGTCAGGTTCAGAGTTCAGGATGGGTCAGAGGTTGTCTTCAGAGGAGACAGGAGGGGTACACCTAGAGGTCTGATATCAGCTCTTCAGGCTCGTAGGTTGCTTAGGAAGGGGTGTCAGGGGTATTTGGCTCATGTGAGAGAGCTTAGCAGTCAGGTTAGAGAGCCCGCCTCGGTGCCAGTGGTTAGAGAATTTCTATACGTCTTCCCAGACGAGCTGCCAGGTTTACCACCTGCTAGGGAGATAGAGTTTGAGATAGAACTGATGCCTGGAAGCCGACCGATCTCTATCCCTCCCTACAGGATGGCGCCAGCAGAATTGAAAGAGTTGAAGGAGCAGTTACAGGAGTTGGTAGACAAGGGCTTCATCCGACCGAGTACCTCACCCTAGGGTGCTCCAGTTTTGTTTGTGAGAAAGAAGGATGGATCCCTTAGGCTTTGTATCGACTACAGGCAGTTGAACAAAGTCACTACCAAGAACAAGTACCCATTGCCAAGGATCGACGATCTATTCGACCAGCTAGCAGGAGCGGGTTGTTTCTCCAAAATAGATCTGAGGTCCGGGTATCATCAGTTGAGGATCAGGGAAGAGGACGTGCCAAAGACGGCTTTCAGGACCAGATATGGGCATTTTGAGTTCCTTGTGATGCCGTTCGGGTTAACCAATGCCCCTGCAGCATTCATGGATCTCATGAACAGAGTGTTTAGCCAGTAGCTGGATCACTTTGTTATTGTCTTCATAGATGATATCTTAGTGTATTCCAGGAATGCAGAGGAGCATGCCCATCATCTGAGGTTGGTTCTACAGACCTTGAGGGAACATGGCTTGTATGCCAAGTTCTCAAAGTGTGAGTTCTGGCTGAGGAGCATTTCGTTCTTGGGGCATGTAGTGTCAGAGAATGGGATAGAGGTGGACCCCAAGAAGACAGAAATTGTGGCTAACTGGCCTAGACCCACTTCAGTGACGGAGATCAGGAGTTTCTTGGGTTTGGCAGGTTACTACAGGAGGTTCGTTCAGGACTTCTCGAAAATAGCAGCTCCTCTGACCAGGCTAACCAGGAAGAATCAGAAGTTTCTGTGGACTGACCAGTGCGAAAAGAGTTTTGAAGAGCTTAATAAGAGGTTGACTTCAGCGCCAATTTTAGCTCTGCCATCTAGTGGTGAGGACTTTACAGTCTTTTGTGATGCGTCCCGTGTGGGACTGGGTTGTGTACTGATGCAGAATGAGAGGGTGATTGCTTATGCTTCTAGGCAGCTGAAGAAGCATGAGTTGAATTACCCCACGCATGACCTTGAGATGGCAGCAGTAATCTTTGCACTCAAGATGTGGAGGCACTACCTCTATGGGGTAAAATGTGAGATCTTTACAGATCATAAGAGCCTGCAGTACATCCTGAGTCAAAGAGATTTGAACTTGAGACAGAGGAGATGGGTAGAGCTGCTGAGTGACTATGATTGCAAGATTCAGTATCATCCGGGTAAGGCGAATGTCGTGGCAGACGCCCTAAGCCGGAAGTCACTAGGCAGTCTATCCCACATCACGGCAGAGAGGAGACCAGTGGTGAAGGAGTTTTACAAGCTCATTGATGAAGGTCTACAGTTGGAGTTGTCTGGTACAGGTGCCTTGGTTGCTCAGATGAAAGTGACACCCGTGTTTCTGGAGCAGGTGGCTCAGAAATAGCATGAGGACCCAGAGTTAGTGAAGATTGCCAGGACTGTTCAGTCAGGCAAGGACAGTGAGTTCAGATTTGACAATAAGGGGATCCTCCGCTATGGGAGTCCATGGTGTGTACCAGATGACATAGGGCTAAAAGGAGACATTATGAGAGGGGCTCATAATGCAAGATACAGCATTCACCCCGGAGCCACCAAGATGTACCAAGATCTGAAGAAAGTTTATTGGTGGCCAGCAATGAAGAAAGAAGTGGCACAGTTCGTGTCAGCCTGCGAAGTGTGTCAGAGGGTGAAGCTGGAACATCAGAAGCCGGCTGGAATGCTTAACCCGCTACCTATTCCAGAGTGGAAATGGGAGAATATAGCTATGGACTTCGTAGTGGGGTTACCGGCAGCGTCCAACAGATTGGACTCCATATGGGTGATTGTGGACAGACTCACCAAATCTGCTCACTTCATTCCTGTCAGGAGTGGCTACTCTGTGGACAAGTTGGCACAGGTATATGTGGATGAGATCGTCAGGCTGCATGGGGTTCCTGTTTTGATAGTGTCAGATAGAGGGCCCCAGTTCACCTCCAGGTTTTGGCAGAGTCTGCAGAATGCCATGGGTACTAGGCTGGATTTCAGCACTGCCTTCCACCCCCAGACTGACGGACAGTCAGAAAGGACCATCCAGACTATCGAGGATATGCTTAGAATGTGTGTGCTAGACTTTGGCGGTTCTTGGAGGCAGCATCTACCTTTGGTGGAGTTCGCCTACAATAACAGCCATCATGCTAGTATCGGGATGGCTCCATATGAAGCTTTATATGGAAGGAAGTGCAGATCACCTGTTTGCTGGGAGGAAGTTGGAGAGAAGGCCTTGGCAGGGCCTGAGTTAGTAGAGATTACCAGCAGGGTGGTACCCATAATCAGAGAGAGAATAAAGACTGCTGCAAGCAGACAGAAGAGTTATGCAGACATCCGCAGAAGGCAGATAGAGTTTCAAGAGGGGGATCTGGTATTGCTCAAGGTGTCTCCAATGAAAGGAGTGGTTCGCTTTGGGAAGAAAGGTAAACTAGCCCCGCGATACATCGGACCCTTTGAAATCTTGCAGAAGATTGGGAATGTGTCGTACAAGCTAGATTTACCTGCTTCAATGGCAAGAATCCATCCGGTTTTCCATGTTTCAATGTTGAGGAAATTTGTGTCAGATCCGGACAAGGTTCTTAGTGAGCCTGATGTGGAGATCCAAGAGGATCTCACCTATGTTGAGCAGCCAGTGCGGATCATAGACACCCAGATCAGAAAGCTAAGGAACAAGGAAATCCCGATGGTGAAAGTCCTATGGAACCACCACAATATGGAAGAGTGCACTTGAGAGACATGGGAGTCCATGCTCCAGCAATACCCTTATCTTTTCTAAGGTTAGTTCTTGTATGTTTCATGTATGTTATGTGTATGCTATGCATGTGCTAGTTAAGGAACATTCGGGGACGAATGTTCTTAAGGGGGGGAGAATGTAATACCCGGCTAGACTCCGGTATCGGAATTCCTATTGTCCGGTGGAATTTCGGATGTCAGAGACCTCTAGAAGGGTAAAACCATGTTTTCATGAAATGTTTTAATTTTTTTGATGATTTTAAGTAAAGAGGAAATGAGTTTTTGAATAAAAACACCCTTGGAGGAAACTCAGGTTCAGCCGCCGAAACTCAAAGTTCGGCCGCCGAACATGCATGCACTTCGGGAGTGCTTTAGGCCCCCGAAGGCATAAGTGAGGAAAGTCAAGGTTCGGCCGCCGAACCTCAAGTTCGGCCGCCGAACATGGCATGCATGCGGAGGCACTTTCGGCCCCCGAACGTGGCCTGGCCAGCCACTATAAAAGGGTCCCTTAGCCGAAAACGGGCGAGCTTTTTCCCCATTTTCGGCCAAGGTGAGTCCTTCCGCCATTCCTCACCATCCTTGAGTTCTTTCCTTCAAATCTTTCAAGTTTTTCACAAGCTTTTGCTTTGTTTTGAAGATTTTCGAGTTTAAAGCAAGTTTTGGAGCTTTGAGGTTCAAGAACTCAAAATCTCCCACCTCCGAGTTTAGAACGTCTCTCTCTCGATCTTCAAGAGGTAAGAGCCGATCTTAAGCTCATTTCATGTTTAAAGTAAGTTTTATGCAAGATCTATGGGGTAGAATGCATGTTTAGCTCATAGTTAAGTTTTTGAGTTAATGTTATGTTTTGAGCAATGTATGTTGGATTTGTGTTGTTGTTGTGTGTTGTAGTTGGGGTTTATGTTAGTTTGAAGCCCCTAGGAGCCAATGTATGTATATTTGCATGTTTTGGATGAGTTATATGCACATTGATAGATTTGGGAGGCAAATGTGCATAAAGGAGCCAAGTTTCTGCCCTTTGGCAGAAACCAGGTTCGGCAGCCGAAGGAACTTTCGGCCGCCGAACATGGCTGGGGAGGCAGGCCTTTCGGCTGCCGAAGTTGCCCCCGAAAAGAGACTTTCGTCTCTGTCTGGGACTTTCGGCCGCCGAAGGTGCCGCCGAACCTACCCTGTTCTGCCTTCCTTTACATGTTTTTGCATGTTTGTTTTGAGGTGTTTTAGGGGGTTTTGGGGGATGTTTTTAGAGTTATGTTCCAGTTGTTTGGTCTCTCATTTGAGTCCACCTGTGTAGGTTCGGACCCGAGGAACCGAGGACCCCAGCAGTGAGTTCAGCTGCTTCTGAGTCAGTAGAGCTTCGGCCAGAGGTGAGTAGAATAAACCTTTACGTTTTTAAAGCAAATGAATTATACAGTTGAGCATGTTCATGCATCATGAATGCCATGTGATGAATTAGGTTGTTTGCATTAGAATTCACGAATATGTTGCATTGCATTTATGATGTTGATGTGGATTGGCTATTGAATGATCCTTTAGTCCTCATATGGTATGATGATGCTACGGCATGATATGGTATGGAAGTCTAGGTTGTACCCATTCTACGTCCCTGGCACATTGGTATGTATGATATGCTATGTTAAGAGAAAGACCGGTTGTACCCATTCTACTTCCCGACACTTTGGAATGTAGAGGACTATTGGTGACAATACCATCCGAGATGTGATTAGTTGTGATGTGATGCATTACATAATGGCATGAGATTTAAATATTGTTTTCTATTATTCTGCTCACTGGACTCTTGTAGCTCACCCCTTTCCCTAATCCCCCAGGATTGCAGGTACGGGCTAGACAGAGAAGTCAAGAAGAGTAAAGTCATATGTATGTAATAGTTAGAATGTGGACATGACAAACTGTATAATGATGTATAGATGTGTAATGTAATGATATTGAGGATTAGAAGTTGTGCTTGACCCTATGGATGTTGTAATCCCTTTTTATTACATGATCCTAGAGCTTTATTGATGACTATGTTTAGCCAACTCAACACATGTTATGCCACCCATTGGGGGCATTGATAAGATCCCACAGAGGGGTCAAGATATGATTATGTATATGTTCAGTGCATGCACAGGTTGAGTTTGGCGTATGATAGAATGTATGAAAGAAAAGTTTTAATTTTTATGTATGTTCTTGATCATGTATGGGATTAAACAGGTTTCCAGGATGTATGTTTGGCTTGCTACGAGTCCCGGCGGCCTTAAGTCGACCCGGATCCTAGCGCCGGTAGCGGTCCGATTTTCGGGTCGTTACAAAAACTCTTAAGGGCAGATAGCCCGGAAGAACAAAAATGCTCGGAAAGTGCATAAGAACAAATAGCCAGGAATGAAGAATCAGAGTTTTGAGCCTCAAAATGCTTAAGAGCAGATAGTCCAGAAAAGCAAAAAGTACTCGGATAAAGAATCAAGGCTAATAGCCTAGAAGACAACAAAAAGCTAAACAGCTCGAACGAAGACTCAGGCTAAAAGCCCACAAGAAAACATAGAGTAAAAGTGCTCCAACAATGGTCCAGGGCTAGAAAAACTCAAAATGCGACAAAAGCAAGAAGAGCTCAAACGGAAAAATCAGGGCCAGGAATACAGAATATGCAAAAAAGCAAAAATGCTTACAAGCGAACTAAGGGCAGAAAAGCCCGGAACCGTACTCAGGGCTAAGCACCCAGAAGGCGCAAAAGAGCGAAATGCTTAGAGAAAAGAGTCAGGGCTAAAAGGCCGAAAGAGTAAAAGGGCTTAGATAAAGAATGCAAAAAGCCTAGAAATCGGGGCTAAGCACCCAGAAGATACAAAAGAGCGAAATGCTTAGAGAAAGGAGTCAGGGCTAAGAGGCCGAAATAGTAAAAGGGCTTAGATAAAGAATGCAAAGAGCCTAGAAATCGGGAGAAGAATCAAGGCTAAAGAGCCTAAAAGGCCACAAGGAGCCTAGAAGACCACAAGCAAAAAACACTCAGAAAATATGCGCATCACAAGAAATTAAAATTTTTTACAACAAGAGCAAGGTGAAAACAGACCTATCACATATTTATAAATAAATTGCTCTTGAATTTCCTCAGATAAAGCAAGAATTCACCAGATAACTAAGATACAACCTTCCATGAAAGAGACCCAAGAAGGTAGACCACTAAGGTTAGGTCGAAAGGCCAAACCATCAAAGATAGACCTTTCGAAAGGAGAACCACCGACATCATATCTTCTATAAAAGACCACCAGAGATCAGATCTCTCAAAGGGGAGATCAGATCTCTCAAAGGGAAGATCGTCAACATAAGACTTCGAATACAAAGATCTCCAGAAGCAGCGATGAAGTTCACTCCCTTATTTCAACCTATGATAAGTCGATCAATTCAACTGATCATAATTCATAAGCATCAGCCAAATGAACAGGTAGCGCCAAATTAGCAAGGCAAGTTCCTTTTTTTGACGTTTATAAATAACCATCGGAGAAGCGAAAGGGCAACTGATAACGTATAAAAAATAGGACCCCCAAAATCGTAACACATGTACACATAAATCAAAATCATTTTTATCTAGTCGAACTGAACAGTAAGAAGCTAGACCTATTGAGTATAACGAATCAAACCAACAACACCCCTGAGTTTATTAAAGCCCGAAACGGAATAACCGACCTCTTTAAAGACCGGAAAGGACTGGCAAACCTTCTCAAAAGCTCGTACTATAACGAGGCTTTGAATGCCAACATGGCCGACCTCAGTGACTGAAAGGAGCTCACTTTTATGTGGGTCGGATGAACCAAATACGACCTAATGAAGTCAGGGTAAGGCTGTCGACCTTCTACAAGCTGATCGTCTCTTTGGTACAACATAAAGATCATAGGTGCACGTGCAGAGGGTACAAACTGGCCAGCTCCACATTTATTATCCTGTAATCCATCATTAATGTATCGCCTGACACACCTGCACAAAAGCATCTCTGCCCCGTCAGAAGGGGACACGGCACTAGGGGTATCAACTTTATTTAGAGGTATTTATACACCGAACTAATTCTAAAAAGAAAATCTCTCCGAACTAATTCTAAAAAGAAAATCTCTCCTTCTCTAGAAAAAAACCCTATCTTTCTCTCTCTTTCTGTCACACATAGAGAATCCGAAACCACTATTATTTTCTCTTCTCTGTTTTACTTTCCTTAACTCCACTAAGTTACCAAATCTGATTTGAGTGTCGAAGGGTCTTCATCGAAAACTTTCTCGATTGACTCATGACCGTCTTCTTTATCTTATAGATCCCCTTCTTCAAAGCCAAGCATAGAGGGACCCAACGAACCGATCATAGATCGATGATCAACCCAGGTAAATCAAATCTCTGCGCAAGTGTCCTCATCCGAACGCCCCGCTAAATCTCAATATTGTCATTTATTATTATTTTTTAATTAAATATTAATCATAATATTTTTTAATTAATAGGATAAAAAATATTAAACAATCACTCAAAAAACATTTCAAAGATAAAAAAATTTCACTTGAAGGATAGGGCCTAAAAGAAGAAGCATTGTTTATTTTATATCAACTTATACAAAAGGTTCTAAAGTTGGGAAGCAACGGATCCATCCACGTACAAAATAAACCCATATTTTATTAGGCAATGATTAGAAGGTTTTTGGCTTAGGCATCAATTATTATTGATTGGTGTGTGTGAGAGAGAGAGAAAAGCCGTGTGGAAGCAGTTGTGGGCATAAAGAGCGTAATCCGTCGTCGTCTCACCAACCCTATCGATGCAAAGAACCCACTTCAAGACGAAACGCATCGAAATTAATATAATAAAGAATTTAGCTGTATAATCACTGCCCATATTTATCCTTTTATAATAATAATAATAAGTTCATGTATCTTTGGTGGATTGATGAATGTGTGTAGATTGGAACCTTTGGGATAAAGATCATTTTAAATATTATTAACATTTTTTTCTTAATTTAGAACGATTTATTTACAAAAATAATTAAATAAAATTTTATAAAATTATGCATGATTTTATTTTATTTTTTAAAAAATTAATTTTTTAAGTTTGGCGTGCTAGTTTAGAATAAAAAGTCTTTTTTTTTTAATGTATGATTACATATCATTTAAAAAAAAGTTCACAAGATATCACGAGTAAAATTTATTAAATATAATTTTATTATTTCTTAATTATTATATTTAAATTTTTTCATTAATGTTAAATAAATCAACAAATCACGTATTTATCATTTTTTTTATTTTTTAATGACACATAATCGTCATTCTGTTATAGTGCTGCATGTCTCTATTATGCAGATTCGTACATACAGGCGTCCCTTTCTGCCATCTTTATCAAGCGGCCATTTAATTTTCTCCGAAACACATGTTAATAGAGTTGTGGTGCAGCTGGGTCTACTCCACTATTTTCCATCACGTTAGACGAGTTAGGCTCTCATTGGATGGGTCTACAGTCTCGGTCCGTTCGAACTGTTGTACCTGTAGATTGGACGATACATGATAAATCGGCCTGCTTAATGGGTTCTAATAGATTTTGGTTCTATTTCTTTTTTTCAGAGTTTAATCCCAATTCAGAGGCTAGAAATCCAACGGTAATCATCACTAAAAGCGAAATTGTAAAACATTAAAAGTAATTTATAATTAAACGTTTGAAGTGGTATAAAAAATATAATTCAGTTATTTTAATTTTATTATGAAATAAATTAATTACTGACATATTTTTTAATAAAATATTTTCTTAGTTTAGATTATTATTTTAGCTCTTTTAGTTTTAATGTTTATAACAAGTTAGTTTTCAAAATTTTAGTGGAGTATATATTTTATTATAATAAATTAACAATAAAAATTAAAAGAAATAAACCTTAAAAACTATAATTACTATAGAATCTCAAAAATTAAGATCTAAATGGTTGCTCCATATAGTGTATTAAAGAATGAAGCAAAATAACAACCTTGTTGGGTAAGTGCAAAGCAATTTAGATTAGATGAATGGGAATTTCAGCAACTATTAATATAATCATGGATTTTCCATGAATTTTGACCAAATCACAGGACTGGTCATAAATATATTTAATTAGTTTCCATTTACAGAAAATAATTTATATTTAAAAAATATTTTTTAATGAAATAATTTATTTTTTATTATTTAATTTTAATTTAAAAAATAAAATTTATTAACAAATTTATATATAGAAATTTTAATAAGAATTTCCAGTTATAGAAAATGATTTCATTTTTAAAAAAAATAATTTATTTTTTTTATTCAAAAAATATTTTTCGTTAACGTTTTAGTGCTTAAATATAAAAAAGAAAAATATTTTTTTAAAAATATTTTCTATAAAACAAACGGTGATTTAATCCTGATTGATTTGAAAACCATTACTATTACTATTGATGTCACTTAAAATAATTATTTAAAATTAAGAATTTTATTAAAAAAATTAATTTATTTTAAAATAAATTGAAATTGTATGTAATTTTATAATAATTTGTATGATTTTTTTTTAACAAATGAATTATTCTAAAGCAAGACATGGTTTTAATGAATCAATCACCTGCCCAATTATTGTGTTTTTGAACTAACCTACAAAACAACTTGTATTCCTACAATTGGTTTCCCCTTTGTCCAAATCCACAACTACTGCTGCTTCAACAGCAGAGTTTTTTTTCGTTTTTTTTTTTTTCCTTTAATGTTTATCATTCTGTTCCATATGACTAATTATTTTAATAGATATTAATTATTTTGGTAATAGAAAAGGAAATCAATCATTAAATATTATACTCAATTTTTTTATAATTTAATGATTAAAGATATATAATTCACTTAATAAATTTAAATTTAAGTTTTTATTCTCTCAATTTCTTATTAAAAAAACGTTATAAAGATTTAAACTCTATTCAGCATATTAGTGGTTTGATTAGTTATTATTTGTTTTAATAGTGTTTTATTAGATATTAGTTGTTAATGATCCGTTGTTTATATAGTATTAAAAATAAAAATATTTAATATTAGGGGTGAGCACTATTCGGTTGGAATTGAAATAATTAATCGAACCGATTTGATTTAATAATTTAGTTCGATTTTGAAATAAAATCGATTCGGTTCGATTTTGATTTTTGAGAATTTTGGGTTGGTTGGTTTGATTTTGGAGACAAAATATTTCTGTTGAATCGAACTGACCGAATTTTTTCAAAAATAATGTGTTTTATATTAGGTTAAACTTAAAACATAATATCTTGCTGTCGCAGATTCAAAGTTGAAACTTGAAGTATTGCAAACTCACAGCCGAAGACCTTCCTCTCAGTTGAAGCACTGCAGACTCTCACGACTCACGCCCTCACCTCCTCACCAGCAGTCGTCCAGTCCCGCAACCACCCATCCACCACCAGTCGCCAGCACCACACGCTAGAGCCAGAGTCTTCTCTCCTCGCTCGAGTCTCTCTCTCACCCACCCCCCACTTCGTCGATTGTCGCTTGCGATCTCTCTGACGCTACCTCAGATCTCAGTCTTCAACTCTTCTCCATCTTTCTCTATCATGTCTGCCATCTGGTCTCGTCATCAACTCATCATCATCATCGACCATCATGACTCACCTCTGTCGTCTGGTCTCATCTCTTTCCCTCTCACTCTTAGTCTCTCGGTGAGTAGATTTTCTAATACCATTATTTTATGTTTTTAACTTCACTTATTAAGAATTAATTAGTGATAATAAAATGAGATGAAGAGGAATTGAAATTGCATTCCCCCTATTTGAATCCCATCTTAAGTGAAGCCGTGAAGGATGTAATTCTAAATTTTTGTTGTTTGAGTTACTGTTATCTAATCGACTAATCCTTAAATTTTTATTGTTTGAGACTTTGAGTTATTAACTTATTGTTATCTAAGCCTTAAATTTCTGTTGTTTGAAACTTTGAGTTATTGTTATCTATCTTAAATTTCTGTGTTTGAGAATTTGAGTTATTGTTATCTAAGTCGGGAGAGTTATTGATATAATCCTTAAAAATTCAATGTTAACGATGATTAAATTTGTTTGATGAGAGAAATTGGGGAATTCAATGTTAATGATGCTTTTTGTTTGTCACTTGGGAATTGGGATGGGGTAATTGAAATGTGAAGTTTGAGTTGAGAAAAAAGAAAAGAGAAGAAGAGAATGTTAATATGATAGTGTGATACTATGAAAAATACGCAAGAGACTTAGACTTTAGAGTTTAGAGTGAAAAATAGGCAATGATTTGATTTGATATAGTGTGGTTGTGATTTATGATCTATGATAATGCAATAGCATATGAAGAAAATTAAAAAATGACATAAATGTCTTCTACACAAATGATAATGCGCATTATTTTTTGTAGCATATGATAATGTGCATTATTTTTTTATTTTTTTATTTTTTGTGACTTTTAATTCTTTAAACTTGTGTTTAACCATTTATGTTTTTAATTTATACAGAACAATCTTTATTTGAAGATGATAGAGATACAACAAGGAGTATCAAGTAATTCTTCTTTGACAACGTCTAATCAACCTCCAATTGCTTCAAGTCAAACTGAAGTAGGAGAAGCTACTTCCAAAATGAAGAGAAAGAGTATGAAGTCAAGATCAACTATTTGATATCACTTCACCAAGTTTGTCGATAATATTGGTGTGCAAAAAAGGCAAGTGCAATTATTGTGATAAAGAAATTTTTTTCTAATCCAAAAAAGAATGGTATTACTTCACTTAGAAACCATATGTTTACATGCATAAAGAACCCTCATAGTATGACTACAAGACAATCCCAACTGTTTTTGCAACCTACTTGTAGTATACAAGAGGGAGGGGGGACATATTTAATTACATTAAGTATATGGCATTTTGATAAGAATGTTTCGAGACAAAAACTAGCTAAGATGATTATTATTGACGAGCTTCCATTTATGTTTGTAGAAGGAAAAAAGTTTAGAAAATGGGTTGAATATACACAATCTAGATTTTGAATACCATCCCATTAGACAGTGTCTAAGGATTATTATGACTTGTATTTATAAGAAAGGGAAAAAAATTAGAAGACTAATCAATGGGTTTGTATTACTACAGATACATGAACTTTATTGGAAAAAATCAATTATATATATTTCACTGCACATTTTATTAATGATAATTAGACACTGCAGAAGAAAATTATTAATTTTTGTTCTATTACAAGTCATAAAGATGATAACATAGGGATGACAATTGAAAGTTGCTTACTTAATTGGGGAATTAAAAGAGTATTTACTGTAACTGTAGATAATGTCAGTTCAAATGATGTTGCAATTTCCTATTTGAAAAAGAAAACCAATCCTTAGGAGTTCAGAATTTTAAATTGTAAATATCTTCATATGAGATGTATTGCCCACATAATCAACTTAGTGGTTGTCGATGGAATGAAGGATGATCTTGCACCAATTAAAAAGTTCAGAGATGCAGTTAGGTATATTAGGCAATCTCCTACAAGGTTGTAAAGGTTTAAGGCATGTTATAAGATAGAAGGGATTCAAAGTAAGAGTTCTTTATACTTAGATGTGTCCACTAGGTGGAATTCTACTTATCTGATATTAAGTTCTGCACTAAAGTTTGAAAATGCATTTGAGATATATGCAACTGTAGATCCATACTTTAAAATTGATTGTAACGACCCAATAATCGGATCGCTGCCGGCGCTAGAGTTCGGATTGACTTAAGATCACCGAAGCCCATAGTAAGCCTATTATACATCCTTTTACACCTTATATGATCACACAGCATAACAAAAATATTTCCATTTCATTAACCAAAACTCGACCTGTGCATGCATCATAACTGAAAATACAAAACTCATACTAGAGCTCTTATCAAATGCTCCAGTATGGTCTGTTAGTGTATTTGCCCTAGGCCATTGTCTTGGACCTTTTTGTATGTCATTTTGGTTATTAATAAAATAGATTTTATTATCATTATTATTTGTTTGCATGTTACATAATAATGATTAAACATCCCTGGTTACTTATTATTATGGTGATAATAATAAAACATGATTAGTATGATTATTGATTGATAATTATAAGATGATTATATATATGTTGATATAATTCAATAATCATAGATACTTGTTAGAGAACAAAGTATTGGATGGACCCGCATTGAGATCACTACATGAGTTATTGTTATAAGTGAATATCAAAGTAGTTATGTCTTAATCCTTTGACTTGAGATTATCATAGTTTCCAATATAAGAACTGTTATGTTTTGACATAACCAAATATTGTCTTTAATCGGACAATCATAAAAGTTATGATTGAGCATAATAAAAATTATATAGAGGATATTGAACAATCAATATAGAATTTGTCCCTCTTTTTGAAAGAGATATCTTCTGGGCTTCTCGATGAGTGAGACTGAGAAATGCATGGCCGTGCTCAAATGAATTGATAGTGTGATCAATATCATTTGATTTTATCAGTCTACTTAGAGATCGAGAAATCACAAGTTTGAACATTATAAGTTTGACATTGACCATAACTTATGTCCAAACTAGATATCGTGTGACAAATTGATTAATACATATTCTATTTATTAGGTTTTATCGGACTATCGATCCTCATATTAGTTGGATAGTCATAATGTCTTGCTAGAGGCCGTTTATGATTTATGGGCCTGGTAGGACTGGGCCTATTGCCAATTAATGTGAGCTTATTGGGTCACACACAAAAGAATATCATTGATGTGCTATGTCATATTAATGAACTAAAAGCCCATTAGTATAATTAATAATAATAAAGATGTTATTATTATTAATATTAATTATTTATTATTACAAGATAATAATATTTAAAAGATCTGCAGTTTATCTGTAACTGTTATAGATAAAAGATTTTTCGGTTTTCTATATCAAAACAAACTATCACGTAAGATATTTGAGTATCTGTGAGATTGTAATAGTTGGTTATGAACACAACTCTTTTATGAAAAGAAGTGTGGGAAAATAAAAAGACTGAAAATGAATAAAAACTTCTTCTGCGAATTGTGGGAGTAACGTTTTTGGAGAAATCGTTTTTGAGTTGCAGATTGGGGAGCACATATCTTATCCTTCTTTGAGAGAGCTAGCACTCTAGAAGGATAAAAAACGTTCGTGTGGATACCATTGAGGCTGTTCGTTTCAAAAGCAGCACCATCAGTTCGGAATTGTATCTTCTCGTCGAGTCTAACAGGTTAGTCTCTTATCCTTCCTTTCGAAATAAACAAAGCACTCAAATCCTGTGAAGGAAACTAGAGATTTTTATTTTTTCGCTGGGTGTTTTGGGTTGCAGTAATCTCTGGGTTTCCTAACATGGTCAACATTACATGCCTCAAGGTTGGTTCAAACATAACTTATACTTAAAAACTTTTACATAAGAAGATCATAAACAGGAGATTATAAAAGGAAACTCGGGTAAAGCACAATTCTAATCCACAATTTAATACATGTCCACATTTATACTATTACAACGGTAATACCAACAACTCTGCTGACCTCCTGAGCTAACTCTGGTGCTGCGAACCTGGAGTTAGGAGAAATGGACAAGCTACAAGAGTCTAGTGAACAGAAATATAAATAAAAGCAGTTTGAGAAAATATATGATCGTATGAATGCGTCACATTACAAATAATTCACATCAAGATGGATTTATCATCAGTAACCCTCTACATATTCTAATAGTGCCTGGCCCATAATGGGTGCTCCTCAGGACTTCCTCTTAAACATAACATAACATACCATAGTGTCAGAAGCGTATAATGGAAAACCCTAGTCTTTCCCTTATATAATACTAGGGGCATAGAATGGACAAGTCCTGGTCTTTCCATATCTATCATAACATATCATAACATACTTGAGGGCTAGTGGGTCATCCAATATCCATCTACAATAACAACAAATTATGAAATGTATCATATTCGTGAATTCTAATGCAAAGCACCCTAGTCATATGTATACATAGCATTCGTGATGCATAAACATGCTTAAAATATTTACTTTCTTTGAAATAATAATTCAATTTAGTTTTACTCACCTCTGGCTGACGCATGCCTAACTCTGAATCAGTTATCTCACTGCAAGTCTCTACGGTCTTCCAAGTCCGATACTACACAGGTGGACTTAAATGATGGACCAAACATAACTTTTATAACTCTAAAAACTACTCCAAGAAACTCCTATAAATATACAAGAACACATGTAGAAAACAAGCTGAAAAGGGCTAGACAATAGACTTTCGGCGGCCTAAAGTTCCTTCACAAATTCGAAAGTCAAAACTTTGGAGGCAGATTAGATGGCCAAAAGGCTGCCTCCACACGTAGGTTCGGTGGCCGAACCTAGGTTCTCCAGCAAGACAGAACCCGATTCTGCCTTAAACCACAGCCATCAAAACACTTCCAACCTCACATGCAATAGCCTATTAATAACCGTATACACTCAACACACATAAGGGGCATTTAAAGCTAACCTAATCTTCATCATGCATCAACAACACAAGAAGAATCATCTATTAATCAAAAACCAAAATTTTAAACTCAAAAACACATAAAAGGTCTTGCATTCAATATCAAGCCCTAGAAAATAACTATTACTTCCTTTAAGAACTCCGATAGAAGAAGAGAGGTAAGGATTAAACTTACTTCTGGTTGGACACACCAGCATAACAATAAAAAGAGAAATTCAGAGGAGAAGAAGGGACGAGCTCCAAATATTCCAAAAGCTAAAACTTGAAATTCAACTCGATTCTTCAAAACAACATATAAAATTCATGAAAAGACTGTTTTAAAGGAGGATTTGAGAAGAGCAGGGGCAGGAGACTCATCTTTGCTCGAATTAGAGAAAAAGTTCTCTTCTTTTCGGGTAGAGCCCCTTTATAAGTGGCTGGAGAAGTCACCTTTGGCGGACGAATCTTAAAACTATATATTTTAAATATTTACCAAAATTAAGTAATAATATAAAATTAAAATTTTAATTTTAAAATTATTTTGTATATAATCAATGTAATCCTAATGAGAGTAGAATTATTATTTTATATATGAATTCTATTATATTAATAATTTTTAATTAATTGATGTTGTTCTAAAATAATTGTTATTATTTTATGTAATAAGATATTTTTAATTGATGTTGTTCTAAATAATTGTTTTTCTTTATTTTATTTAAAATAATTTATTTAGTTATTTTTTAAAATTAATATATCGATCCTCAATATGAAAAAAAATCATTTAAAATTATTCTAATAGATTTGCTCTGAAAAAATTGAAGTAATCAAGTAGTGATATTTCAAAAAAAACATATACTAATAATAATGGATAAAAGAAAAAATTTATTTGGTAATGAAGTAAAAAATAAATAAAATTATATATTAGGCCTTGTTTGTTTTTAGGAAAATTTAATATTCAATACAGATTAACACAATAATGTTAGTATTAATAATAAAATTTTTTAAATTTATTAGGCCTTGTTTGTTTTAGAAAAATTTGGTTAAGAAAGTAGGAGTTCTTTGAAAGCGTAAATAAATTACCCACTACACCCTAAATAAGTAAGTTTCTGAGGACAAATTTAATTTTTTTTATTTTATCTCAAATAGGTAAAATGTATTATATTAAATTAATGATTAGTATTAATGGTAGAATAGAGATATTTATATTATTTGTATTATTAAAAAAGTTTTACTTTTCATGAATTTAAAATATCAAAATATTTTTACAAGAAATAACTTCCTAATAAATATATTTTTTTAAAAAAAATTACTAAAAAATATAGACTATTTTAAATCAATCGAGAGCTTAATAAATAGATAAAAGAAAATAAAAAACAATTACAAACAATAAAAAGGCCTATCAATGGCCCATTTCCGAAAAATAGCCATCTAGGCCTCTATTTGAGTCATCCATTCTACTCCAGGAGAATTTACATTAGGGAGATTTTTTTTTTAAATAATATAAAGTTTGTAAGGTCTAATTTTTTTTTAATTTATAATTTTTAAAATTTTAACTTTTCTCTCAAATATTAAAAAATTATAAACAAATTATTTTAAAAGAAAATTTTACTTTACTTCTTTCCAGTAAAACTGGCATATGAATTTTAATTTCTTTTATAGATTAAAAATTCATAACAATGAGATTCCGTTATTAATTTCATGAATTATAAAGTTCTCTCTAGATAAGCCCTTTTCCTTATAAAGTATTTAAATTTTAAAATAAAATTAATAAATTTTCCCGCTTTCATCAAACTTCATTAATCAGATAAATAAAATGCGAAAATAATAAATGAATAATATATGAATTTCAATTCACATAAAATAAAAAAATAAATTTAAGTTCTAACTAGAAATTTAAATTCAAAAATTTATAATTCTAAAAGCTATTTTATTTATATCTCTCTCTTACCATTAAATTTTTGACATTTAGATTGAGGTCGAGTCTACAAAAAAAAAAAAATCTATTAAAATTTACTACGCAAATTGATCCATTAACACATTATTCAACCCGGAATTAAAGCAGATCGAGCTGATTAAAAGTCTAAACTTATCAAAAATGAACCTAACTCATTTAATATGACAAGGAGTAAAAGAGTAAACTCAGCAATGTTATGACTCTATCGATATGAGCGCCAAAAAGAAAATAAATAACCGTATGACGAGTATGGACAAACATATACGTCTATATGTATAACTCTGCGTGACAGTGACAAATGACACTGTAGAATGATGACGATTATGTATCACTACAAACAAGAAAAAAAGGAACAAAAGAGAGAGTGTGACCCTTCAGACTAAGTTTTTTCTTACACACATAAATTTTATTTTTCTCTAAATCTCATATCATCATTAAATATATAATTAATCTCTCGTTAAGGATAATATTAAATTAAAATAGTAATTTTTGCTAAAATATGAGTAATTTTTTAAAAATTAATTTTAATTTAAAATAATTAAAATTATATATAATTAAAATACACGTTATTTCAGTAATATTTAGCTATTTTCAATTTTTTTATTTGTAATCAGGTGATAATCAAATATATATTTTTTTTGTTAAGGATGTATTGATTAGATTGAGAAATTAGAGTCGTCCACTAGTTAGCACAGTGAATGGGCTAACGACATAATTAAATGCATCACATGTTTGTCTAAAGTTTAAATAATTAAAGACCACCAACTCCATCATCTCTTTTTATCACCCTTCCACAACTAGTGGGACCCATTCCCTTTACTTTTTTCACATATTAATTTTATACAAATTTTTATATTTATTAATAATTTATATATATATATATATTTTAATTTTATTTTAAAATATAAAATTTTTATTTAAAAAATGATTTTGTTATAATTTATTTATTTTTATAAAATAAATTATGTCAAATAAAGAGTTAATGAATATATAAACTAATTACTATCTTTTAAAATAATCATTTTATTATTATTACTGATTGGTGGATTTATCAATCTATTTTATTTAAAAAAAAAGGGGAAAAATGTTTTATAACCGTAGAGTAGGAGTTGGTAATCAGCTCCCTTGACAAATAGGTCAGGGCCTGCACGAGAAGAGCTGGAAAAAAAGGGAACAAGAAATAAAGCGGTTAGGTCATAGGCGATAGGTCACGGGTCACGGGCCAAATCTTTTTTTTGTTTTGCCACATTGAAGATGAGATGCCTTTTTGTTTTTATGCATCAATCAATTTTTATTTTTCACTCTCAAATTTAATTTGATAATAAATAAATTTAATTAAATATTAAAAATAAAAAATAATCATATTTTTTTTATTTTGCAATATATTTAATTATTTTATTAATTAATATGAACAATACCCAATTCAAAAACAGTATCCTAATTGCTTATTCCAATGTATTTTTCTTGTTTTTTTCTGTTGGTCTAACATAGTAATCTGAGATCCCTTCAGAATGTTACTAATTAATAATAACAACATTAAATATGATTTTTTGGGCTTATAAAAATCAGATTTTTGTGTAAATCTAGGTTTGGTTTTTGAATTCTTTTTTACTACCATGGACAATGTTGATTCTATTATTCTTTGAGTAAATTACTATAAAATCCTTAAACTTTTATGAAGTAAATTAGTTCGTCCTTTTTCTAAAATTATTCTTTTAAAATATTAATATATTTAATAAAATTTAATTTTTATAAAAATATACTGAAAAATTAATTATTAATGTAATATTAAATTTATTATTTTTGAAAAGTAGCATTTAAATAATCATTTTATTTAATTTGCATTTAAGTGAATTTTAACTAATTTATGAAGGGTTTAAAAATAAATAAATAAATAAATAACTACAGCCCACCATCTCTTGCCTATGTCCTATTCCTTCCTTCTGTGTCTCTAATGGGTCACTCTCCTTCCTCTTTGCCATTGCATATGGCTTCCTCTCTCTCCTTAGATGATGTAATTTTAGGAGAATTATTATTTAATTTTAATATTATAAAAAATTCACTAATTAATTTTTTTAATTTTAAAAAATATATTAAAATATTTATAAAATTTTAAAAATTTATTAATTAATTATTTTATTAATTTTAATTATTTAATAGTCTAAATTTTAAATACTCACCACACGAAAAAACTAATTATTGAATATTTTTATAAAAAAATAATTATTTAATAAATTTTTTATATTATAAAAATTAAATAGTAAAATTAATAGAATTTTATCATTTTCTGAATAGAGTTAAATAGTATTCGGTTTAAATAAAAAAATTAAATTAATTTAAAATTTTAATTTCAGCTCGGTTTAATTTTTAATTTTAAAAATTTTAATTATTTTAACTCGATTTAATTTTTAATGAGAAAAAAATTAAAAAAATCAAATTAAACTGATTAGTGATAATAATATATTATTTTTAATAATATAAATAGATTAAATTAGATTAATATTAAAATATTCTAATTAAATTTTAAAATATTAAAAATAAAGTATAAAAAATAAAAAATTTATTAAAAATTTAAATTGATCAAATCGAATCAAATTAAATTAGTTCAGTTTGATTCAATTTGTGATCAAAATCAGTTTGGTTTAATTTTTATAATTATTAAAATTTTAATTTTTAATTTATTCAATTTCGTTTAATTTTAAATCAAACAGATCGAATGCTCACAGCTACTACGGTTTCTAAACAGAAATAATCTTAATTTTATTTAAAAAAAATAAAAATGAAAACAAATAAACAACATTAAATATAGTTGGGTATTTTTGTGATTTTGAAAACACAAATTTCCAGCCAAAAAGCATTTGGGCTTTAGGGGGGGGTGATGAATGATGACAGAAACAGTAGCAAAAAAGTAGAGAAAATGGCTTTGAAGAAGTGGGGCTTAAGGTTTTCTATGTATTGTATATTTGCCATCCCTTTCTACACAAAAGGTGTCTTCTTCTGCAAACCACAATCCATGCCAATGTGGGGACATTTCTCTGCTAATGCTTGCCAAAAACACACACAATTACTCAGAGATCTTACCATTTCTACATGGTAACTTTTTGTTAGCATTTACTAAGAGATGGTGTAGAAGAGAGGTAGGGAGAGTGGTTACACTCGGCTACGGTTTGATTTTGAACTGTGAATTGAATCAGTTAATCCGTTTTTAAATTAAACTCAAATTTTATACTAGGAATTTCTCTCTAAACTAGAATCAAAACAGGTGGTTCGGTTTAATTTCAATTTAATTTAAAATTTTTGAAATAAATTATCTAATAAAATTATATCATTTAAAATTAATATATAGATAAATTAATTATTAAATAGATAAGTTCTCAATTTAATTGGTAGTTACAAGCCTCACCAACATAGTAATTGAAGTTTATAATTATAAGGATTAAATAATGAATTTTACTGAAATTCAAGAATTTTATAGTAATTTTTTAAAAATTAAATCAAACCGCTGATTGCTAATTGAAATTGGCCCGGAACCGAAAACCTTTGCCAGGTAGGCCAGAGATTAGTTGGTAGCAATTAAAAAAGTAAAACTAATAAGCTCTAGAGCAGGAGGCAGTGGGCTGTGTGACACATGATTTTGCCCAGTGATAAAGGTAACGCTACAAAAGATGCGTTTGAAAATTGGTACTTCAACTCTCATTAAATCTCAACACATATATACATATATACATTTTCAATGAAAATAAAAATATTATTTAAATTAATTAATTATTTTTAATTAATAAAAAATTACTATTTAATTTTTCTATTATAAAAAATTTATTAATTTATATTTTATTTAAAAATATATTAAAATATTCATGAAATTTAAAAAAATTTCATAATTATTTTTTTATTAATGTTAAATATTAAGTATTAAAAAAAGACTAATAATATATTTTCCAATAAAATTAAAAAAATAATTAATAAATTTTTTAAAATTATAAAAATTAAATATTAAAATATTTAACAGTTAAGATTAATAAAATAATTAAATAGTAAATTTTTAAAATTTTAAAAATATTTTAATATATTTTTTAAAATTAATGAAGTTTTTTCGCAATATAAAAAGTAAAAGTATATTTTTTAAATGATATATATATTTCTCCCAAACGGACAAAGAAAAAAAAAAAGTAAAAAGGGAGGTGGCAAGGTAATAATGGCCGTGAAAAGAAAACCAGATCACTGTGCTTCTCTCTCTCAGTCAGATCTTTGTTTTGCTCAAGTTGAAAAATAAATAAAATAAAGCTTTTGCTTGCACAGGAACAAGGAGAGAAAACCCAAATCCAAAATTCAGGCCTTCTCATCCTCCTTTTCATTATTTTTTTTTTCACCTTCCACAAGCTTTGGATGTGATTTAGCAAACCAAACAAAAGTTTCCTCACTGCCCATTTCTCTTTACTACCCAACACTCCATTTCATGTTGCAGCTTCTTCATCTGTTTGCTCCTTTTTTATGCTTTTCTCTTTCCCATCTCTCTTGTCTCTCTTTGATTTGACCCATGAGAATAAATGGCTTGCCCATGTAATCTATGCTTGGTTGGCAATGCAGTGGATGAATGGTGTTTTTTTTTCCTAGACAAATGAGGGAAAGTGAAAGAAAATAAGCGAGACCCAAGTCATCTTTTTTCCTGAGCTTTTTTCCTTTTTGTTCTTACCCAAATTATATATTTTTGTCCTGGGTCGCTGCTGCTGCAGCGTTAAGGCTAACAATGAGGAAGCATGGATGGCAACTTCCTTACCACCCACTTCAGGTGCTCTCTCTTTCATTCTCCTTTTTTGTCTCTTGTTTTAATTCTCTTTGTTTTTGAAGTTTTTATGTTGATTTTTGTAATTTTCTTGTGAAGGTGGTGGCTGTTGCTGTATTTCTTGCGCTGGGGTTTGCTTTTTATGTGTTCTTTGCTCCTTTTGTTGGGAAGAAGATTTTTCAATATATTATAATGGGAATCTACACTCCTCTGGTGAGCCATTTCACATCTCTTCCTTTAGTTTCTTTATGTGTAGTTGAACAGTTTATCAGTGGGTTGAACTACTGAGATCTGTGCCTTGTTTGCCTGTTGATTCCGATTCATTTGTTTGTTTCTATGCCCTCGATTTTTATTTTCCCAAATGGGTTTCCTTTCCCCACTCTATTTCTTTTGTTAATTTGGCACCTGAATCCCCAGATCCTTTCATCTGTATGAAACAGTCCTTACTTTCGTTGATGAGGCAATAAGTTGCTGCCTGTGCCTACTAACTAATTTTATATCACATGGATTCTAATTCTGTTACATTGAAGATAGTATTTTCTCACTTGTTTGGACAAAAGCATGGGACTGTAATTCTTATCCGAGTACTAGTACGGCTGTTATGCCTTTTAGGTTAAGATGTTTGGGATGTTTGATAAAGCAATTTCTTGGCAGTGGTCTTCCAATGGACTAACTATGAAGCTTGTCCCTGTAGAGATTGTGAGCCAGCCAATAAGATTGCTGAATCACTCAGCTTTTTGCTTTCCAGATAATTCTTGTATTGTAAAATTGCTATATGTTAAATTCTTCTTGAATCCATGATTTAAGTTGTGGGTTTTTTAATTCATCTTTTTCCATTCTTTTGTGGTTGCAAATAGAAAGAAAAAATGAAAATTAAGAACTTGATTTCACAACTTGGAAATTTAGAGGTCACATCTGGAAAGTTGTGAGTTTGAGAATCAAATTTAAATACATTCAACTTGTGTTGCAGCTAGCATAAGGTTCTGATTTTTGAAAAAAGAATCTATAGTGTGCAATGCATTTTTGGTTCGATTCATGTGCAAACCTGTGGAATGTCATTCTATGCCTGTCACTTTAACTTGGACCACAAATATGGCTTCCTTCAAGATTATTTTAAGGCTTAATTTGAATAAAATGTGATTCTATCCGCTAGAGTTAAAACAAGTGGATCAAATGGTTCTCTGGCATGAAAGTTCAGTTAAGCCAAATGGTAATGATGACTGTGATGGTAAAGCAAGATATTTGGGACTAAGACTACGCAATGGCTTCCTTAGTATTACATTACATGTATGTGTGTAAATGACACAAGAAGGGTATGCAACCTGTTAGGACTGTCTGCACATTTCTATGCAAGATTCTTTGTAAGGATATTCTTTTGGCACTAGATTCTGCAGATGAGTACATACTTGTGCTTTTGTACGTAACACACCGTGCCAAAAAATCAGAGTAGCTTGGGATATCTCTGGCTACTTAGATTTAGGTTAGAAGTTGGTGATTGTTGGCACTGAATCAAAATTAATAAATCCAATTCTACTATAGGGTTGTTTACATTTGTGTCTTGTATGGTTTATTTATCCTTGTGGTATATTAGGATATTTTGGTTTATTTATCCTTGTGGTATATTAGGATATTTTGGTTTATTTATCCTTGTGGTATATTAGGATATTTTGGTTTATTTATCCTTGTGGTATATTAGGGCATTTGCAATTTCTGTATGTTTATGTTGTTGCTAACTTATTTATCAGACACAGCATAAGGATTAAATTTCAGTAATGTAGAGGTTCTATGTTTAAATGCAAATTTTTTAGCGTTTAGTCGCTAGGCTCAAATGACTATGACAAGGTATATGTTAGTGAAACATGAATATGATTATCAATTTAGCATTCATTGAGTTTCTTTTTTCATTGTATTAGATGTGACTTCATCTGCTAGGAACTTGAGTAACATATATTTTCTTTTCAGATTACATGTGTCTTTGGCCTATACATTTGGTGTGCAGCAGCTGATCCTGCAGACCCAGGAGTTTTCAGGTCGAAAAAGTATCTCAACATTCCGCATGATAGAAAGCATGCTCAACAAAAGGATTCTAAGCTAGGTGTAGGCGGGGAGTCAGTTTCATCGATGCATGATGCAACTGCTTCTACAGTTGGGGGTAAATCTGTAAGTAAGGGATCAGAGATCGCAGATGCAACTTTGAAAGACCCTAATGCTGATTTTGAGCAGAAGCATGCAATGTTGGGACATTCATCTTGCCTCCGGTGGGCTTTCTTTCCTTGTGCTCTTATCTGCAATTTCTGCAGTTCAAGTGATGACTCTTCATCACAACAGATGAGTGAAGATGGGATGTTCTATTGCAGTTTATGTGAGGTTGAGGTTGGTAGAACTTTCAATTTAGTTTCTTGTTGTTTATTTTCTTTCTTTCTTTGTTATTATTATTTTTTTTTGGTAATCTTTGATAACTTGGATGCCATGGTCTGGTCAGTAGTTTTTGAGCAACATGATCTGAATAAGGTAGTGTAGGATTTTTAGGTTCTGCCAAGCAGTTTATAAACAAATTATTTGTCATTGATCTATTGGTAACAACCATCAAGTGAGCAGGTGTTTACATGCATCTGATTGATGATTTTAAGATTTGTCATATTACTTCAATAATAACAATTAGTAAAAGTTCATGCTTATCAAATTATTACCTTGCCAGGTTTTCAAGTACAGCAAGCACTGTAGAGTTTGTGACAAATGTGTGGACCGTTTTGATCATCACTGCAGGGTATCAAGCATTTAGATAGATGGACATTTTTCTTTTCTTATTAAACTTGTTCTAATGTTTCTTTAATTCACTTTAACCCTAATCCTGCAGTGGCTTAACAACTGTATAGGCAGGCGGAATTACAGACAGTTTTTCACCCTAATGGTTTCTGCTCTCCTCTTGGTAAGGACAAGTCTTCAAATTCTGCCTTACCTGGAATCTTCAAATAGTCAGGCCAGTCATCAAAAAATTACAGCTGTTGAGAGTTACTGATTGCCTGTCTTATAGATATTTCCATCCTTCCTGATGCAAGTTTCTTGATCCCTATTATGATAAAAGACATGATCTACCTTTGATCATTTGTTTAATTTATCTTCAATATTCTCACGCAAAAGCAATATCTACCTTTGACCATTTGTTTAAATTACCTTCAATATTCTCATGCAATTGTACTGGGGACAATCACAAGTTAACCCGTTTTCCTAGAATCCTTTTCTTGCTCTGGTGGCTTATGCCATTCTTTGTACTCAATAGTTCCCCAGAAAAATCCCAAATTCTTAAAATAGTTTTTGCATCCTGAACTTGCCTGCTTTCTTTTTCCCAACCAACTTTGGCAGGACTGAAGATCATCCAGAGTAAGACTTTTATTTTTCAAGTCATTTTCATTTTAATTGATTATTGACAGGTGTATAAATGGTTTATGCACCTTGGGATTGAGATTGCAGCTTATTCTACAATGGTTAACTGGAATCCTAGTACTCATATGCTGTTTTCTTGAGCGGAAACGGTTCTCTGTGGAAATCTCCTCCAAATTAGGAAGCAGTTTCTCTCTGGTCCCCTTTGTTATTGTTGTGGTAAGTTTTGTTTATCTATCAATTTGAAAATCAATAAAGCTAATTCATTTTTATTTACTACTTTTTGGTTTCTAGAGTCGAAGTAATGTTATGTATCTTAACATTCTTGTAGGCAGTGTGCACCATTTTGGCTATGCTTGCTACCCTACCTCTTGCTCAGCTTTTCTTCTTTCATATCCTCCTGATTAAAAAGGTAATGTTGATTTTTTTTTCTTATTTTATGATGACTTTTTGATGAATTTGCCCCCTACTTCCCTGATGTGTGGAATATGCACAACATTTTTTTTGAAATTCTTATTTCCCGGATAGGCAGTAGCCTTTTATTTTTATTTGACATGTACTTGTTTTGTAATTTTTTTTATCTAATGCTGTTATTGTATCAAGTGAATATGTCAGATGGATTAATATGATTGATTATTACAGGGAATCAGTACGTATGATTACATTATAGCTTTAAGGGAGCAGGAGCAAGAGCAACAAGGAGTTGGAGGCCAGCAGAGTCCCCAGATGTCTCCTGCCAGTTCACTCACTGGATTAAGCAGTGCAAGCTCATTTTCTACTTTCCACCGAGGTGCATGGTGCACACCACCTCGGCTGTTCCTGGAAGATCAGGTACCCATTCATCACTTGTCAATTTCTAGAGACTTCAATGGTTGCAAATCTGCTTATCGTACTGGAAGCATTTTAAATTTTTGACCCTTATTTTACTGCTTGTGCATATTATGGATTTTGGGGTCTGAGATGGTTAAAAATTTGCTGTTAATATTAGGTATAAGTTGTTTTCGTTTGAAATTACATGATTTCGGGAGTCTTGAGTCTTTAATAGGATTTGTATGTTCAACCTTTCTGCAATTTCTTCATGCTTTTGTCCTTCAGCTATTTGGCTGTAATTTGCACTGAAGTGCTTTTCTTCCACCTCTTTTTTCTTATATATTTTTAAAACGTATGTTATGGTTGTTTCTCATGAAGGCAAATTTTCACATCACATTTTGTATTTTGACATTTTGTTTTACCACCTTGTCCTTCGTGCCTGTGTCTTTAAGCTTTACAGAGCTCATTAACTTTGCACTTGTTGCTTGTATCTTTGATTTTATCAACATTGCAATGAGAGTCATTTTTTTTATTGCTACTGCAATTTCTTTGTTTCTTCCAGTTTGATGTTGTTCCTCCAGAGACTGGATCCGTCAGTTCCTTGGGAAAAAAGACAGTGGGAGAGGAGCCAATCAGGAAAAAGAACCCAGCAGCAGTAAAAATCAGCCCATGGACATTGGCCCGATTAAATGCTGAAGAGGTTTCGAAGGCTGCAGCAGAGGCAAGAAAAAAATCCAAAATCCTGCAGCCTGTGATGAGACGGGAAGCGCCTTTTGGACTAGGAGAGAGTAGCTTTGGTAGCAGTGGCCATCGGATGGTCCCAAGGCCTGACAATAATAGAAGGAGAGTTAACAAGAGAGTACGCCTGCCAGCTGACCTGCCTATGGAGCTTGTAACTAAAGTTTCAGGTATGGCTGCTGAGAAAGGTTTCACCGAGACATGTACAAGTTTGGCTCCTCTTCAGCTTGAGGCAAGAAGTGCTTTCCAAACCAGCAGAGCAATGTCAAGCTCAGCAGGGATTGTTGCTTCTTCTCCAGAAAGCAGTTTAGATTCGCCGGATATCCACCCATTCCGCATTTCCTCATCTGGAGCTGAGGAGTCTAGGAGGCTCACAGGTCTATCAGTTGCAGCTGCTGCTTCTCTCGGTGGAATCCCACTGTCAAGGTCTGCTAGTGATGGATATGAAGCATCTGGTGGGGAAGATAGTGACAGGGTTCCTTCCAGGATTGTCCAAAGGTCTACAAACTGGAGTAACTTTCTCTTCCGTGCGGATCAGGATGAGAGTGTTCTTAGATTGAAAGCATCATCTTCATCTAGCCAGGCTAACAGTAGAAAGCTTTAAGTGTGAGTCAATGATGAAGAAAGAATTTGGTTCATTTTGATTTCATCAAGGGAGAGAGCTCAACATTCTTTCATTTTTGGGCCAAAATGTTTCAAGGATTAAACCAACTGGCCATTCACGTTGCATATTGATTTGCGCAATTTAAGTTTGGAATGTGGAATCTGGGCTTTCATAAGCAGGACATGAAAATGCTGTAAAGAGGTTCAAGTATTTGTGTTTTTTCTTCTAGCCCGCAGCAGCATGAGGTTTCATTGCAGCCATTAGGGACTTGACAAGGTGACAAATTCGTTATGTTGTTTGTTTTTATCTAAATTGTAATCTCTTGCTGGGCTTTTGTTAGAATGGATTCTTGTAGGCGGCTTTGTATTCACTATTTTACACCCTCTGAAAAAAGCTTACCCATTTTAATTTTATTGTTGCCTGGATCTTAAGTCTTAAGTGCCCTCTGAAAGTTTAGAAGTATATCAAGGAGAAACTTCATTTGATTAAGGATTAATTTCACCTATGCCTAATGAACTTGATGAATTTTGAGCATAGATTATATAAAATTTTGGACAGACAATAGTAAATGTAAAGACTATTATAGTTCTCTTAATAAATGTCTTAGCTTAACGGTAAAACAAGAGGGGATGTCTTTAGCTTAATGTTAAAGGTGAGGCTTGCTAAAAGTGGGAGGCAAGATTGGATCCTCAGAAATGTAATTTGAGTTCAGACTCATTTGAACATTGCGAATAACAGTAGAGCTTGAGAATTGATATATCTGCAAATCATAGGAATTAGTAATAACTGATATGTTTACATTGATGATGTTATTGTTGCAGTGATTAAAGAAGATGCACGAAATTCACCTCTAAAAAGGCTAAAAGCAACCAGAACTTTTGTTATTGATTAACTCGAATTAGGAAAGGTTCTTTACAAATCCTGCTAAGATTATCCATAACAAATCTAACAATAACAAAAATGAAATGCGCTTGCAAAATAATGTTCCAGGCTCAAATGTAGAAACTGCCTGTCAACTTCTGGTATAATGAAAGTGAAGAAGGCAACAAAAACCATGTTTAACAGACTTTGAAATACTTGAGAATGCCGAGTTCACACTTTCCGAAGACAATGATGTTTCGCCATAAATCTCCTTCGTTTTGAGGTTAAACATCCAAGGTTTCACTTTGAACCTTTGGAATAACACTCCCTTGGCACAGGGCCAAAACCATAATTGTCCCCCTTACAACCAACTTTGTCAAAGACATCTGCTGCTCATATATGCATTAGGAAGCAATGGAAAAACCAATATTTAAGTTAGAATTTAGTTGATGATGTATTATAATAAAGGATACATTTCTTGCACCTGGAAAAAAGGAAACTAGGCAATAAGATGCGTGCCTCAGGTGTCCTGCTTCACCGGCACTAGGACAACTACTGCTCAATTTCAATCTTAGACCTTGTATCATTTAGAAACAAGGTTGCCTGATCTTTGAATGGCCTTTTCTTCCATAATAACACATGACATTTACAAAACTACTTTTCAATCAAAAGGGTGCCCGGTAATTTAATCTACGTCAATTACCTTGGAATTTCAAAGCTGGAAATCTGGCACAATCATAAAGTACTGCAAATTACTTTACTGCTACAGAAAATTTCCAAGCTGGTGAATGAAAGTCGATTTTGAAAAGCCTATTTCTTTTTGAATTCAGCACAAAGAAAAAAAAAAAAAAAAAAAGCAATGCAGTACGACTGTTACTCCTAAAATTTGTATCATTGCAGCTGGTGAAGCGTAATACTGATCTAGTTAATATGCTGAACTCAGTTCCATTAACCACATATGTAGCAAGGCAGCAGAGCTAGTCACAAGAATCAACAGCCAATAAAAAAAAATTGTTTATTGAACTAATGGGTAATGGAATTTACAAGTTTCATTTCTTTGCATAATTCTAGTGGGACTAATTTCATACACTGAGAAACTAAATTAAGAAAATAGCACAATCTGGGAGGAAGGTATTACAAGACCACTGACTAACCTTTTTTCTTGGTCAAGTATAAGCAACGGAGACGAGGTGAGGGACTTTTGCATCATCAAAAGGCAAGCTGATATACTCCCTAGCAAGTTCCTCAGCAATCTCCCAAGCAAGCTCCCCATGTACAGCCTTGCAATACATATACAGAACAGTATTTGCAGCAACATTGTAAAGGAACAACACCATTAACAGTGTTGAAGTTACCACAATTTGCACAACAAATGCACAACTCTTCCATCCATTGGTAGCGCCAATACCCAGTGTCATCCCTGATACCAAGCTAATGACTAACAAAAGACCCACCAAGAACTCAAAAAACAGCAATAAAGCCAAACCCACTCCTCTCATTCCATTTATGAGATAGCTACTCCTCCTCAATGGCTCAAGCCACCAACTCGATTCCACTACCACAAGGACACCTACGAGAGACCAATTAAGTTGCAAATACACTAAAACCAATATCAAAACAATCAAAACAACCCCAGAGAAGCCAATAAAATAAGGAGATGAGATCTCAACTTGAAACCCCGCCAGATGAATGGCCTTAAACACCAAAAACAGGAAAAACCCAGAAACGAAAAATATCACGGACACAATAATTTGGGTTAAAATGATTGTGATTAAGAGGGGAAGGAAAGAAGTGAAAGCCGATTTGATAGCGGCTAAGAGCTTGACGGGTCTACCATAGAAACCATGAAGAACGCTGTAGGTGATGGAACCAACAGCAAGAGGAGCAAAAACAAGGACAAAAAGAGAGAATATGAGAGAGAAAACAAGGTTGTTAATGGTGAAAAGATTAGATGGGTGTTGATGGAGGAAGATAGAAGTCGAGAGAAGGACTTTAGAGTTGAGAGTTGAGGATGGAGCAAGGAGGTTCTGAAGTGTGGGGAAGACACTCAAATAGAAGGAGAGAGGGAGGAGAAAGAGGACAGAGAGAGCGAGGAAATGGCGGGAGTGGGCGTTGATGATGTGTTTAGATTCAGTTAAGACAGTGCAAAGGTTTATAGGAGAGGGTGGTGGCGTTGCCATGAAAGATTAGGGGAAGATGAGGGAAGAGAACACAGAATAAGATGACTGATTGATCAAAATAGGAAAGCGAAGAGGAAAAAGAAGAAGACGATGAAGTTGATGGCGTAAGAAGACAAGGACCCAAAGGAGTCTCGCAAGAGATCCATTGGAAAATGATTTGTATACTTTTTGCTCGTCGGTTAAGATGGGCTTTCGCAGGCTTGTCCATTTCAATGATGCTAAGATCCATTGAAACTCAGATGGCTGGAAATGGATTGGCAGGTTTCGTTGCCCAAAGGCCCAATAGCATTTGTAAAAATGATTTGGGCCGTTGGGGTATAAAACTAAGAAAAGCCCAAAGCCAACTTTCTATTTATAACTCATCAGAATCAAAGTAAATCTAGAGAAAGCAGTTGGGCATCTTTTGGTGAAGTGAAAACTGAAAACTCATAGGTACAAAAGCTTGCTCTTCATCCTTTTTAACTTCATCTTTATTTATTGATGATTCCGCCTGAATGGCTGAAAATAACTCTCTGCTGGGTTACACCAAAGCAGAGTTCTTTTACAAAACAAGATAAAAAGAAAGGAGATAGCCCTAGAGTCACCTGATGTAACATGGGATTGGACAGCACGGGAAACAGAGGCAAGCTCATAGAGCCATCAAGTGTTAAAATTTTCTGAGAAGACAGTGGTCCTCGTCTGCCCAAAGCCTGAGTTGACAACTAAAGGGATGGGATGGGAGAATTGGGGTTGTGATGGGACCATTAGTGCAACCAAATAAATAAATAATCAGTTGTTTGTTGTTTGATTGCATGTCTGTGACTCTGATATTACGGGTCATCACTTTCCCCCATACGCCTCTCTCTCTCTCTTTTCTATCACCGACAATTGGATTCCTTCTCGTAGGAGTGCTTTGATCTCTGTGTCTGCTGCTTATAAATCGTTGAAAAATCGTCTACAATTTCATGCTCGTAGATAATCTTGAATTTGATTTTTTTTTAAATTTTTTTCTAAATTAAGAAATTTAATTTAATAATTGAAAATTAACCTTCTTAATTTTCTAGTTAAATAAAAATAAAATAAAATTAATTAAGTTGGAGAGGGGGGACTTGGAGGAATTGACACAAATCTCACTAAACATTAAATAAAAAAATATAAATCCAATTAAATTCATCCACTTTTATTTCATAATTAAATAAATTTAATTATTTTTTATATAATAAAATTTCATTTTTATAGTTTTAAAAATAATTTACTATATCTATATATTTTTAAATTTTTATATTAATTAAAATACTAAATTTTTTATATTTTAAATTATAAAAATAATATTATATTAAAAATTATTTAACTCTTAACAAATATACAGAAATTTAATTGACTAAAGTTTAATTGAACTTTGAATGAGAGAGCTTGTCTTCCCTGTTTGGGAGTTGAAAAGTCTTCCCTGTTTGGGAGTTTTTGTCTTGTCTTCTATGATAAGATTTCCTATGATTTGTTGTTTTTTTTAGAATTTCTTCATGGCAACTGACGAGAATGCGGTCTCAGTGGAGATGGCGGGTTTATCTGTTGATGGCGAGGTGGATGATGCTGACGGCCTAGTTTTCGGGGTTGATGATGGTGTAATCGGCCAGGAAGATCAATGAGTTGTATTAGTTGGAACTGTCGTGGGCTTGACAACCCACAAGCAGTTCAGGTCCTGAAAGAGATGGTTAGAGTTAAGAGGCCAAATTTTCTTTTCTTAATCGAAACTTTATGTTGTTCTGCTCGGGTGAATGAAATAAAAGATTTGTTGGCTTATGATGGTTTCTTCAGTGTGGATTGCTTGGGTCGTAGTGGGGGTCTGGCTTTACTGTGGAGATCGGTTTCTTCTATTACTCTTCTTAGCTCATCGCAACACCATATTGACACTGAAGTTTTTATTGAAGGGGTTGGTAATTGGCGCTTGACAGGCTATTATGGCGAGGCTGATCGGAACTTTCGTCATTTATCTTGGCAACGGTTGCGTATGTTGGCATCTCATCATGAAGCACCCTGGGTGTGTTTAGGCGATTTCAATGATATTCTATCACCTTCTGAGAAGCGAGGTGGTCGTCCTCAACCTTCACGTTTGATTAATGGCTTTCGGGATGCGCTTTCTGATTCTGGTCTTATTGAATTCCCCATGATGGGATATCCTTTTACATGGGAGCATGGAAGAAATAGTGATGGCTGGGTGGAATCTAGGTTGGACCGTGTTTTTACTAATGCTCAATGGTGTACCAGGTTTTCTAATTCTACTGCTGAAGTGTTGGGTTTCTCTACTTCGGACCATCTGCCTATTCTTCTTGCTGTCAGATGCTTTGTGGATCAACGCCATACTCATCGTTTCCGATTTGAGAATACGTGGCTCCGTGAGGCAGGGTGTCGGACCTTAATTTCAGATATTTGGCAACTTTCTCCAGATATGGACGTTGAGGGTAAGCTTGTGGCCTGTCGTACTGCTTTGAAATCGTGGGGCATGAATCTTAGACTTCTGCATAAAGCTGAGATGGACGAGAGTCTTGCTATTATGGCCCGTTTACGCGGCTCTCGGCTACAGGTGCATATGGATGAGTTTTTACGAGCCAAATCCTGTTTCTTTCATCTTTTAAATCTCCGTGAGATCTTCTGGAAGCAACGTGCCAAGCAATTTTGGCTTAAAGAGGGTGATGCTAATACTCGGTTTTTCCACAATGCTGCTTCTGCTCGGAAAAGGAAAAATACAATTGTTAAATTGCTGGATGATTCGAACGTATGGCATGATAAGAATTCGGGTCTGGAGGAGGTGATGTCTGGATATTTTATGTCTCTCTTTACTTCTCATGATTGTAATTCTGAACCAGTTTTGCAGTGTGTTCCATTATTAGTGTCACATGATCAGAATGCATCTCTTTTAGCTCCTTACAGTTGTGACGAGGTAAAATCTGCAGCTTTTTCTATGAAAATTGATAAATCTCCTGGGTTAGATGGTTTCAATCCTGGTTTTTTCCAGCATTATTGGGATATTATTGGTGAGGATGTGTCTCATTTTTGTATTGATTGCTTGCATTCAGGGTCTCTCCCGCCGAAGTTGAATGAGACTGCTTTAGTTTTGATACCTAAGAAGTGTGTCCCTGAGCGAATGAGTGATTTGCGTCCTATTGCCCTCTGTAACGTGGTTTATAAGATCATGACTAAGATGATAGTTAACCGGCTTAAGTCCATCTTGCCGTCTATTGTCTCCGAAAGCCAGAGCGCTTTTATTTCTGGACGTAGCATTCAGGACAATATAATCTTAGCTTTTGAGGCTATGCATGGATTTAATATATTTCATCGAAAGAAAGAGTTATCTGGGGCCCTTAAAATGGACATTAGCAAAGCCTATGATAGACTAGAGTGGGCTTTCATTCGTGACATGCTCATCCGCATGGGGTTTGCGCAACGATGGGTTACTTTGGTGTTTTCTTGTATCTCTACTGTTCGTTATTGGATTCTGCATGATGGCAGGGAAATCGGCCCTATCTTACCAACGAGGGGACTGAGGCAAGGAGATCCCTTGTCGCCTTATTTATTCATTCTTTGTGCTGAGGGGCTATCCCGCCTTTTACAAGACAGTATAAACCGTGACAGTCTTCATGGGTTCAGGATATCACGGGGTGGCCCGCAGATCTCCCACCTTTTTTTCGCGGATGACAGCTTGATTTTCTTCAGAGCAAATGTTCAAGAGGCGTTGGAGCTCAAGCGTATTCTTCGTATCTATGAGAACGCATCTGGACAATTGGTTAACTTTCAAAAATCATCTCTTTCTTTCAGCAAGTATACTCCTGTGGCTCTTCGGGTTTCTATCTGTTCAGTGCTCCAGATTGAGGAGAAGCCGAATTTGGGTAATTATTTGGGACTCCCTTCTCATGTTGGTAGTAACAAGAGGGAAGTGTTCAGTTTTGTTAAGGATCGTTTGTGGAAGCGGCTGAATTCATGGAAGCATCGTGCGCTGTCCCAAGCAGGTAAGGAGGTCCTCTTGAAAACAGTCCTCCAAGCTATGCCAAACTATGTTATGAGTTTGTTTTTATTGCCTCGGACTTTATGTGCTGATTTGCAGCGTATGATGACTCGGTATTGGTGGAGTAAGGGTGCTGATCAAAATCGTGGTATTCACTGGCTGGGTTGGCATAGAATGGCGAAGCACAGACTTGACGGCGGGTTAGGTTTTAAATCGCTCCATGATTTTAACTTAGCCATACTTGGTAAGCAGGGTTGGAACATTATTAACAGGCCTCATTCTTTAGTGGCCCGCGTTCTTAAGGCTCGTTATTTTCCAACAACATCTTTTTTGGAAGCATCTTTGGGCCACAATCCTAGCTTTTTGTGGCGTAGTATATGGGCGACTCAGAGTTTGGTTAAAGCTGGTGCTTATTGGAGAATTGGGAATGGCAGGTCAGTTTCTATTTGGACTCACCCTTGGTTGAAAGAGGCGCCCGACTTATTGGTTTCTACACCCCCTCCTCCGAACTGTACTCTTTCTGTTGTTGCAGATCTTATGATCGGCTATAGATGGAATGAGAGTTTAATAGCTCAGTTGTTCAATGATAGAGACAGGAGTTGTATTTTGAACATCCCTCTAAGTCTTTCTTCGCATCCAGATGCGTAGTGCTGGAAGTTTGCGTCCAAGGGTCACTATTCTGTTAAGAGTGCTTACAGATTTTTGGTTGCTGGGTTTCGACATAGGGAAGGTAGTGAGATATGGAGTCGTTTTTGGAAGACGAAGGTGCCTCCTAAAGTGCTTAATTTCTGCTGGCGTGCTTTAGTTAATGTAGTTCCTTGCCTCTCTTTGCTTCAGTCCAGGAGAGTTCCGGTTGATTCGATGTGTCCGTTGTGTCATGAGGCTCCTGAGACTATCCTACATATTCTTGTTCAGTGTCCTTTTGCCCGCAGTTGCTGGTTGAGTTCGCCTTTGGGTTGGCCTGCATTCTCCGCTGCCTCTCTTTGGGAGTGGTTCTCTTCAGCCTTCCTCACTGCTTCTGCGGAGAATGCTTCCCTTATTCTAATGATATGTTGGGCTTTGTGGCATAACAGAAATAATGTTGTTTGGAAAGCTCAGGGTCGAACTGCGAGTGGTGTGTTCTTCATAGCACTGAATTTTTTGCAGCAATGGAGGGAGGCCTGTTCTGATTCTACCAGCTGCACCAATGTTGTATCGGCTTTGACTGTTTGGTCTCCTCCACCGCTGGGTTGGATTAAGGTTAATATTGACGCCTCTTTAAACTCGCAACGAAGTTCGCTAGGCTTTGGCTGTGTAGTCCGAGATGCTAATGGTAGCTTTATAGCGGCTAAAGCAGGCTGTTTTTGCAGTCAGATGGAGGTTAAGTGTGCTGAGGCAGTGGCTTTTCGAGAGACATTGAGATGGATTAAAGAGTGCGGATGGGATCGAGTTCTTTTCGAATCGGATGCTCAGGTTCTTATTGTGTCCATTAACAATGCTTCATTAGATGATTTATCACCTTTTGGTCTTTTGGTTCAAGATTGTAAATTGCTTCTATCCAGTTATGAGGAAGCAAGATGTGCTTTTATTCATAGGTCTGCGAATGATGTCGCTCATGTTCTAGCAACATCGGCTCATTCTGAGTCAGGTCAAGGAGTTTGGGTTCATGTTCCTCCTCCTCATATAGCTTCCTTGATCGCTTTGAGTTAATAATATTTTTTTCATTTTCAAAAAAAAAAAAAATTTGAACTTTGAATAAAACCTCGCTGCAACATACCAAGAGAGAGGACAACCTTCTCTCACACTTTCAACCGGTGATGGGAAGGTCAGAAAACGGCAGATCTGTTATAAAATCCTCTTTCTTTCAAGTGCAAGACTTGTAATAGAATAAATGCTAAAAGCATATTAAAAAAATAGTTGCTCCGTATTATAATTTTTATTTATTTAATTTATATATATATATATATTAAAAAATAATTATTTTATTAATTTTTAATTAAATTTTTTTAAAATACATTAAATTTTATTAAATATTAAAAAATTTAAAAGTAAAATAAAATAAAAATAGTTAATTTATATATTATTATAATTTTAAAAAATAAATAATAATTTTAAAATAATTAAAAAAATTGTCACAAGAGAATAATAATAAAGAGGATAGACTCGTGACAATATAAAGAATAGATTTTCCAATTATATAGCGTGTAAACTAAATTTTAATTCTTAAATTTTTATTTAATTAAGATGTAGTTGTTATATTTTTAAAATTAAATTCTTAAAATTTTTTATATTTAATCTATTTAAAATTATAATTATTCTATACATTATAAATATTAATTAAAACCAATGAATAATTAATTTTTTTTAAAAAAATATAATTTCTTTTTAAAATACTCTTTATAATATTTATTACTATTTTTAAAAATTATAAATATTAAAATATTCTAATAAATAAAAGTTAAACAATAAAAAATATTAAAAATTAGTGAAATAAAATATTATAAATAAAAATTAATTGAGATTTAATTATTCTTTTAAATTAAAAAAATTATAATATTTAAATTATAATATAAGAGGTCAGATTAATTATAAAAAAATATTAATATATAATTTTAAAAATATAAAGTAATAAAGATATATTTATATTTTTAATAATAAAAATAAATGGAGAAATTTTAAATTTAAATAAATTAATTAGAAAAAAATTTAAATATTTAATTTTAAAATTATAAAAATATCCATTAATTATATTAAAATTTAAATATTAAAATGTAATTTATTAAAAAAATTAACATATTGCGGATCCTCAAGTCGAAATCCTCGTTAGTCTCTTACTAAACAGGGCCAAAGCTTCGGAAAAAAAAAAAAAGGAGCGAAAGTTATTTAAAGAATAGTCATTTTAGTCTTTTTCTTCTTTATGGTTGAAATTGATTAAAAAAATTAATTAATTACTATGTTTTTTAAATGAAACGGTCGGAATGGGGGGCCCTCTATCTCTGAGTACATTGGCGGTCCCATCTTCTAATGGCCGTGCAGTACTTAACAGTGGAGTCATTCTCATGCAAAACACCAGAAACGTAAAGAAGAAAAAGATTAATAAAAAGCAAAGCAAATGAGAGAGACAAAAGGGGAAGTCGAAAGACAGCGTAGTGGTGGCTTTTCTTTTGTTCTTTTCTTCTCTCACTGTTTAATCGCTGGCATGCACTGCCATTCACTGACCTGCTCTGCGGCTGCGTCTCCCTTTTTTTTATACTCAGCTTTACCTTTATCCTTTTTTTTTTTAAATTATCGAAGAGTACATTCCCCTCTTTACCGTCTTCCTTTTTCAATGCATTGAAATCAAAGAAAGCAAGAATAGGACATTCACAAAACTGAGTCTTATTTTCTTGTCAACTATGAGAAAGTTCATACTAATTTGCTTCATCTGTTAAGGTCACTATTTAATATATGAATTCATTCCTGGATTAGCCTGCCTATGTTTTCTAATAATTGGAACTACATCTGTGTAGAAGATATAACTGAAATCAGCAGTAGAACATGAGATTCTTTACTTTCTCACTGAGCTTCGGTAGAGGTGTTGCTTTTGGTGGGGAAGCTCTTGAAATCGTACAAGCATTTCTCATGGACGACTCAGACCGTTCAATGTAAAGCCTGCCCCTGTATGCAGCTAAGTGGGCGTAGTAAGCAGGAGGCACCAAAGAAACTGGCTTGGTGCATCTTACAAATGTGTAGCAGAGATTGTATACCAACTTCTGTAATTCATCAGAAGTGAATTGGTTCTCATCCCACAACACATGGTAATGTGTTGGCCTGCTTGTTCCTTTCACCCCCCAATGGCTGCACAAATAAAAATCAAATTCCTTTGGATGTGTAATCACAGTGTCCACAACTGTCCCTGGTGGGATATTTTCATTGTAAAACTGGTCCTGAATAGAAGAAGATAGATCTGTTTCGCAGGGAAACAACCTTGTATGATGCCTCTTTTGGACAACTGCAAAGGTAATGGGAGGTTTATAACAAGGGAATCTAGAACAAGCTTCTCGAATTGATTTCAGCTCTTCTTGGAGAACCTTATGAAACTGAGTTTCACTTACTCCATCCCTGAAGAACATTATCCTTTTGGGAAGTTTGTTTGCTTCTTTGTAAAAATCATCTAGCAATTCTTTCACCATTGAACCAAGATCCTGGATGATTTCTTGGCGATGCGTTTGCGACCTCATTCGAGATGCATACTTATTTGCTGCTGGCCAGTTCATGCTACCAACAACAGCAGCAACTGATGGACTGAAGTCATCGAGAGGGTGAGGATGAGTGACGTCAGCTCCCATGAAGATCACGGGCTCGTCGGAATGAAGAAGGCGGGGAATCTGAGAGGGTAATGAATTGTACAAAGCAACTGTACATCCTCCAAGTTTGGCATTGATCTTGAGAGACAAATTGGAAAGAAATTGTGAACTCAACTTGCCAAGATTTGTAAACAAGCAGCACTGGCTTACAACACCTACATTTGTCTCTGCTATCCGCTTCAAATCTGCATATCCTCTGTGTCTCTTCTCCATTATACAAATAAGCAGCTGGAGATTGTTTGAGGCAGCTTTCTGGATTTTCTTGAGTTTTGATTCCAGAAGGGCCACATTATTGAGCACTTGAGTTGGCTCATATTGTGGGCTAATAATTGTGTTTTTGCTAAGAAAGATGCCTAAGTGTTCACACCTTTGGGATAGCTGGTTTATGAATTTTGGAATGTTAGACTTCTGTTCAGGGGTGCCTCCAAAACTTATCAGCGCCCATCTTTCTATTCTTGTTCCTTCAAAGACATGGCTGTCGGCAAGGTTCCATTGGCGATCCTGGCGAGAAGGTATCAGATCTCTTATAAGGCCACCGTCACCAAGTCTTAGTTTTGGAGGTTGTAGGATTCTCCCATTCAATCTTGTCATTTCTCTTGAAACATGGAGTTTGAATTCTCTGCTCTGGTTGCCACTGTCAAGAAAGAGAACTAAATAATTAGAACTGTTAGAATTGTTGAGAATCCAAGCTACCATTAAGGAGAATGTTATGGAAAGTTGAATCTATTTAATATAGAATTTGTATTTAGATAGAATAATTATTTCTATATATTCCTATGATCATAGAATTTAATATATTCCTGTTATAGTTGGAGAATCCCTTTGTTTATGATATCATACCATATACGTCTTGGATCTTCCACAATAAATAAGGAATTTTTGAGATAATCCAATTCAATAAAAATGCACCTCTTTGAGCTTTTGTGTATGTGGAGATAGGCTCTCATGGCGAAGTAAGTAAATCTTTTTGTATTATTATTTTCTCTCTCTTTTATTATTTTAAATTTAACACAAACAGTTAAATGAAAAAACATAAAGGAAGCACATAAATACTAGTTGAAATCAAAATTTTCTTCAATGGAGAATTCTCCAAGGTAATCTTTGAAATCACCTGGTTGGCCCAACAGAACCTCTCATGACTTCATGTATAATTGTTCTTCGTTCTTTAGGCCTTTGGCAGCCCATCTTGAGTATTTTTGCAGTCTGATCATCTGACAGCTTACCAAGAAACTTCTGGCCTTCACATATCATACAAAGCTCCATAGGAAGATAACATGGTTTACTTCTACTGATCTGCAAACATGGCAAGTTCCGGAATTTTATATCATAATTGTAGTGGTCCTTGAAGTAACTCACCAGCCTCAGATTCTTCCCATCCCTGTCCGCGAACCAAAGATTGTCCGTAGCTTCTTCAGTTAAGCCGAAAACTCGGTACCTCTGGACTGTTTCTCTGTGGCAAACAAAGACCCTGATGTTCTTCAAAGCCTTCTCCACTTCCTTCCTTTCTTCACCAATCAAACTCCTTGTTTTGTTCTGTGGGAGGTCCCTAAGAAACTTGAGACGCTTTTGCAAGTAAGGGATCACTCCAATACTTTCATGAAAAGCAGTCACTGAAAAATCCACATTGAGAGCTAATCCTTGTTGGGTGGGTCTGAGACTTTGAAAGAATCCTCTCAATCCAATGGCTCCTCCTCCAATTTCCTTTGTTCCTCCCATTGAACTTGAATAGAATGATCTCCCCACAGGTATACATTTCTCCATGGGACTTTCTCTCAGAACAACATCCAACGCATGTAGATAATCCTGAGGAAGTGGGATCCAGTCATCACCTTCTTTGCTCAAGTATCTGCTCAGTTCCTTTCCATCCAGCTTTGATACAAGCTTGATATTTATTCGAAATAGTTTCAACTGTTGATGCTTCTCTTGAAAGTCACTCAGTTCTCCAAAAGGCAAAGATGATTTGCTAGTTGGGATTGGGAGGCTAATGTAGAATTCAAGCCTATCATTGCGGAACTCAACTGGACTGTAAAAATTCTTTCGACCATCATAGGCTGGAAAAGCCCCAGAGAGCACAGCTGAATTATCCTCTACAAGTTTTTGTTTGATCATTCGGGCAACTTCCTTTGAAGGACTGGGAAAAATATCCACATTGTAATGGAAAATTCTCTGCGAGGAATTGAATCGGACAAGGAAATGGTTAGCAAGAAGAGTAATAACATGTCCTTCTACTCCACCAGAATCTGGTCTCCTTGCAGCTACCAGTGCTTGGCCGGAGGAACCCATATCCTTCTTTCCATCATTTCCTTTGACAGGCGAATGCTTTCGTCGTTGCAGCCCCTCTGGAGCTGGTTGCAGATTCAGAAAGAAAAAGCTAAGCTACTGGAATCAATTTTCTTTTTCTTTCTTACCTTTTCACTACTAGCCTATCATCTAAACATGGTTTTAAAAAATGAAGCCACAACAGAATTAAGAACATCCAATATCTGAGTTTTAGCAGCCAGAAAAATCAATTCTGGCAATTAAATTCTGTTCATTCTTTTGCTTTTCTGCTTTGAATTAAAAAAAAAAGGAAAAAAGAAATTATTTTATTCCATACAGGTCCACAATAAAGTATCACAGCATCGTGTATAATAACTAAAGCAGACGAAACAAAATAAAAACAAAATGAAGGAATTGCTTGTTAGGCCAGCAAAAAGGAAAAGAAAAGAAAAGAAAGGAAAAGAAAAAACTTTATAAGAATCTTTACATAAAAACCATATGAGAACTTCCCTATGACACACATGCAGAGAAAGTTAAGAGGAAAAAAAAAAAAGAAAAACAGTAATGATGATTGCTAGAAAGAAAATTACAATAAAAACAAATAGAGGGGTTGTGTTAGATATGCAATGTTACCTGATGAAATTGCTGCAACTGGTCCTTGGCTAACAAAAGGGGTGGGAAGAGGAGGAGGTGGATGATTATTTAGCTTAAACGAAGGTTTCTGAAAATGGGTTTTTGATCTGAAGCTATGGTTTTGAGGGAAAGGTGGAACAAGAGCAAGTTGGAGAGGTATCGGCGGAGGCAGAGGAAGAAGAGCTGGGCAGTAACTTGGATACTGGCCATGGTTCAACAAACCAAACTGGTTAGAGTATTGAAAGAGGTGATGCTGATATTGATACTGATACTGATGCTTATGGTCGGAGTTAGTCCTGCCCCTAAGAGTCCTAGTCTTAGCGGTGCATTTCTTGCTAGCATTGGATTCTTCCGAATCCTCCATCAGCAGATTGTGAGAGAAACAATACAAAGCAGAATAGGGATTAATATGAAGCTCATGACATGGGGACAGAAGAGAAAGAGAAGAAATGGGTTCTGGTTTTAGATATATCAATGGAAAGGTGGCTCAGGAGAGACTGTAGTTTTTGCAGAGAGTGAAAAGGAGTTTGGGCTTTAGCTGCTGAGGTTCTTCTTCGTGTCTAGTAGAGAGAGAGAGAGAGGTGATTGGTTGGTGTTGGTGAACATTGAAGTCGAAAGGGAAGCTCTGGGCTGGCTTTAAAGAAAAGTTGGAAAGCCCCAGTCATGAAATGGGTAAGGGTCTACTTTAGGTTACTGCAATCTGTGTATATAGCAGCATAGTTTGGGACTTTAGGGCGTAATTTTATTCGCAATCTCTTATTTCTAAATAATTTTTTATTTGAACTTTGTTGAATTTCGCTCGGTTAGAAGTAATTTATTTTTTATATAAATTATAATATTTTTTAAAATTAATTTTAAGAATAAGTTAAGTCTGATTCAAATTTACTAAATTTAATTTTAATATTTTTTTTTTACTTATATATTTATTTAATTTTCTACTAAATTTATGAATTATTATAAGGTACTATTTTGAGCTGATAGTGATTGGACTTTAATGTCGTTATTGCTCAAACTTGCTAATTCTATTACATTGTTTTTTTTTTTTTTTTAAAAAAAACATTAATAAATCTGCAGAGTATTTGTGGCATCGTCACTTTCATCATTACCCTCCACTTAAAGAAAATCAATGGAATTAAGACTAATATTATAGACATATTAGATCTATTGGGACCATTTTTGCAGACCAAAAGGTAAAGACATTACACCTAGCAATAGCTTTTTATATACACTCCCCTCATATAGCTGCTGCCCTACCGTAACCAGCTATAGCCTAACCTTGTATCTAATATTAGGTAAAGTTCGGGAAAAAAAAAAAACAAAAGAGTAAAGACAAAAAGACTAAATTTGACTGTAAATGTAAGACGAGTTAAAAATATTAAATTTCATTTTTTAATTTAAATTTATTTTTAAAAAATTTAAAAAAGCTTAATTTATACTTTTAAATTTTTATAAATAATATTTTTAATAATAAATAAATAAATTTAAATTGAAAAATAAAATTTAATAATAAATAAATAAATTTGACTTTTAATACTTTAAACCATAGAGGATGATAATATATCACTTTAAATAGGAAATTGAATAAAAAAAATTTAATTTTTATACGAATTTTCAATTATATTTACTTTTTTAATTATCGTATAGAGTAATAAATTTTTAAAATTAGTTGCAATGGTATTTATGTTTGTTAATTAATTTTAACTTTAAAAAATTTATTCACTATTATGGGTTCAAAAATTCTTTATTACCATCCGCTCGTCCAGCTCCTTGATTGATTAAGTCAAATAACACTCACTTATACCACGTGTAGCTTCATAAAATCATATATCCAATTCGATTTATAATTTTTATTTATTTTAATTTTTAATATAGATTAAAAAAATATTTTTTATTAACTTTTTAATTATATCCTTTAAAAGATATTAAATTTTTTTAAATATTAAAAGATATTTTAATAATTAATAAGAGGTTATTTTTTTAATAATTATAAATTTATTTTTATTTAAAATTTTTAATTTAATTAAATAATTATATTAGTGTTATATTTAAATTACATTATTAAAAATTCACATAAACTCTCAGTTTTGTATGATAATAAATATATCTAAATAAATATAAAAAAATTTAAATTTTATTCTCTCGGTGTCTTTTTTTTAAAAAAAAAAAACTCGCATTAGCATTTAATTAAATTTATAGACAATTTGTATTAATATTTGATTCTATTAAATTGAATTTACTGAATTTTTTAATAATTGAAAAAAAAAAGGCCATAATTATTTGTAGATATACAATATACAGTATCATGAAAAACATGTGAAGTGTGTTTGATTTAATTGTTAGATATAATTGATAATTAATAATTAATATGGATAATAAATAATTTATTTTAAGTTATAATTGAAATATTTAAATATTTAATAAATTATATATAATTTTTATTGTTAATATGTAAAATGATGAATATGGAGTATATATATTATGTTATTTATTTATTATTGAAATATACATAAAATTAATAATTTATTATATATGATATATAAGTTTTAATAATATGATTGTTAACAAAATATAATCTTTAATATATATGTATAAATAAATATTATAGCTAATATAATTATTTTTACAATAAAATATATTTTATAAGTATAATAATTTATTAATATATTAAATTTTATTTTATTAAAAAATTTTATAATTAATAAATACGAAAAGGAAACACGGTCTAAAATTAGAATTAATTGAAAAAGTAATTCATAAAATATCTATTAACTGCCTTTTAAGAAATTTGCTAAACAAACAAAATAACTATTTAAAAATTGATGAACTGTTAATTAGAAAAGAAAAAAAAAACTAAATACCTTCAAAAAATAATGTCGAGTAGAATCGTGGAATATACTATTTCTCTTCAAAAAATAAAAAAATAACTATTATAAGCACGTAAACTGAAAAAAAAAAAATACCAAAACGGTAGCATCTACAAATAATAATATTTCCCTACATTTTATATTAAATTAATGAGAAAATTTTTAATTAAATGTAATGATTTTTTTAAAATAATTTTTCTATTTATTTTTTTAATCTTAGAAAGTTTTTGAATTAATGTTGGATTGTGATATTGCTAAAATCAAAATGATGAGGCGGCCGAAATAGAGTTATAATGTGATTGACTAATCTTGCAAGATAAGTGATTGATTAATCTTACAAGATAAAGAAAGTGAGGGGATAGGTGTTCACGGTAGCCATTTCGACGTTAATCAATAAACCGGAGAAATAGTGAATATAGAATCTAAAAATATTTATATTAGAGAATAGCATATTTTTGCTTTTGTAATTGTTCTCCTTTTATATTATAAGAAAATTAAGATAAATATAACATTTTCTAATAATCCAGTGATTATGTGGTTAGCTGCTTGATATGGGATATCTCTAGCTAATAAGTCAGTGATCCTATGATTACAGGCGTAATGAGAATATATTGGATTTTGCTTAATGACGGTAATTTTATGCTGAGACTCGCCCTACTCAGGGGAGGGTGAGTCTTGATGATGAACCGGATGTTAGGGTGTCCGGATCTTTATTTTCTCATGTGGAACTGTGTTACCAATTTATCAGATTTTTGCCACGTGGACATGTTCACTAATGATGATTAACGCAGCGTAAACGCGTTCAAAAATAAATCCTAGATAGTTTTAGAGAAAAGTGTATAATTCTAAATGGAAAATAAGTTGTCTCACAAAATATGATGTATTTCTTAAATAGGCGTATAAAAAAATTCAAAAAATCATAAAATACTGATAAAAAACTTCAGAGGCCATTTTAAGGCTCTAAATAGCATTTTTGGGCCTCATGGCAAGCCGTTATATAGCCAAAGGCAGGTAACAAACATAGATATTTGAACGAGTTTTTCGAATTAGGGTCTTAATAGCGATTCTGACACCTGTAGCAAAAGTTATGGCCAAAATACTTTTTACCGCTCACTGGACGCGTTTGAGCCGGTCCACCCGTTCTAAATATTTCGGCCCATCTCATCTGCATCAGTCTCCTCTATTGGGAAAGAACTCGACCTTAAGTAAAGCAGAAGATTTAGATACAAAGGAATATCAGAGTCGTGGCACCTGGATATGTCCGCCACATTAAATGTCTTAAAAATACCCACGGTATTTGGAAGATCTATCACATAATCATTATCATTGATGCACCTGAGTACTGAATAAGGCCCATACTTCCTAGGCTGCAGCTTGCTATATGTACTAACCGGGAATCTCTCCTTGCGCAGGAATACGATCACTGAATCTCCAACCTGGAAGACTTCTTGTCACCTATGCTTATCTGCAGCTTGCTTGTACTTTGAGTTCGCTTGCTCTAACTTCTACGTAACTTCCTTCTGCACATCCACAATTTGCTCAACCATGTGCTTTGCTGAAACACTAGTATCTATACCTTTTGGGAACTTGATCAAATTTAACGTATGTTGGGGCACCTTGGTGTAGACAACAAAAAAAAGTGAGCGACCAAGATCACTATGGACCGCATTATTGCAAGCAAATTAAGCTTAAGGAAGAACAAGGTCCCACTGCTTCGGTTTATCTCCATAAAGACTGTGAATTAGGTTGTCCAGGGTCCGGTTGACTACTTCTGTTTGTCCGTCAGTCTGCGGGTGAGTGGTACTGCTGAAATGCAAGGAAAAATCAAACAGCTTCCACAGTGTCCTCCAGAAATAGCTAAGAAACTTGTTGTCACGGTCTGAGGTAATATATTTTGAAACCCTATGAAAATGAACAACCTCTTTGAAAAACAACCTAGCAACGACAACTGCATCTGAGGTTTTTCCTGCAAGGAATAAAGTATGACATCTTCAAAAACCTGCCAACTACAACAAAAATAGAATCAATGCCTTTTTGTCTGCGAGGCAGTCCCAGCACAAAGTCCATAAATAGATCTTCCCAAATATTTTCTGGAACTGGCAGAGACAGGTATAACCCAGTGTTCTTAGACTGGCCCTCGGATCTCTGGCAAGTGTAGTATTTCTCCACAAATCTGTAGACATCTCTTCTCAAGTGTGGCCAGTAAACCTTTCCTTGACGGTTGCCAAAGTCTTGTCTCTCCCAAGGTGACCTGCTAATCCGCCTCCATGCAAGTCACTAATCACCTTCTCCCTTAAGGAGGTCTTGGCAATACACAACTGATTCTCATGCATCAAGTAACTGTCAGATACAATCATCATCCTGGGCATACTCCCCTTTCAATTGCTCAAACCCAATTATCTCTTGGCTTAATGTCAGCAGCAGTGTCACCCTCCGGCTCAAAGAATCAGCTACCTGATTTATACTTCAAAACAAAAGAAAACTTTTGTAGGTACTGACACCACCGTGCATGCATATCAGTACTAATCCATTTCTGACTGTTCAAGTACTTCAAGATCTCATGGTCTGAATAAAGCACAAACTCCTTTGCAAATAGGTAATGTTCCTATGTTTTAAGAGCACGAAATACAGAATAGAATTTCTTATCATAAATGTTCCATTTGCGTCTTGTATCACTGAACTTCTCGCTGAAAAATGCAACCGATCTCTTCTCTTGAGACAAAACAACTCCTATACCCACTCTAGTAGCATCACAATCTACTTCGAATAGCTTGTCAAAATCTAGAAGTGCAAGTACCGGTGCTATGCATAACTTCTCTTTACTAACGGCAAAGCTATTGGTTGCCTCTTCTCCCCACTGGAACTTCCCTTTCTTTAGACAATCTATCATTGAAGCAGCAATAATACTGAAGCTTCTGATGAACCTCTTATAAAATGTAGCTAACCCATGAAAGCTACATAATTCAGAAATGTTTTTGGGTGTGGGCCAATCTCTGATTGCTGCAATCTTTGTCTCATCAGCATGAACACCCTTATTCGAAATTACAAATCCCAAGAACACTAATCTTTGAGTTAGAAAACTATACTACTTGAGATTAACATCTAAAAGATTGTCTTTCAACGCAGCTAGTACAGCTCTCAAGTGGGCCATGTGCTCCTCCTTACTACTACTATATATGAGAATATCATCAAAGTAAACCATAAGAAATCTGCCAATAAATAGTTTAAGTACTTGGTTCATCAATCTCATGAATGTATTAGGAGCATTTGACACCTCTGATATCATCAAAGTATCAATAGTATCAACCCGACTATGAACAGATTCTGTTTCAATCGTATCAGAGGTGTCAGCAAGGTAGTAAGACAGTTCAGGAGTAAACATATATGAGAATATCATCAAAGTAAACCACCACAAATTTGCTAATAAATGGTTTAAGTACCTGGTTCATCAGTCTATGAATGTATTAGGTTTACTACTACTATATATGAGAATATCATCAAAGTAAACCACAATAAATTTGCCAATAAATGGTTTAAGTACCTGGTTCATCAGTCTCATGAATGTATTAGGAGCATTTGACACCTCTGATATCATCAAAGTATCAATAGTATCAACCCAACTATGAATAGATTCTGTTCCAATAGTATCAGAGGTGTCAACAAGGTAGTAAGACAGCTCATGAGTAAACAGCTGAATTTATGCAGCTGGCTGAACAAAATAATCTTTGATGATACCAGGTCCGAATAGGAAATTTCCCTTCTCTCTCTCTTGCTTAGATTGTACTCGCTCCCATCAAGCCGAAGCCATTCCTTTCAAACGACAGGCAACTAGTTTTACTCTCCTTTCTGCTTGAGTTTCTGCATATTCGAAGTATCTTTCTATCTCAGCAATCCAATCTAAAACCTCCTCAATTCCCAAGCTACCATTAAAGTAAGGAATATCTACCTTTAATCGGAAATCTCTAATATCTCAAGCTTCGTACCACCTCTGTTTATAACCAGCCATTCGTTGATTTTGATCAAACCGAGGTAGTTCTAGATCGATTTCTTATTCTGAATCATCCTCCTTGTAACCAGGTTGCCTACGTGCTAGGTCTGGTCTATTGATAGGTTCACCACGAGCAGCATATCCTGACTATCTAGTATCATCGTTCCATCCCCTATTTGGTCCGACTCCCAAAGCATCCATACGATCTGCAAGCTCTTGAAAGCGTTCCTCAAAACGCCTAGACAAGCACTCTATCTGTTGCTCAAAGCGTTGCTCCAACCATTGCAACACCCTGTCCCCCTGTGGGGGTCCACCCTTCTGATCACCATTACAGAGAACACTGCCATTGCTACTGGTCGCCATGCTCTGGTACCACCTAGCGCAGTGTATACACGTTCAAAAATAAATCCTAGATAAGTTTAGAAAAAAGTGTATAATATTTTGAATGAAAAAAAAGCTATCTCATAAAATATGACGTCTTCCTCAAATAGGCGTACAAAAAATCTCGAAAACCCTAAAATACTGATAAAAAACTTTAGAGGTCATTTTGAGACCCTAAACATCATTTTTTAGTCTCGTGACGGGCCATTATATAGTTGAAGGCAGGTAACAAACGTAGATTTCTGGACGAACTTTCCGATTTGGCCTTTTAATAGCAATTTTGACACCCATAGTAAAAGTTATGGCCAAAATGCTTTTCATCGCTCAATTGGCGCGTTTGGACAGGTCCGCCCGTTTTAAATATTTTGGCCCATCTCTTCCGCATCAATGACTCATGGCTTATCTTGCACGATTATTATGTAGCATCAGAAGTCCCTCTACTGGTCTTCGATTCTTCAGATTTGAAGGTGACAGTTGTTTTCACGATCTAAGATATGTAGCTTACGGATACTAGTTTTTTCCTGGCTCACGCCACTTTGCCTGCTTAGTTTTTTTATGATGGCTGCCCAGTTTCATGAGCCACATTTAAAGTCTGCCATCAAAATCCTCTTTAAGAACCCTTCTTCTTCCTTAAGTATCACTTTTGCTCTTAACTGCAATCTTTGCCTTTAGGAAGACTCGGTCGTTTTTTTCGATTACACTCCCTTACTTTCATGGTAATTTCTATTTTCTTTTTTCCTGTTAGGATGAATACGAATGCCTCCTCTTATCTTACCCGTAGTGTAGATTTCGCCTCAAACTCCTCTTCTGACGGCCGCATTCGTGCCTCGATCCATATCGTTTCATTGAGGGAGGCTCCAGAAAATGAAGGTAGCTTGATTAGTGACATCCCATCTGTCTTATCAGAGCAAGATGTAGACTGCCTTTATGATACCTATCAAATCCCTTGAGAGACTTTTCGTGTCTTTTTCCTTTCTCCTTGCGTTCGTGTGAACAACTTGATTTCTGCAAAGGATACTATTATGATTTTCGAGGAGCAGTTGAAGGTGGGTCTTCGATTCCTCATAGACCCATTTTCTACTGATGTCCTTCGGTTTCATAAGTTTTCGGTTGCCCAGCTGTATCCTAATAGCTGGAGAATTCTGGTAGCTTTTCGGTCCGTCTATCTTAATAACCACATCGATCCGAATGTAGCGATCTTCTCCTAGCTGTACTAGTTGGGTACCCGCAAAAATGAGGAGTTCTGATTTTTTAGTGGGTACAAGCGCCGAATGATGTTCGACCAATACCCTCCTTATTAAACCGGTGGAAAAATAAATTTTTTGTCCTTCGACACCAGACATCCAAGGGTTTTGGGCGTTTCCAAATGAGCATAAACTTTTAGGGGAATTGAGGAAGGATGGAGTCTCACCAAGAAGGGAGAAGGATGAGGCTTTAGCCTCCCTTTTGACTATGGCTGTAACGACCCGGAAATCGGACCGCTACCGGCGCTAGGATCCAGATCGGCATAAGACCGCCGGGACCCGTAGCAAGCCTGACATACATCCTGTAAACCTGTTTAATCCCATACATGATCAACACATACATAAAAATTTTGAACTTTTCTCATTCATTCATTTACCAAACTCAACCTGTGCATGCACTATTCATAAACATAATCATAAACATTAACCCCTCCTTGGAGTCCTCATCAAAGTTCCAATGGGGTGACATAACGTGTATTAAGTTTGGTTTACATAATCATCATTAAAATCATGCACTCAAAGGGATTAACAACATACTAGGGTCAAGCACAATTCTAAACCTCAATACTCATCATTTCATTACATAGTTGTTTAATACTAATCATTACATTTCAATATTTATCATGTCCACCTTTAGCTATTACATGACCATGACATTACTCTAGCTGACCTCCTGGTCTATCCCATACCTGCAAACCTGGGGAAATAAGGGAGTGGGGTGAGCTACTAGAGCCCAGTGAGTAGAATAGTAAAACGATGTATTTAAAATATGTAATATCATGGAATGCATCACATCACAAACAAATCACATCAAGGATGAACTTGTCACCATTTAGCCCTCTATACAGTCTAATCATGCTAGGGGCGTAGTGCAGGCACACTTGGACTTCCATAGCATACATACCCAATCGTGCCGGGGGCGTAGTGCAGGCACGCCCGGACTTTCTCTTACATAGTGCTAGGGGCGTAGTGCAGGCACGCCTGGACTTCCATATCATATCATCATGTTTTAACATATGAGGGCTAATGGATCATTCAACATTCATCCACATCAACAACATAGTATGCAATGCAACATATTCGTGAAATTCTAATGCAAGCACCCTAATATATCTCATGGCATTCATGATGCGTGAATCATGCTAAAGCTTTTATTATTTGCTTTGAAACATAGAGAGTTATTCCACTCACCTTAGGCTAGCTCTGACCAGACACTGGAGCAGCTAACTCACTGCAGGGGTCCTCGGTTCCTCGAGTTCGAACCTACACAGGTGGACTTAAATGAAGGACCAAACATACATGAACATGACTCTAAAATACTCCCCAAAAATCCCCCCTAAAACACCTCAAAACAATCATAGAAAACATACAAAGGAGGGCTGCACAGGGCACTTTCAGCGGCAGGTTCGGCGGCCGAAAGTCCCTCCAGAGCCGAATGTAATACCCGGCTAGATTTTGGCATCGGAATCCCTACCTTCCGGCGGAATCTCCGTTGGGATCTGGAATTTCTGAAGATGCCAGAGGCTTCTAGAGGGGTAAAATGTGTTTTCTAAAAGGTTTTTACTGATTTCATGATTTTAAATGAAAAAGAATTGAGTTTTGAAAAGAAAAGACCAAGGAGGCGTTTGCCAGGTTCGGCCGCCGAAAGTGAAGTTCGGCCGCCGAACATGGGAAGGCTTCGGGAGTGCTTTTGGCCTCCGAAAGTCTTGTTTGAATGAGCCAAGGTTCGACCGCCGAACCTCAAGTTCGGCCGCCGAACATGCATGAGTTTAGGGGGCACGTTAGGCTGCCGAAGGTCTTCGACCAGGCCACCTATAAAGAGCCCTCAGATCGGAAATGGGCGAGTTTTCTCCCCCATTCTCGAGCTCAGGTGAGTTCATGTCCTCCTTTAGTCATTTTCATGTTTTTCTTCATCTCCTTCATGTTTTTATGAGTTTTATGACTGTTTTGAAGAGTTTTCAAGGTTAGATCAAGTTTTGGGAGCTTGGAGAACCAAGGAGTAGTTTCCTCCCATCTCCAAGTTAGAGCTCGCACAAACCCTCAATCTTCAAGAGGTAAGTGTGGATCTATGCTTTCCTTTATGTTTCATGAAGTTTAAGTAAGTTTTAAGAGGTTTAATGGTTAAGTATGGGTAGATATGCATGTTAGGGTTTATGTGGGTTTTTATGCCCAATGTATGTTATGTGATGTTTGTGTTGAGGAGTTTATGTTAGTTTATGGTCCTTTATGCATGTGGGAGAGAGTATGCATGATTGGGAGAGAGTATGTGAGGATTTGGGTTGTTTTGATGGTTTTGGCCTATGTGGGTCATAAGCTATCTATGTATGTTTTTTATGTTCTTTGTTGGAGTTTAAGCTTGTTTAAGCTCCTTTGTGCTTGGTTAAGGGTTTATGCATGTTTTGGTAAGGTTGGGTGCTTGTTTTGGGGTGTTTGGAAGGTTTGGGAGGCTTGGTTGTGCATGAGGCTGAGTTCTGGATGAACTCAGGTTCGGCCCCCGAAAGTAGCTTCGGCCGCCGAACCTGCCTTTGGATGCATGGATTGGCCGCCTAACCTTGCCCCCGAAAGTTGAGTTTTGGCTTGAAAGCAGACTTTCGGCCGCCGAAGGAAGGTTCGGCCTCCGAAGGAAGGTTCGGCCGCCGAAAGTGCCTGACTTTCGTCTCTGGAGAGGGACTTTCGGCCGCCGAAGGTGCTGCCGAAAGTGCCCGAGTTTCGTCTCTGGAGAGAGGGTTCGGCCGCCGAAGGTGCCGCCGAAAGTGCCCTGTCCAGCCTTTTCATGGTTGTTTTCTATGCATGTTTAAGTGATGTTCTAGGGGGTTTTTGAGTAGTGTTTATAAGTTGTTTAGAATGTGTTTGGCACCTCATTCGAGTCCACCTTTGTAGGATTGGACCCGAGGGACCGAGGAGGCCATCAGTATTAGCAGTTGCAGAGTCAGTCGCTGTCTGCCAGAGGTGAGTAGAACTAACCTTAATCTTTTATTTGATGAAATCAAATGCCCAAAGCATGCTCATGCATCATGTTTATATGTAATAGGTTGATTGCAGTAGTTACACGAATATGAAGCATTGCATTATTTACTGTTGCTGGAGATTGGACCAAGGACGACCTCACTAGCCCTATGGATAAGACCTGGCTGGGCCAAGCATTACGAAGTCCTGTGGTGCCTTTTTGAGGGTCGGGCAAATAGCTTAGGGATGTTTTGGGGTTAGGTCCAATCCGTGATATGATTTGTTTGTGCTGTGACGCATTTCATAAAAGCATGTAATTAATGAACTGTTTTCCTTGTTTCTACTCACTGGGCTTTTTAGCTCACCCCTCTCCCTTAACCCCAGTTTTTCAGGTCAGAGGTAGTCCAGGATGACGTCAAGGGTAAAGGTTTTGGCTATGTAATAGAGTAGTGGACATGATGTAGATTAAAGGAATGCATGTAATGTAATAGATTGTAAGATATTATGTTTATGGATTAGAACTGTGCTTGGCCCTAAGACTTGGTTAGTCCCTTTTTAATACATGATGTATGTTATGTCAGTTTTGAGTTGTGTTTGAACTAATCTTGTGGCATGTGTTGTTTACCGCGCTATGGTAATTGATGAGGACCTTAGTGGAGGTCTTATGTTTGTGGTTTGATGCATGCACAGGTTAGGTTCTAGTTCTTTGGATGTAATCCCAGCTTGATGTATGTTATGTTGACCCAGCTAGAGTTTTGATGAGGGCTCTAGTAGGGGGTTCTTTATGTTTTCAGTTATATCGCATATAGGTCAAGCTCGGTAGTTACATAAGATGTTTCAGTTTTTATGTTAAAGTTTTTGATCATGTATGGGATGTGACCAGGTGAGAGAGTGTATGTTTGGCTTACTACGGGTCTCGGCGGCCTTAAGCCGATCTGGATCCTAGTTCCGGTGGCGGTTCAGGCCGTTACAGAGGGGAATCGATTTCCGGGTCGTTACAGAGTGGTATTAGAGCCTGGTTCCTCGGGAGTACGGTGTGTTGCACATCGGAAAGAGGTTGGTTTAGAGGTCATAGAAGGGCAAGCACAATAAGCAAAATCATGTCCACTAGGATAGGATGTAGAGTCCTGTCTTGTTTGATAATGATGTGGAATGCCATGAGTTTATGCATGTGCATTAATGTTATGTATGTTATGTTATGCATGCTATGTATGTTGCAGGTTCATGTGTTTCCACCTGAACCGTATGATGCTAATGTTTGTATGCTTGTGTGTTGTTCTTCAGAGGAGCCAGAATGCGAGGTGCTCGTCGATCTGTGGAATCGACTGGAGTTCCATCTGAGAGGGAAGGTTTGGACACCTTTCCCCCTACTCTGCCAAGAGCGCAGTCGTGGGGAGTCAGCAGATGGGGAATATCAAGGGACCCTGGAAGGTCTTTGATGTAAGCAGAGAAGGGATGGCTCCAAGAAGGATGTCAGCTAGTATGAGGGAAGTAGAGATGGATGTTCAGAGAAGAGATGTCAGTTTGGGAGTCAGAGTACCAGAGGAAGGTATGGGAGATTCTCAGGAGGATGCTCAGACTCAGGATTCCAGAATTTCAGGTTCAGGAGGGATTGATCCCTCCACTCTGAGTACAGCTGCCTCAAGAGATAAAAGGTGGGGAAACACCACTAAGAAGGGGAACAGAGGCCTGAGAAGGTCAAAGAAGAGCAAGTTTTGGAATCGTTTGAAGGCTAGTCTAGGTTTTGGTGGCTCAAGCTCTAGCTCAGGCAGTTCAAGGTACTTGAGGTGCGGAAGGCCGCACAAAAGAGTCTGTCGGGTTGGGACGACAGCTTGTTTCAGGTGCGGGCAGGAAGGACACATAGCACGTGAGTGTCCTACTGTGCCCCAGGTAGCACCGTCTCAGCCAGCAGCCTCAGCCATGGTTCAGGTTAGTGGTCGAGGCAGAGGAAGAGGGTCAGCCTTCTCTTCTGAGGGTTCCCATGGAGAAGGTCCGTCAGCTCCAGCTCGGATCTTCACCCAAGCTCAGCAAGAGGCAGACACATCGAACATGGTGGTGTCAGGTACGCTCACTTTCAAATGTTCTGATGTGTATGTTTTTGTGAACCCTGGAAGTTCTCTTTATTTAGTTGCTCTAGGAGCCGTCGAGAGGTTGAGTTGATAGCTTCTGGGCTAGAGTGTTCTCTTTGGGTCAGCGGACCCGAGTGTGATCCATTTGTGGCAGAGTCAGTCTGTCGGTTCAGTTCTGTGACAGTTGAGGGTAGATGCCTTCCACCCGACTTTGAGGTCCTAGACTTGACTGTCTGGACGTCAGTTTAGGGTTGGATTGGGTTTTTCTACTCGTAGTGCTATCTTGGTCTGCAGAGACAAGGTAGTCAGGCTCAGAGGACAGGATGGGTCAGAGGTTTTCTTCTGAGGGGACACAGTAGGGATGCCTAGAGGTTTGATGGTAGCCTGTCAGGTTCGTAGGGTGCGTAGGAGGGGTTGTCAAAGGGTTCTAGCTCTTGTTTGAGAGTTTAGCAGTCAGGTCCGGGAACCAGCCTCAGTACCTGTTGTTAGAGAGTTATAGATGTTTTCCTAGGCGGGTTGTCAGGTTTACCATCTGTTAGGGAAATGGAGTTGAGCATAGGAGTGGTGTCTAGACCCAGAACCATTTCTATTCTCCCCTACAGGATGGCGCCTGCATAGAGAGAGGTAGTGGTAGAGTAAGGGCGAGACTTGGTAGAAAAGGAGTTTTATCCGACCTAGTACCTCACCCTGGATTGTTCCAGAGTGGTGGTGGGAAAGGAAGGATAAATCCTTGAGACTTTGTAACAACTGTAAGCAATTGACCAAGGTCCCTACCAAGGGCAGGTATTCCCATGCAGAATGGATGATCTATTGGGACAGCTAGTAGGAGCTGTTTGTTTTCCAAGATAGATCTGAAATCCGGGTACTACCTGTGAGAGTTAGAGTTAGTTTTGGGATAGCAGTGAGAAGAAGCCAGTTGGTTAAGATGAAGAGAGAAGAGTAAGGATCAGAGTAGCGCTTTGGAAGCGTGTTGAGTTCAGGAGTAGGTTGGGTACTGCTAAGGTGTTTCTTTTGGAAAGGGTGATTTCCTATGGAGAAAGTCCATTCGGATTTCCGGGTTCCTGTGTTATGGAAGCTTGTGTCAGATCCGAGTGAGATTCTTAAAGAACCAGAGGTGGAGATCTCAAGGGATCTCACCTATGTTGAGCAGTTAGTGCGGATCATGGACACACAAGTCAAGAAGATGAGGAACAAGGAAATCCCGATGGTGGAAAGTTTTTTTTGGAAATCACCACTGGATGGTAGTGAGTGTTTGGGAGACCCGGGAGTTTATACTCCAGCAGTGCCTGTGTCTCTCTTTTAGGAGAGAGGTTTTAAGTTTTGCATGCTTGGTTGCTTGCTTGTTTTACGTATGTTTGATGCTATGTTTTGAGATGTCTGTTTGTTTGTGGAACATTCGGGGACGAATGTTCTTAAAGGGGGAAAGAATGTAATACCCAGCTAGATTCCGGCATCGGAATCCCTACCTTCCGGCGGAATCTCCGTTGGGATCTGGAATTTCTGAAGATGCCAGAGGCTTCTAGAGGGGTAAAATGTGTTTTCTAAAAGGTTTTTACTGATTTCATGATTTTAAATGAAAAAAAATTGAGTTTTGAAAAGAAAAGACCAAAGAGGCGTTTGCCAGGTTCGGCCGTCGAAAGTGAAGTTCGGCCGCTGAACATGGGAAGGCTTCGGGAGTGCTTTTGGCCTCCGAAAGTCTTGTTTGAACGAGCCAAGGTTTAGCCGCCGAACATGCATGAGTTTAGGGGGCACGTTAGGCTGCCGAAGGTCTTCGACCAAGCCACCTATAAAGAGCCCTCAGATCGGAAATGGGCGAGTTTTCTCCCCCATTCTCGAGCTCAGGTGAGTTCATGTCCTCCTTTAGTCATTTTCATGTTTTTCTTCATCTCCTTCATGTTTTTATGAGTTTTATGACTGTTTTGAAGAGTTTTCAAGCTTAGATCAAGTTTTAGAAGCTTGGAGACCCAAGGAGTAGTTTCCTCCCATCTCCAAGTTAGAGCTCGCACAAACCCTCAATCTTCAAGAGGTAAGTGTGGATCTATGCTTTCCTTTATGTTTCATGAAGTTTAAGTAAGTTTTAAGAGGTTTAATGGTTAAGTATGGGTAGATATTCATGTTAGGGTTTATGTGGGTTTTTATGCTCAATGTATGTTATGTGATGTGTGTGTTGAGGAGTTTATGTTAGTTTATGGTCCTTTATGCATGTGGGAGAGAGTATGCATGATTGGGAGAGAGTATGTGAGGATTTGGGTTGTTTTGATGGTTTTGGCCTATGTGGGTCATAAGCTATCTATGTATGTTTTTGATGTTCTTTGTTGGAGTTTAAGCTTGTTTAAGCTCCTTTGTGCTTGGTTAAGGGTTTATGCATGTTTTGGTAAGGTTGGGTGCTTGTTTTGGGGTGTTTGGAAGGTTTGGGAGGCTTGGTTGTGCATGAGGCTGAGTTCTGGATGAACTCAGGTTCGGCCCCCAAAAGTAGCTTCGGCCGCTGAACCTGCCTTTGGATGCATGGATTGGCCACCTAACCTTGCCCCCGAAAGTTGAGTTTTGGCTTGAAAGCAGACTTTCGGCCGCCGAAGGAAGGTTCGGCAGCCGAAGGAAGGTTCGGCAGCCGAAGGAAGGTTCAGCCGCCGAAGGAAGGTTCGGCCGCCGAAAGTGCCCGAGTTTCGTCTCTGGAGAGAGGGTTCGGCCGCCGAAGGTGCAGCCGAAAGTGCCCTGTCCAGCCTTTTCATGGTTGTTTTCTATGCATGTTTAAGTGATGTTCTAGGGGGTTTTTGAGTAGTGTTTATGAGTTGTTTAGAATGTGTTTGGCACCTCATTCGAGTCCACCTTTGTAGGATTGGACCCGAGGGACCGAGGAGGTCATCAGTATTAGCAGTTGCAGAGTCAGTCGCTGTCTGCCAGAAGTGAGTAGAACTAACCTTAATCTTTTATTTGATGAAATCAAATGCCCAAAGCATGCTCATGCATCATGTTTATATGTAATAGGTTGATTGCACTAGTTACACGAATATAAAGCATTGCATTATTTACTGTTGCTGGAGATTGGACCAAGGACGACCCCACTAGCCCTATGGATAAGACCTGGCTGGGCCAGGCATTACGAAGTCCTGTGGTGCCTTTTTGAGGGCCGGGCAAATAGCTTAGGGATGTTTTGGGGTTAGGTCCAATCCGTGATATGATTTGTTTGTGCTGTGACGCATTTCATGAAAGCATGTAATTAATGAATTGTTTTCCTTGTTTCTACTCACTGGGCTTTTTAGCTCACCCCTCTCCCCTAACCCCAGTTTTGCAGGTCAGAGGTAGTCCAGGATGACGTCAAGGGTAAAGATTTTGGCTATGTAATAGAGTAGTGGACATGATGTAGATTAAAGGAATGCATGTAATGTAATAGATTGTAAGATATTATGTTTATGGATTAGAACTGTGCTTGGCCCTAAGACTTGGTTAGTCCCTTTTTAATACATGATGTATGTTATGTCAGTTTTGAGTTGTGTTTGGACTAATCTTGTGGCATGTGTTGTTTACCGCGCTATGGTAATTGATGAGGAACTTAGTGGAGGTCTTATGTTTGTGGTTTGATGCATGCACAAGTTAAGTTCTAGTTCTTTGAATGTAATCCCAGCTTGATGTATGTTATGTTGACCCAGCTAGAGTTTTGATGAGGGCTCTAGTAGGGGGTTCTTTATGTTTCCAGTTATATCGCATATAGGTCAAGCTCGGTAGTTACATAAGATGTTTCAGTTTTTATGTTAAAGTTTTTGATCATGTATGGGATGTGACCAGGTGAGAGAGTGTATGTTTGGCTTACTACGGGTCCCGGCGGCCTTAAGTCGATCTGGATCCTAGTGCCGGTGGCGGTTCGGGCCGTTACAGAGGGGTACCGATTTCCGGGTCGTTACACCGAAAGTCATGCACCTTCGGCGGCACTTTCGGCGGCCGAAGGTTCCCTCCAGAGACGAAACTCATGCATGTTCGGCGGCACCTTCGGCGGCCGAAACTTCCCTCCAGAGCCGAAAGTCCACTTTTCGGGGGCAGGGTTCAGCAGCCAAAGGCTGGCCTCCACAGGCAGGTTCGGCGGCCGAAAGTCCCTTCGGCTGCCGAACTTGAGTTCTTCCAAAGGCAGAACTCAGCCTCAACTCATACACAAATGCCTCCCATATTTCACAACTCAATCAAAACATGCATAAACACATACAATAGCTCCTAGGGGCTTCAAACTATCCTAAACCCCAACTACAACACATCAAACATGCATATCAAACATACATTGCTCATAAACACACATAAAAACCTAACAATACTCAACTAACCTAAACATGCATTTCTACCCCAATAATCCTCTTAAAACTCAACTAAAACTTGAAAAGAAGTGTGGATCTACTCTTACCTCTTGAAGCTCGAGAGGGAAGACGATCCAACTCGAAGATGGGGGAGAAATCAACTCTTTGAACCTCCAAACTCCAAAACTTGCTCTTTTGCTCAAATATCTTCAAACCAAGTGAAAACTCATAAGAAAATCATGAAGATTCGAAGGAAGAAGCTCAAAATCGATGAGGGACGGCGGAGAGCTCACCTTGGCTGAAAATGAGGAGAAAAGCTCGCCCGTTTCGGACAAGGGACCCCTTTATAGGTGGCTGGCCAGGCCACCTTCGGGGGCCTAACGTGCCTCCGCATGCATGCCATGTTCGGCGGCCGAACTTAAGATTCGGCGGCCGAATCTGGACTTCCCTCACTTATGCCTTCGGGGGCCTAAAGCGCCCTCGAAGCGCATGCATGTTCGGCAGCCGAACTTGAGGTTCGGCGGCCGAACCTGAGTCTTCCCTTCAAGACTATTTTCATTCAAAACTTAATTTCTTTCTTGCTTAAAACCATAAAATACATTAAAACATTTTATAAAAACATGATTTTACCCTTCTAGAGGTTTCCGACATCCGAGTTTCCACCGGACGGTAGGAATTCCGATACCGGAGTCTAGCCGGGTATTACATTCTTCCCCCCTTAAGAATATTCGTCCCCGAATGTTCACCAACAAACATGGCATAGCATAAAACATGAACATACAAAGCATAAAACATAACCACACAACAAAACATATAACGCTCACCTTAGAAGAGATGAGGATATTGCTGGAGCATGGACTCCCATGTCTCCCAGGTACACTCTTCGATGTTGTGGTGATTCCAAAGGACTTTCACCATCGAGATTTCCTTATTTCTCAATTTTCTGATCTGTGTGTCTAGGATCCGTACTAGCTGTTCAACATAGGTGAGATCTTCTTGGATCTCCACATCAGGCTCACTAAGAACCTTGCCAGGATCTGACACGAATTTCCTCAACATAGAAACATGAAAAACCGGATGGATTCTCTCCATTGAAGTAGGTAAGTCTAACTTGTACGATACATTCCCAATCTTTTGCAAGATCTCGAAGGGTCCAATGTACCGTGGAGCTAGCTTACCTTTCTTCCCAAACCGAATCACCTCCTTCATCGGAGACACCTTGAGCAATACCAAATCCCCCTCCTGAAACTCTACTTGCCTTCTGCGGATGTCTGCATAACTCTTCTGTCTACTTGCAGCAATCTTGATCCTTTCTCTGATTATGGGCACCACTCTGCTGGTGATCTCTACTAACTCAGGCCCTGCCAAGGCCTTTTCTCCTACTTCTTCCCAACAGACAGGCGACCTGCACTTCCTTCCATACAAAGCTTCATATGGGGCCATCCCTATGCTAGCATGATGGCTGTTATTATAGGCAAACTCCACTAAAGGTAGATGCTGCCTCTAAGAACCGCCAAAATCCAGCACACACATTCTGAGCATATCCTCTATTGTCTGGATGGTCCTCTCTGACTGTCCGTCCGTCTGTGGATGGAAAGCAGTGCTAAAATCCAACCTGGTACCCATGGCATTTTGCAGACTCCGCCAAAACCTGGAGGTGAACTGGGGTCCTCTATCAGACACTATTGAAACAGGAACCCCATGCAACCTGACAACTTCATCAACATATACCTGCGCCAACTTGTCCACAGAATAGCCACTCCTGACAGGGATGAAGTGAGCAGATTTGGTCAGTCTGTCCACAATCACCCATATGGAGTTCAATCTGTTGGACGTTGCCGGTAGCCCCACCACGAAGTCCATAGCTATATTCTCCCATTTCCACTCTGGAATAGGTAGTGAGTTAAGCATTCCAACCGGCTTCTGATGTTCCAGCTTCACCCTCTGACATACTTCGCAGGCTGACACAAACTGTGCCACTTCTCTTTTCATAGCTGGCCACCAATAAACTCTCTTCAGATCTTGATACATTTTGGTGGCTCCAGGGTGAACACTGTATCTGGCATTATGAGCTTCCCTCATAATGTCTCCCTTCAAACTCACGTCGTCTGGTACACACAATCTATTCCCATAGCGGAGGATCCCCTTGCTGTCAAATCTGAACTCTTCATTCTTGCATGACTGAACAGTCCTGGCAATCTTTACTAACTCTGGGTCCTCATGCTGTCTCTAAGCCACCTGCTCCAGAAACACGGGTGCCACTCTCATCTAGGCTATCAAAGCACCTATACCAGACAACTCCAACTGTAGACCTTCATTAATGAGCTCGAAGAACTGCCTCACCACTAGCCTCCTCTCTGCTGAAATGTGGGACAAACTGCCAAGTGATTTCCGGCTTAAGGCGTCTGCCACAACATTCGCCTTACCCGGATGGTACTGAATCTTGCAATCATAGTCACTGAGCAGTTTTACCCACCTCCTCTGCCTCAGATTCAGCTCTCTCTGACTCAGGATGTACTGCAGGCTCTTATGATCGATGAAGATCTCACATTTTACCCCATAAAGATAGTGCCTCCGCATCTTGAGTGCAAAGATTACAGCTGCCACTTCTAGGTCATGTGTAGGGTAATTCAACTCATGCTTCTTCAGTTGCCTAGAAGCATAAGCAATCACCCTTTCATTCTGCATTAGTACACAACCTAGTCCCACCCGGGACGCATCGCAATAGACTGAGAAGTCTTCATTACTAGATGGCAGAGCTAACACCGGTGCTGAAGTCAACCTCTTCTTTAGCTCCTCAAAGCTCTCCTCACACTGGTCGGTCCACACAAACCTCTGGTTCTTCTTAGTCAGTCTGGTCATGGGAGCTGCAATTTTAGAGAAGTCCTGAACGAACCTCCTGTAGTAACCTGCTAAACCCAAGAAGCTCTTGATCTCTGTCATTGTAGTGGGTCTAGGCCAGTTTGCTACAGCTTCCACTTTCTTTGGGTCTACCTCAATTCCATTTTCTGACACCACATGCCCCAAGAATGAAATGCTCCTTAGCCAGAACTCACACTTGGAGAACTTGGCATACAAGCCATGTTCCCTCAAGGTCTGCAGAACTAACCTCAGATGATGGGCATGCTCCTCTGCATTCCTGGAATACACTAAGATATCATCTATGAAGACAATAACAAAGTGATCCAGGTATTGACTGAAAACTCTGTTCATGAGATCCATGAATGCTGCAGGGGCATTGGTCAACCCGAACGGCATTACAAGGAACTCATAGTGCCCATATCTGGTTCTGAACGCCGTCTTCGACACATCCTCTCCTCTTATCCTCAGTTGATGGTATCCAGATCTCAGATCTATTTTGGAGAAACAACCTGCTCCGGCTAGCTGGTCGAATAGATCATCGATCCTTGGCAACAGATACTTATTCTTGGTAGTGACTTTGTTCAACTGCCTGTAGTCGATACAAAGTCTAAGGGATCCATCTTTATTTTTCACAAACAGCACTGGAGCACCCCAAGGTGAGGTACTCGGTCGGATGAAGCCCTTATCTACCAACTCTTTCAATTGCTCTTTAAGCTCCTTCAATTCTGCTGGTGCCATCCTGTAGGGAGGGATAGAGATCGGTCTGGTTCCAGGCATCAATTCAATTTCGAACTCTATCTCCCTAGCAGGTGGTAAACCTGGTAGCTCGTCTGGAAAGACATCCAAAAACTCACTGACCACTGGCACTGAGGCGGGCTCTCTGACATGACTATCCAGCTCTCTCACATGAGCTAGAAAACCCTGACAACCCCTCCTGAGCAGCCTACGAGCCTATAGGGCTGATATCAAACCTCTAGGTGTACCCCTCCTGTCTCCTCTGAAGACAACCTCTGACCCATCCTGACATCTGAACTTGACTACCTTGTCTCTGCAGTCTAAGGTAGCTCCATGGGTAGATAGCCAATCCATCCCTAGAATGACGTCAAAATCTGTCAAATCTAGAACCACAAGGTCGGCGGAAAGGCACCTTCCCTCAATAAAAACTGGACTACACTGGCAGACTGATTCTGCCACTGACGGGTCACACTTGGGTCCACTGACCCATAGGGGACACTCTAACCCAGAGACCATCAACCCCAACCTCTCGACGGCTCTCGGAGCAATGAAAGAATGCGATGCACCAGGGTCCATCAAGGCATAAACATCAGAACAACCAATGATGAGATTACCTGAAACCACTGTGTTTGATGCATTTGCCTCCTGCTGTGTCATGGTGAAGATCCGTGCTGGAGCTGATGGACCTTCACCCCTGAAACCCGCTGAAGAAGAGGCTGCCCCTCTCCCTCGACCTCTGCCACTAGCCTGAGTCGCGGCTGGAGCTGCTGGCTGAGCCACACTATCCGAAGCTGTCTGCTGGGACTGTGCCACAAAAGCTGCTCTAGGACACTCCCGTGCCATGTGTCCCTCCTGCCCACATCTGAAGCAGGTTGTCGTCCCAGCTCGGCAGACTCCCTTATGCGGCTTCCCACACCTCATACATACTGTATTATCTGCACCCGAGCTCGAGCCACCTCCTAATCCCAGACCTGATTTGATCTTGCTCCAGAACTTATTCTTCTTGGACTTCCTGGGGCCTCTGTCCCACTTCTTACTGCCTGAAGCTGCTGAACTCAAAGAAGAGGGTTCTAACTTTCCCCCACCTGGGGTCTTGGAACCAGAAGGCTGTGCCACAGACTGTTTGACTTTACCTTCAATAATTGCACTAGCCTCCATTCTCCGGGCCATATCCACTATGGCATGGAAACTCTCCCTCTCTGCTGACTGGATCAAGGAGGAATACCTGGAATGGAGCCTCATGATATACCTCCTTGACTTCTTCTGATCTGTGTCCAGATTCTGCCCAGCAAACTGCAACAGCTCCAAGAATCTGTCTGTATACTCATCCACACTCATTTCCTTCGTCTGCCTCAATTGCTCAAATTCAATCATCTTCAATTCCCTTGAACTGTCAAGGAAAGCCCATCCTGCAAACTCATTTGCAAACTCCTCCCATGATAGGCTGTCCAACCTCGGGTTCACATAGTTTTTAAACCACTCACGGGCCTTCTTGCATTTCAGTGTGAACCCAGCCATCTGAATGGCTCTACTGTCATCAGCTCCTATCTCATCTGTTATCATCTTGACCCTCTCAAGGTACACAAACGGGTCATCACCTATTTCAAACTGGGGAGCACCCAGCTTCATGTAATCGGTCATCTTGACCTTGCTCCCTCCAGATGAGTTAGGCTTAGGCATTTGGGTTACTAGGACAGTGGGTTCTGCTGGTGGTGGAGGAGGTGCAGCATCCCCCGGATTAGGGTTTGCTGTACCTGGATAGAAAGATGGGGGTGGGTATATAGGGTACTATGAGTATGGTGGGTAAAAAGGTGGGTATGGCATGTGTGAGTGATACGGGTTAAAGCTGGAGTAATCCGATGTACCTCCCATCGAATACCCGGAATTTTGAGAAAAGGGTGGGTACTAGGGTGGCTGAACAAATCCCGAGGCCTGGGTGCCTCCTTGGGACTCTCCCATACCCTCTTTCGACATACTCACTCCGAGACTGCCATCCCTCCTCTGATCTACATCCATATCATCCCCCACATCCTTTGACATTCCTCCCTGAACTGTTCCCCTCACTGATCTGCTTCTACCCAGATCCAAAGACCTTCTAGGGTCTCTTACTACTCTTTCTCTACTGGACCTACTTGACATTGCCCTAGGCAATGCAGGAGGACGGGCATCCGTGCCCTCATCCTGGGGTGGTACTCCAGTCCATCGTGCAGATCGACGAGTTCCTCTCATCCTGTTTACTGAAAAACAGCACACATAGCACAACATTAGCATCAAATGGTTCATGTGAAAGCACATGAACCCGCATCACATACATCACATATATCACATACATAGCATATCATTAATGCACATGCATATAATCATGGCATTTCACATCATCATTCAAGACAGGACTCTACATCCTATCCTAGTGGACATGATTTTCCTATTGTGCTTGACCTTTTAGAACATCTATGAGCCCGACACTCTAGGTCTGACCATATGAACCTAGGGCTCTGATACCAATTTGTAACGACCCGGAAATCGGACCACTACCGGCGCTAGGATCTAGATCGGCATAAGGCCGCCGGGACCCATAGCAAGCCTGACATACATCCTGTAAACCTGTTTAATCCCATACATGATCAACACATACATAAAAATTTTTCAACTTTTGTCATTCATTCATTCACCAAACTCAACCTGTGCATGCACTATTCATAAACATAATCATAAACATTAACCCCTCCTTGGAGTCCTCATCAAAGCTCCAATGGGGTGACATAACGTGTATTAAGTTTGGTTTACATAATCATCATTAAAATCATGCATTCAAAGGGATTAATAACATACTAGGGTCAAGCACAATTCTAAACCTCAATACTCATCATTTCATTACATAGCTGTTTAATACTAATCATTACATTTCAATATTTATCATGTCCACCTCTAGATATTACATGACCATGACATTACTCTAGCTGACCTCCTGGTCTATCCCGTACCTGCAAACCTGGGGAAATAAGGGAGTGGGGTGAGCTACTAGAGCCCAGTGAGTAGAATAGTAAAATGATGTATTTAAAACATGTAATATCATGGAATGCATCACATCACAAACAAATCACATCAAGGATGAACTTGTCACCATTTAGCCCTCTATACAGTCTAATCATGCCAGGGGCGTAGTGCAGGCACACCTGGACTTCCATAGCATACATATCCAATCGTGCCGGGGGCGTAGTGCAGGCACGCCTAGACTTCCATATCATACCATCATGTTTTAACATATGAGGGCTAAGGAATCATTCAACATTCATCCACATCAACAACATAGTATGCAATGCAACATATTCGTGAAATTCTAATGCAAGCACCCTAATATATCTCATGGCATTCATGATGCATGAATCATGCTAAAGCTTTCATTATTTGCTTTGAAACATAGAGAGTTATTCCACTCACCTTAGGCTAGCTCTGACCAGACACTGGAGCAACTAACTCACTGCAGGGGTCCTCGGTTCCTCGGGTCCGAACCTACATAGGTGGACTTAAATGAGGGACCAAACATACATGAACATGACTCTAAAATACTCCCCAAAAAGCCCCCTAAAACACCTCAAAACAATCATAGAAAACATGTAAAGGAGGGCTGCACAGGGCACTTTCGGCGGCAGGTTCGGCGGCCGAAAGTCCCTCCAGAGCCGAAAGTCATGCACCTTCGGCGGCACTTTCGGCGGCCGAAGGTTCCCTCCAGAGACGAAACTCATGCATATTCGGCGGCACCTTCGGCGGCCGAAACTTCCCTCCAGAGCCGAAAGTCCACTTTCGGGGGCAGGGTTCGACAGCCAAAGGCTGGCCTCCACAGGCAGGTTCGGCGGCCGAAAGTCCCTTCGGCTGCCGAACCTGAGTTCTTCCAAAGGCAGAACTCAGCTGTAATACCCGGCTAGACTCCGGTATCGGAATTCCTACCGTCCGGTGGAATTTGGGTGTCGGAAACCTCTAGAAGGGTAAAAGCATGTTTTTATAAAATATTTTCATGTATTTTAATGTTTTAAGTATGATCTTAAATAAGTTTTTGCATGAAAATTCTTTAAGGAAAAACCCAGGTTCGGCCGCCGAAACTCACTTTCGGCCGCCGAACATGCATGGACTTTGGGAGGCACGTTAGGCCCCCGAAAGTCTAAGTGAGGGAAGTGCAGGTTCGGCCGCCGAACCTCATGTTCGGCCGCCGAACATTGCATGGATGCGGAGGCACATTCGGCCCCCGAACGTGGCCTGGCCAGCCACTATAAAAGGGTCCCCTTGGTCCGCACGGGCGAGCTTTTTCTCTCCCATTGTCGGCCAAGGTGAGTCTCCACCGTTCCTCCCTCGATCTTGAGTGTTTCCTCTAGATCTTTCATGGTTTTAACAAGTTTATAACCTTGTTTTGAAGATTTGTGAGCTTTGAGCAAGCTTTGAGTGCTTGGAGGTTCAAAGAGCTTAATCTCTCCATCTCCAAGCTAGGATCGCTTTCCTCTCGTTTCTTCAAGAGGTAAGGGTCGATCTTGAACCCTTTTTATGTTTTAAACAAGTTTTAAGTAAGATCTATGGGTAGAAATGCATGTTAGGACATATGTTGAGTTTATGGGGTTTTGATGATGTTTGAGCAATGTAGCTTGATTGTGTGTGAATGAAGTGTTGTAGATGGGGTATATGCATGTTTGAGACCCCTAGGAACTTGTATGTGTGTTTTGGTTGAGAAATATGCATGATCTATGGTTTTGGGAGGCAGGAGGTTCATTTGAACCAAGTTTCTGCCGTTTGGCAGAACCCAGGTTCGGCAGCCGAAGGGAGTTTCGGCCGCCGAACCCCTCTTGTGAAGGCAGCTTTCGGCTGCCGAAGGTGCCCCCGAAAAGAGACTTTCGTCTCTGTCTGGCACTTTCGGCCGCCGAAGGTGCCGCCGAACCTAGCTGAGTTTCGTCTCTGTCCAGGACTTTCGGCCGCCGAAGGTGCCGCCGAAGGTGCCCTGTTCAGCCGTTTCATGCATATTTTCTGTGATGTTTTCATGATGTTTTAGGGGGTTTTTGGGGGATGTATTAGAGTTGTGTTTATGTATGTTTGGTCCCTCATTGGAGTCCACCTGTGTAGGTTCGGACCCGAGGAACCGAGGACCCCAGCAGTGAGTGAGCTGCTTCAGTGTCTGGTCAGAGCTAACCAGAGGTGAGTGGAAACAAGCTTAATGTTTTAAATCAAGCAATTAAATGTTTTGAGCATGTTTCATGCATCATAATGACATGTAATAGGCTGATTGCATTAGTTCACGAATATGTCGCATTGCATTTTATTTTGTGGTTGTGGGTGAATGCTGTATGATCCAATTAGTCCACGAGGCTTTATATATGATATGACAGGAAGACCAGGACCCCATGCTACGGCCTGGCACGAGACTTTATGTATGTTATGACAGGAAGACCAGGACCCCATGCTACGGCCTGGCACGAGGCTTTATATATGATATGACAGGAAGACCAGGACCCCATGCTACGGCCTGGCACGAGGCTTTATATATGATATGACAGGAAGACCAGGACCCCATGCTACGGCCTGGCACGAGACTTTATGTATGTTATGACAGGAAGACCAGGACCCCATGCTACGGCCTGGCATGAGACTATGTTGGGACTAATTGGTGACAGGTTCACCCTTGATGTGGATTGTCTGTGATATGATGCATTTCATGAAAGCATGAACCTTAATATAATGTTTTTAGTTTCTGCTCACTGGGCTTTTAGCTCACCCCTCTCCCCTAAACCCCAGGTTTGCAGGTACGGGAGTGATAGAGAAGAAAAGAAGAGAAAAGTCATATGTATGTAATAGCTAGAGTATGTGGACATGAAAAATGATAAGAATGTAATGTAATTATGTTATTGAGGATAGAGTTGTGCTTGACCATAGTATATGTTAATCCCTTGGTATGTACATGATCTTGTGTTTTGATATTGATGTAAACCAACTCACCATATGATGTATAGCCCTTGAGGCTTTGATGAAATCCCACAGAGGGATTAATGTTTATGTATATGATGAATATAGTGCATGCACAGGTTGAGTTTGGTGAATGAAGAAAAAGAAAAGTTTTTAATTCTTATGTATGTTTGATGATCATGTATGGGATTAAACAGGTGAACAGGATGTATGTAGGCTTGCTACGGGTTCCGGCGGCCTTAAGCCGACCTGAATCCTAGCGCCGGTAGCGGTCCGGATTTCCGGGGCGTTACAGAGTGGTATCAGAGCCCTAGGTTCATATGGTCGGACCTAGAGTGTCGGGCTCATAGATGTTATAGAAGGTCAAGCACAATAGGCAAAAATCATGTCCACTAGGATAGGATGTAGAGTCCTGTCTTGCTATGATTGTATGATATACCATGATGATATGCTATGTGTGTAATGTAGCTGTGAGGTTCATGCTTGCCGACATGAACCATTTAATGCTAATGTCTATGTGATGTTTACTGTTTCTCAGAAAACAGGATGAGAGGAACCCGTCGATCTGCACGATTGACTGGAATACCACCTCAGGACGAGGGCATTGGTGCCCGTCCTTCAACATTGCCTAGGGCAATGTCAAGTAGGTCCAACAGGGACCGAGCAGTGAGAGACCCTAGAAGGTCTTTAGATCTGGGAAGGAGCAGATCAGTCAGAGGAACAGTGCAGGGAGGTATGTCAGAGGATATGGGGGATCAGATGGATGTTGATCAAAGGAGGGATGGCAGTTTGGGCGTCAGTATGTCAGAAGAGGGTATGGGAGAATCCCAAGGAGGCACTCAGGCCTCGGGATTTGTTCAGCCACCTCACTATCCGCCCTACAACCAAAATCCCGGGTATTCGATGGGAGGTACATCGGATTACCCTAGTTTTAACCCTTACTCCACACAGATGCCATACCCACCATACTACCCTCCATATCCACAGTACCCAATGTACCCACCTCCACCATATCATCCAAATCCAGCAAACCCTACCTCAGGGGATGCTGTACCTCCTCCGCCACCAGCACCTACAGTCCCAGATACCCAGATACCTCAGCCTAGCTCATCTGGGGGAAGTAAGGCTAAAATGACAGATTACATGAAGTTGGGTGCTCCCCAGTTTGAGTCAGGCGATGACCCGTTCGTGTATTTGGAGAAGGTCAAGATGATCACAGAGGAGATCGGAGCTGATGATAGTAGAGCCATTCAGATGGCTGGTTTCACCTTGAAATGCAAAAAGGCCCGTGAGTGGTTCAAAAACTATGTGAAGCCGAGGGTGGATAGCCTATCATGGGAGGAGTTCGCTAATGAATTTGCAGGATGGGCTTTCCCTGATAGTTCAAGGGAATTGAAGATGATAGAATTCGAGCAGTTGAGGCAAACCGATGACATGAGTGTAGACGAGTATACTGACAGGTTTATGGAGTTGCTGCCTTTTGCTGGGCAAGACCTTAGCACAGACCAGAAGAAGTCGAGGAGGTATATCATGAAGCTCCATCCCAGGTATTCCTCCTTGGTACAGTCAGCAGATAGAGAGAGTTTTCACGCCATAGTAGACATGGCTAGGAGAATGGAGGCTAGTGCCATCGTTCAGGGGACAGTCAAACAGACAGTGGCACAAGCTTCTGGTTCTAAAACTCCGGGAGGGGGAAGGTTAGATCCCTCTACCTTGAGTGCAGCAGCTTCAGGCAGTAAGAGATGGGGTAAGCCCAAGGGTAAGAAGAATAAGTTCTGGAACAAGGTCAAGTCTAGTCTGGGGTTTGGCAGTGGTTCTAGTTCTGGGGCAGATAATGCAGCTTGTGCGAAGTGTGGTAGGCCACACAGGGGTTTATGCCGGTATGGGACGACGACCTGCTACAGATGTGGGCAAGAGGGGCATATGTCATGGCAATGTCCTAAAGCAGTTCCTATGGCACAGACACAGCAGACAGCTTCAGGAAGTGTGGCACAGCCAGTAGCTCCAGCTGCTACACAGGCCAGTGGCAGAGGCAGAGGGAGAGGGTCAGCCTCTTCTTCAGCAGGGTTCAGAGGTGAGGGTCCGTCAGCTCCAGCCAGGATCTTCACCATGACACAGCAGGAAGCTAACACATCCAACACCGTGGTGTCAGGTAAACTCATCATTGGGTGTTCTGATGTGTATGCATTAATGGACCCGGGTGCATCTCACTCTTTTATTGCACCGAGAGCCGTTCAGAGGTTAGGATTGATGGTCTCTGAGTTAGAGTGTCCCCTATGGGTCAGTGGACCCAAGTGTGACCCGTCAGTTGCAGAGTCAGTCTGCCAGTGTAGTCCAGTTTTTTATAGAGGGAAGATGCTTGTCCGCCGACCTTGTGGTTCTAGATTTGACAGATTTTGACGTCATTCTAGGGATGGATTGGCTATCTACCCATGGTGCTACCTTGGACTGCAGGGACAAAGTAGTTAAGTTCAGATGTCAGGATGGGTCAGAGGTCGTCTTCAGAGGAGACAATAGGGGTACACCTAGAGGTCTAATTTCAGCTCTTCAGGCTCGTAGGTTGCTTAGGAGGGGATGTCAGGGGTTTCTAGCTCATGTGAGGGAGTTGGATAGTCATGTTAGAGAGCCCGCCTCAGTGCCTGTGGTGAGTGAGTTCTTAGACGTTTTCCCAGACGAGCTGCCAGGGTTACCACCTGCTAGGGAGATAGAGTTCGAAATTGAGTTAATGCCTGGTACCAGACCGATCTCTATCCCTCCCTACAGGATGGCACCAGCCGAGATGAAAGAGTTAAAAGAACAGTTGCAGGAACTGGTAGACACGGGTTTCATCCGACCGAGTACCTCACCTTGGGGTGCTCCAGTACTCTTTGTGAAGAAAAAGGATGGATCCCTCAGGCTTTGTATCGACTACAGGCAGTTGAACAAAGTCACCATCAAGAATAAGTACCCATTGCCAAGGATCGACGATCTATTCGACCAGCTAGCAGGAGCGGGTTGTTTCTCCAAAATAGATCTGAGATCCGGGTACCATCAGTTGAGAATCAGAGAGGAGGACGTGCCAAAGACGGCCTTCAGGACCAGATATGGGCACTATGAGTTCCTTGTAATGCCGTTTGGGTTAACCAACGCCCCTGCAGCATTCATGGACCTCATGAACAGAATATTCAGACCATACCTGGATCACTTCGTTATTGTCTTCATAGATGATATCCTAGTGTATTCCAAGAATGCAGAGGAGCATGCCCATCATCTGCGGATAGTTTTGCAGACCTTGAGGGAACATGGCTTGTATGCCAAGTTCTCCAAGTGTGAGTTCTGGTTAAGGAGCATATCATTCTTGGGGCATATAGTGTCAGAGAATGGAATAGAGGTAGACCCCAAGAAAGTAGAGGCTGTGACTAACTGGCCCAGACCCACCTCAGTGACAGAGATCAGAAGTTTCTTGGGTTTGGCTGGTTATTACAGGAGGTTCGTACAGGACTTCTCCAAGATTGCAGCTCCTTTAACCAGATTGACCAGAAAGAATCAGAGGTTCGATTGGACCGATCGATGTGAAGAAAGCTTTGAGGAGCTCAAGAAGAGGTTGACTTCAGCACCAGTGTTAGCTCTGCCAACCAGCAATGAGGACTTCACAGTATTCTGTGATGCATCCAGAGTAGGCTTGGGTTGTGTGTTGATGCAGAATGGTAGGGTGATCGCTTATGCTTCTAGACAGCTAAAGAGGCATGAGATGAATTACCCCACACACGATCTGGAGATGGCAGCAGTTATCTTTGCCCTCAAGATGTGGAGGCATTACCTCTATGGGGTAAAATGTGAGATCTTCACAGATCATAAGAGCCTGCAGCACATCTTGAGTCAGAGAGATTTGAACTTGAGGCAGAGGAGATGGGTAGAACTGCTCAGTGACTATGATTGTAAGATACAGTACCATCCGGGTAAGGCTAATGTAGTAGCTGATGCCTTAAGCCGGAAATCACTTGGCAGTCTATCCCACATCACGGCAGAGAGGAGACCGGTGGTGAAAGAATTTTATAAGCTCATTGAGGAGGGTCTACAGATGGAGTTGTCTGGTACAGGTGCTTTGATTGCACAGATGAAAGTAACCCCCGTGTTTCTGGAGCAGGTGGCTCAGAAACAGCACGAGGACCCAGAGTTAGTGAAGATTGCCAGGACTGTTCAGTCAGGCAAAGATAGTGAGTTCAGATTCGATGATAAGGGGATCCTCCGCTATGGGAACAGACTATGTGTACCAGATGACATCGGGCTTAAAGGAGACATTATGAGAGAGGCTCATAATGCAAGATACAGCATTCACCCTGGAGCCACCAAGATGTATCAAGATCTGAAGAGGGTGTATTGGTGGCCAGCTATGAAGAGGGAAGTGGCACAATTCGTGTCAGCCTGCGAAATATGTCAGAGGGTGAAGCTGGAACATCAGAAGCCGGCTGGAATGCTTAACCCGCTACCTATTCCAGAATGGAAATGGGAGAACATAGCTATGGACTTTGTAGTGGGGTTACCGGCAACATCCAACAGACTAGACTCCATATGGGTGATTGTGGACAGACTCACCAAATCTGCTCACTTCATTCCAGTTAGGAGCAACTACTCTGTGGATAAGTTAGCGCAGGTTTATGTGGATGAAGTCGTCAGACTACATGGGGTCCCGGTATCTATAGTGTCAGATAGAGGGCCCCAGTTCACCTCCAGGTTTTGGCGGAGTCTGCAGAGTGCTATGGGTACCAGGTTAGATTTCAGTACTGCCTTCCACCCCCAGACTGATGGACAGTCAGAGAGGACCATCCAGACCATAGAAGATATGCTCAGAATGTGTGTGCTAGATTTTGGCGGTTCTTGGAAGCAACATCTACCTTTGGTGGAGTTTGCCTACAATAACAGCTATCATGCTAGCATAGGGATGGCTCCCTATGAAGCTTTATATGGGAGGAAGTGCAGGTCACCCGTTTGTTGGGAAGAGGTAGGAGAGAGGTCCTTAGCAGGGCCTGAGCTTGTTGAGATCACCAGCAGGGTGGTGCCCATTATCAGAGAAAGGATAGAGACTGCCACCAGCAGGCAGAAAAGTTATGCAGACATCCGCAGGAAACAGGTAGAGTTTCAGGAGGGGGATCTAGTATTGCTCAAGGTGTCTCCGATGAAAGGGGTGGTTCGATTTGGTAAAAAGGGTAAGCTAGCTCCGCGGTACATTGGACCCTTTGAAGTCCTGCAAAGGATTGGGAATGTATCATACAAGCTAGACTTGCCTGCTTCTATGGAAAGAATCCATCCGGTTTTCCATGTTTCCATGTTGAGGAAGTTCGTGTCAGATCCGGGCAAGGTTCTTAGCGAGCCTGATGTGGAGATCCAAGAGGATCTCACGTATGTTGAACAGCCAGTGCGGATTCTTGACACTCAGATCAGAAAGTTGAGGAACAAGGAAATCCCGATGGTGAAAGTCCTTTGGAACCACCACAATTTGGAAGAATGCACTTGGGAGACCCGGGAGTCCATGCTCCAGCAGTACCCCCACCTCTTCTAAGGTTAGTTGAGATGTGTTCCATGTGCTATATGTGTGTATGTTATGTTTGTTTCGCTATGCATGTACTAGTTGAGGAACATTCGGGGACGAATGTTCTTAAGGGGGGGAGAATGTAATACCCGGCTAGACTCCGGTATCGGAATTCCTACCGTCCGGTGGAATTTGGGTGTCGGAAACCTCTAGAAGGGTAAAAGCATGTTTTTATAAAATATTTTCATGTATTTTAATGTTTTAAGTATGATCTTAAATAAGTTTTTGCATGAAAATTCTTTAAGGAAAAACCCAGGTTCGGCCGCCGAAACTCACTTTCGGCCGCCGAACATGCATGGACTTTGGGAGGCACGTTAGGCCCCCGAAAGTCTAAGTGAGGGAAGTGCAGGTTCGGCCGCCGAACCTCATGTTCGGCCGCCGAACATTGCATGGATGCGGAGGCACATTCGGCCCCCGAACGTGGCCTGGCCAGCCACTATAAAAGGGTCCCCTTGGTCCGCACGGGCGAGCTTTTTCTCTCCCATTGTCGGCCAAGGTGAGTCTCCACCGTTCCTCCCTCGATCTTGAGTGTTTCCTCTAGATCTTTCATGGTTTTAACAAGTTTATAACCTTGTTTTGAAGATTTGTGAGCTTTGAGCAAGCTTTGAGTGCTTGGAGGTTCAAAGAGCTTAATCTCTCCATCTCCAAGCTAGGATCGCTTTCCTCTCGTTTCTTCAAGAGGTAAGGGTCGATCTTGAACCCTTTTTATGTTTTAAACAAGTTTTAAGTAAGATCTATGGGTAGAAATGCATGTTAGGACATATGTTGAGTTTATGGGGTTTTGATGATGTTTGAGCAATGTAGCTTGATTGTGTGTGAATGAAGTGTTGTAGATGGGGTATATGCATGTTTGAGACCCCTAGGAACTTGTATGTGTGTTTTGGTTGAGAAATATGCATGATCTATGGTTTTGGGAGGCAGGAGGTTCATTTGAACCAAGTTTCTGCCGTTTGGCAGAACCCAGGTTCGGCAGCCGAAGGGAGTTTCGGCCGCCGAACCCCTCTTGTGAAGGCAGCTTTCGGCTGCCGAAGGTGCCCCCGAAAAGAGACTTTCGTCTCTGTCTGGCACTTTCGGCCGCCGAAGGTGCCGCCGAACCTAGCTGAGTTTCGTCTCTGTCCAGGACTTTCGGCCGCCGAAGGTGCCGCCGAAGGTGCCCTGTTCAGCCGTTTCATGCATATTTTCTGTGATGTTTTCATGATGTTTTAGGGGGTTTTTGGGGGATGTATTAGAGTTGTGTTTATGTATGTTTGGTCCCTCATTGGAGTCCACCTGTGTAGGTTCGGACCCGAGGAACCGAGGACCCCAGCAGTGAGTGAGCTGCTTCAGTGTCTGGTCAGAGCTAACCAGAGGTGAGTGGAAACAAGCTTAATGTTTTAAATCAAGCAATTAAATGTTTTGAGCATGTTTCATGCATCATAATGACATGTAATAGGCTGATTGCATTAGTTCACGAATATGTCGCATTGCATTTTATTTTGTGGTTGTGGGTGAATGCTGTATGATCCAATTAGTCCACGAGGCTTTATATATGATATGACAGGAAGACCAGGACCCCATGCTACGGCCTGGCACGAGACTTTATGTATGTTATGACAGGAAGACCAGGACCCCATGCTACGGCCTGGCACGAGGCTTTATATATGATATGACAGGAAGACCAGGACCCCATGCTACGGCCTGGCACGAGGCTTTATATATGATATGACAGGAAGACCAGGACCCCATGCTACGGCCTGGCACGAGACTTTATGTATGTTATGACAGGAAGACCAGGACCCCATGCTACGGCCTGGCATGAGACTATGTTGGGACTAATTGGTGACAGGTTCACCCTTGATGTGGATTGTCTGTGATATGATGCATTTCATGAAAGCATGAACCTTAATATAATGTTTTTAGTTTCTGCTCACTGGGCTTTTAGCTCACCCCTCTCCCCTAAACCCCAGGTTTGCAGGTACGGGAGTGATAGAGAAGAAAAGAAGAGAAAAGTCATATGTATGTAATAGCTAGAGTATGTGGACATGAAAAATGATAAGAATGTAATGTAATTATGTTATTGAGGATAGAGTTGTGCTTGACCATAGTATATGTTAATCCCTTGGTATGTACATGATCTTGTGTTTTGATATTGATGTAAACCAACTCACCATATGATGTATAGCCCTTGAGGCTTTGATGAAATCCCACAGAGGGATTAATGTTTATGTATATGATGAATATAGTGCATGCACAGGTTGAGTTTGGTGAATGAAGAAAAAGAAAAGTTTTTAATTCTTATGTATGTTTGATGATCATGTATGGGATTAAACAGGTGAACAGGATGTATGTAGGCTTGCTACGGGTTCCGGCGGCCTTAAGCCGACCTGAATCCTAGCGCCGGTAGCGGTCCGGATTTCCGGGGCGTTACATCAGCCTCAACTCATACACAAATGCCTCCCATATTTCACAACTCAACCAAAACATGCATAAACACATACAATAGCTCCTAGGGGCTTCAAACTATCCTAAACCCCAACTACAACACATCAAACATGCATATCCAACATACATTGCTCATAAACACACATAAAAACCTAACAATGCTCAACTAACCTAAACATGCATTTCTACCCCAAGAATCCTCTTAAAACTCAACTAAAACTTGAAAAGAAGTGTGGATCTACTCTTACCTCTTGAAACTCGAGAGGGAAGACGATCCAACTCGGAGATGGGGGAGAAATCAACTCTTTGAACCTCCAAGCTCCAAAACTTGCTCTTTTGCTCAAATATCTTCAAACCAAGTGAAAACTCATAAGAAAATCATGAAGATTCGAAGGAAGAAGCTCAAAATCGATGAGGGACAGCGGAGAGCTCACCTTGGCCGAAAATGGGGAGAAAAGCTCGCCCGTTTCGGACAAGGGACCCCTTTATAGGTGGCTGGCCAGGCCACTTTCGGGGGCCTAACGTCCCTCCGCATGCATGCCATGTTCGGCGGCCGAACTTAAGGTTCGGCGGCCGAACCTGGACTTCCCTCACTTATGCCTTCGGGGGCCTAAAGCGCTCCCGAAGCGCATGCATGTTCGGCAGCCGAACTTGAGGTTCGGCGGCCGAACCTGAGTCTTCCCTTCAAGACTATTTTCATTCAAAACTTAATTTCTTTCTTGCTTAAAACCATAAAATACATTAAAACATTTTATAAAAACATGATTTTACCCTTCTAGAGGTTTCCGACATCCGAGTTTCCACCAGACGGTAGGAATTCCGATACCGAAGTCTAGCCGGGTATTACAATGGCTAGTTCTCTAAAGAAAATTGGCATCACCTAGGCGGTGAGAAACATCATTTTGTCTTGGCAAAGTCATCTGCAGGCGAGCCAGACTTGAGGTCCTCACCTACCCTCCCTTCGGATTATGTCTAGATTGCCTCTGTCTGAGTCCTTGAGGTCTCTACGGTCCTCATTCCCCTGCGAGTTAGGAGTGACGCCTCTTCTTGAGCTTTGTATTGCTCGAAAATAACCTGCAACCTTCGGACGTAGTTGAGTATTTGCTCAATACTCATATTGTGGGGATCTGCTTCATTGATCATAGGAGGTATATTTTGTCCACTGCCAGGAGTGTAAGAAATTATAGCATCCTCTTTGGTAGCAATCTTAGCAAAAACTCGTGAATTGTGGTCATTTCTAAAGATAAAAGAGAAATTTCTTTTTAAGATAAAAGAGATTTTTTTTTAAGAGAAAAGGGATAAGAGTCCGGTTTTAATCCAAATAAACAGAGAGCATTCAATGGATATTCCAACAGCGAAACCAAATGATATTGCTGAAACCAAAATAATAAGGTGGCCGGAATAAAGCTATACTATGATTGACTAATCCTACAAGACAGAGAAAGTGAGGTGGTGGCGATGATGTGGTCGGCTGCTTGATATGGGATATCGCTAACTAATAAGTCAGTGATTTCACAATTACAGGTGTAATGGGAATACATTGGGTTGTGTTTAATAATGGTAATTTTATACCAAAACTCACCCTATCTAAGAAAAAGTAAATTTTGATCATAAACTAAATATTAGGGTGTTCAAATTTTTTTGTGAGACTGCATTATCCATTTAACAAATTCTTATCATGGAAACCTATTTAGTGACAACAGCTCATACTTTTCTCGGATTATTGTTATGTAGGATCATGTTATTATTATCATTATTGTTAATTGAAAAAAAACTTCATCGATCAAATTGATCACATTAATGTTAATCAATGCGATTATTTAATTAATTTGTTAATATGTTTTTATTATGTTACTCTTCTTGAATTTTTTTTAAAATAATATTTTTAACTAAAAATATAAACTTATTAATCTAAATAATTCAAACATTTTATCAATTTATGTTTATATTCTAAATTTTTAAAATTTATCACAATTTTACTAATGAGATCAAATTAATTTTGATAATAATCTAAAAATACAATCTATCATTTCATATTGACTTTTTTATTGTTTTTTAATTAATTATATTTTTAATTTATTAGACTAAATAATTCACATTTTTTTATAACTTTACATTAATATCTCAACCGTTTTAATAAATTTATATTTATATTTTAATATTTAAATCTTAAAAAATTATAATATAATTATCAAGAGATATAAAAAATTAGTAACTGTATTCTTATCCTTGATTAATACATTCGTATAAAATTTAGTGGTAATAAAAAGAGAAATAATGAATAAAGGATGTTAATTTAAAAAATAATTATTAATTTTTTACTAATTATTTTATTTTCCAAACTTAACTTTTCTTATTCATTATTCATTTTATTTTTTATTGCCATTGTTATATTCTCTCCCGTATAATTCAAACCAACTAATTTAGTTTTTTCCACTCTTTCGTACTTTTGCCAAGAATGCAACCACTAATAATTAAAAAGTTTGAATTATTTTATTCAATAAATTAAAATGATCGAATATATAAATATAGATTTATAAAAATATTTAAATTATTTTAATTAATAAATCAAAATATAAATTAAAATATCCATTAGGATGAGAGAGTGATAATTTCAAATTTTAATTAAAATTAATTTAATTTAATAGATAAAATCATAATAAATTTTAAAATTTTAGTTTAATTATTTAAAATTAAAAATTTAAAATAAAAAAAATAGAATATGTATAAAAATTAAAATATCTAAATTCGAACTAGATTCATATCAATACTGCTTGAACCTATTTTAAATTCAATTAAAAATTAATACAAACTATTGAAAAATTAATATAAACTATTGAATCCATTCCAAACTTGAATCCATTCCAAACTCGAACTCCATTCCAAACTATTGCGTCACAAATTTGAATGTGTATTATTTTTTAAAGTTAAACCTGTTTTAAATCTGATTATAACTATTCAAAATCATTCAGTCGAATCGAATCTCCAAAAATATTTAATTCTCTGCTATCGATAAAATGTTTGAATTATTTGAATAAATTAATAAAAATATAAAAATTAATTGTCAAAAAGGTCTTGTATTTTTAATTTTATTATAATTATATCTTTTTTTTACCGATTACACTCTGATTTTATAAAATTACTTCAAATGCATCAAACCATTATTTATGCTTTAGATCACGTTAATGTCATGTCAGTAATATTTAGAATTAATCGCTAAAAAAGTTTTATACTTTATTATTATTGCAATTTCATCCTATACTTTTAATTTTTTATCAATTAAAATCTATCATTTTAATATATGATCAAATATACCCTTCAAAATATACCCTACTGTTACCTGTATCGTTAGAAACTTATAAAATTATCAAATTATCTTTTTTCACTATTAAATGTATTTAAAAATTACTATTTATATTTTTTTTATTAATAATTTTACGATATAAATTTATCTTTATCTTATTTTAATAAAAATCTTATCGATCCACTCTTCTTTAATCTATTTAACTCACTTATTATTTAGCATTACTTTTAAAACTATTGTTAAAAAAAATAAATTTATTAAATATATTAGTTATAAAATATTAAAAAATAATTTAAAATAATATTTAAGATAATTCATCTTAAAAATATTAAAAATAATAAAATAATTTTTTAAGATATTTTTTAACTTTTAAGTATAGTGTTGATTTGCTATTTTTTAAAATTATATTAATATTTAGGGTGAATTTTAAAAAAAATTAATAATATATAAATTAAATATTTAATTGTCTAATATAATTTAAATAGATAAAAGAATATGTAGTTATCTAAATTCGAATTTTTATTTCTTTTCACTTAAAAATATTATTAATAAAATAGATAATTATCAAAAAATTTTAAACTTTAATTTTATTATAAAATTATCTTAAAATTTTAAATTATTATTAATTTTATTTTAAAATTTTTATATATGTTAATTTTATTTATCTTAAACTTTTAAATTATTATCAATTTTATTCTAAAATTTTTATATATATTAATTTTATTTATTTTTAATAATAAATAATAATAAAATATAATTAAAATAATTTTAAAAAATTAAAAAAATATATAATATAGTTATAATAAAATTAAAAGTACAACCATTTTTTTTACTATAAACTCAAAATGTAAATAATAACTAATAAATTAGAATTTTTATCTTGATAAAATCCATTTGATTCGTAATAAAGGTCTTGATTTTGCTGATTGATTTAGCTTGGCGGCCTTCCCAAAAACTGGTTTGTTATGGGACAAATTCAATATCAAAATCAAGCCTTTCATTTAATGGCATGCAATTTATTATTTTATCCGTGATATAATTTTTATTTATTTTATTATATATATATATATATATTAAAATTTTAATTTTTAATTATATTATTTTAAATATATTAAATTTTATTAAATATTAAAAAAATTTAAAAAAAAATTAAAAATAAAATAAAATTATAATAATTAATTTATATGTTATTATAATTTTTAAAAAATAAATAATATTTTTAAAATAATAATAAAAAAATAAATAAAAATTATGAAACAGATAAAATATTAAAATAGTATTTAACTTATTAATTTATAAAAATATTTTTTATGTAATTTTTTTATTTTTTATTTAAAATTTTTCTATGTGAAATAAAAATAAATAATAATATACTAAATTTTATTAAATAAAAATGAAATGACTATATTATCCTTCCATTAAATTTCTTATATAAATATAATGAAGTTGATTAATATTTTAAAAATATGCCACTTATTGAAAGATAAATAAAAAATATTTAATGAAATATTAAAATTATAAAATAATACTTATTTTAAAATTAAAAAAAAAAAACTCCTAAAACAATGGATAAAAAAATAGAGTAACTTATCTGAAAGTTGATGAAGATGTAAATTGTAATTACTTTAATTAAAATATTTACAAATGATTATAAGTAATATGGTGACTTTAATAGGTAAATTATATAAATATATTTATTAAAATTATTAAAAAAATATTATTTAATTTTTAAATATTATTATTATTATTGACAAATCAATTTTTATAATTCTGTTTAATTTTATTTATTTTTAAATTAAAAATATATCAAAAAAATTAAAATTTTTTTTCTTATTGGACAATATAGTCGCACTTAAATACAAACACATGCTTAAATTCACTGCCAGTTGTGAGAGGAGATTCCAAATGGGCAACTTGTAATGGACATTTTCATTGTGTTGCTCGCTTTATAAAAAGCGGAGCCCATGATTTTGTTTGTAGAAATCAATTTTAAAATATTCCTACACACTTTATGTTTTTCTAACTTTTTTCATAATTTTAAATGAAAATTTATATTTTAATGCGAAATATATATATATTTTCACTTTAAATTTTATTAAAAAATTTATGGTATCTAAATTATTTATAAATATAATTAAAATGACTTTATAATTTTATTATGATTATAAAATTCAGAATCCATACATAGAGAGATATGATTTCCATGGAAATGAAATGCACAGATTGGCCACCAACTATGGCACAAAAATTGTCTGAATATTTGGTTTTTTCTTCTAAAAATTGTCTCCTCTTTTGTCCTCAAAATGCAATCATTCTTTCTTTTTACTTTCTATTATTGCACAAACCAAACTCCATTGGAATTATGAATATCTTGACTATGCTCTTTCATTACTTGATTTTGATTTCAACTTGGCATCTTATAGAAACCCATTATAGTTTTGCCCTAATAATTTTCAAGTAACAATTACGCTAAAGATTAATACCCTACCCATGATTTAAGTGCACCCTTTAGTTCCATAGCAAATGTCTTAAAATCGATGTCTACTCTCGGTTTTACTTTTAATATGGTTTTAAATATTAAGGCTCAAATGAGCTAAGGTAACATTTGGAAAACTCATTACAAACCCTAAATGATATAACCTAATTCATCCTATTTAAAACCAAATAAAATTAAATCAAATTACCCCATTATAAGAAAGTTATTAAATACTATTTTTATTTTATTCATAAGAAAATTCTATAGTTACTGAATAGAATTTCATTATAAGAAAGTAGTCCTCATAGGCGTAAGAAAGTTTAAATAAGAAAAGCTACTCTTAGGAACATGGTGGTGATGAACTTTTATTTAAAGGGGGAAAATAAATAGAAGACCTTCTATTTGGATTCACTTCATTATTCATCTCTCATTTTCTTAAACCTATGAATATTATAAATCTTGATTAGTTTTAGGTTATGACTAATTATGATTAATATAAGATTATCCACTAAACAATGAAGCATATAGGAGGAAGATCAAGAGAGCTCCAAAGAGACGATTCACCTCCTTCCATGGCGGAAGATCGAGATCCCATTTCTTCTGTTGCCGTTTGTGCGGCTGAAATAATCCCAAATTCTTGGACCTCCTCCTTACCATCCTTTTCATTTTTATTATTACTGTTAATGATTCTAAGTTTAGATGGTAATTCATCACTGTTTGCTGCTGATCCGAACGTTAGACTTAAACACTCTGAAACCCCATTATAGGCATAAAGTGAAGCTGAGAACTTGCGTTCATAGTTGAGCCTCTTCATGATATTTTTTAGCATTGATTGGTCATCCCCATAATAGTACTCCTGCTGCTCCATTGGTCCCATAGCCATCATCTCCTGTGTTATGTCAAATGGAGAACAGTTGGTGGATGATGATCCTCCTGCAACGTCCTCCAGTGGAAAATCTACCACCCATGGCTCATTGATCTCTTCTTCCTGTTCCCCTTTCTCCTTTACAGCTTCTTCATCAGCATTACTCCAATCACACACTTCTGTTCTAGAGAAATTTGTTTCGAAAAAACCACTCATGTAATCACCACCGCTAGTATCACTATTATTGTCTTCGCAGATGCCGCAATCCTCTGCTGGCAGCTGATCAAAGAAATTATCAAACTGGGTTTCTTCTACTTTGCTTGCTTCTTGCTCCTGTAGGCTAACAGGCAGAGAGGTTGAAAGACTGTTGTTTCTTTCTCTGAGTCTCTTCAAAAGACGATTAGTGATCTTCGAGGGAAGGGCTGGCTTGTAATGAGAAGAAGAGCAAGGCCAGAAATTAGTTCGAGTGTTAGCTCCACGAAGCAAGCAAGCAGCTTCATCATAAGCTCTTGCAGCTTCCTCAGCAGTATCATATGTGCCCAACCATACTCTAATCTTTTGTACAGTATCTTTTATCTCAGCCACCCATCTCCCTGACGGCCGCTGGCGAACGCCAACATATCTTTTTCGAGCTCTCCAGGCTCCACCAAGAGCTGCAGCCGCCTCCATCACTTGGTCCCAAGCCACGTCTTCCTTCTCCGCGTGTGCTTCACCCTTATGCAGATGACTTGCCTTTCTCTTCTTCGTCATTGTCCTAGCATGATTTGCTCATTTCTTTATGTATATAAGAGATGAGAGAAATTGGCTAGCAAAAGGAATATTTTGCGAGAAAGTCTGCTACTGCTTGGAGTTACCTGTTTGTTTGGTCTTTGGTTCGGCTTTTCATATATAATTTAAGAGTAATTGTCCATAAAAAAAAAAAAATCAGTGTAGGGGAGAATTCAAGAACTCAAGAATATATGTTAGCTAGTTATACCAAGTCGGCCATGCAGTGATCCATTACACATCAAAAAATATATCTTTTATTCGATTTTTATTTCTTTTTACTTATTCTATAATAACTCATAACCTCTTTAATCGAATGTTGGATGGTGCGTTGATGGATCGATCTACTCAATGGACTTTAATAAATTTTAAACATATCTCTTTTCCCCAGAACTCGATCTCAACTTGGGTGTTAAAGACCCAACGGAATATCAATTATAAAAACACTTGGATAAATGTACTTTATAAGAATTTTCCTTCTAATTTATTTTGCTTTCTTGTGCAAAGTTAAGATAGTGAAATTTTGTTTCTTTCTATAAGATTATTATTTAATGAACCCTCCAGTAGTCTCCAGCATTGTAAAGACCAATCTGATTAAAGGGACATGTATTATATTTTATGTGCAATTCGAGGATTGTAAACCTAACATTGAGTTTAGATTTACAAATCTAAAAATATAAGTTATTAATTTATCTAAGAAAACTTAATATTGCAGATATCTTTTTCCTCTTATATCGAATTTAAATATGAATATGAAATTTGAAAAAAAAAACTTGATAAAAGATTATTTAGATTTCGTCAGAAATTTTAACCAATATTGCTTAACTAAAACAATATAAGAAAAAAATAGACTAAAAACTGAAAAATTTTATTGAAATTTTTTAAAATTTGAAAAGTGAGTCTCTAATAACAAAAAAGACTATTTATAATTAAAAAAATATAAAGTTATAAAAATATCTAAAAAATAATTAAAATATAAAATTAATCGAACTGTATAACAGGCCTACAACTCTCGTCACACTTTTGAAAGTTATCGTAAGTGTTCATCCAACGTCGATAGTAAAAATTAGGTCCGGTTTAAATCTGCCGTAAAAGTTAAAGTTAATTATTCTGTACCTATCGCTTTACTAAATTAATTAGATCAATTGATTTCAAATATTAGATTTTTTTATTAAAAAAACATATATTTCAACAAAACAAAACTTGTTTATATCTTTTGAAATTAACACATTTATTTGTGAAATTTATTTTTCAAACCTTCAACCTGAAGTAACCCAAGCTTTTTAATTCTTAAAAAAAAAAAATCCTACGCTTTTAAACCAAAGTAACCCAAGTTTTTTAATTCTTAAAAAAGGAAGAGTAAACCCTAAGCTCTGTTTTTTTTAATAGAAAACCCCCTAAGCTTTTAAACCTTCATGCAATGAAACGGATGAGATGTCGTTATTTTCAACATGAGCAAATAATTACATACAAAAACGTCAGCTTCACAAGAGTGGAGCACTCACTGTTGATATTAAGGTGGCCAAAGGTAGCTTACAGCTTATATTATTCGAAATTAACCACTAAACACTTAATTAAAATAAAAATATATTTCAGATTTGAATTTATAAAAATAAATCCATCCGTTTTATAATTTTTATCCATTTTTTTATAATTATTTCAAAATTATTGTTGATCTCGAATTCTAAATTTTATATTTTTAAAATTTAGGAATTAACAATTTTAATCCAACAACTGAAGTTTGGAATCAAATAACCCTAAAGATCACTCCATTGTCACCTGAACTCAACTTGATAGGTTGCCATCTCAATTTATGCATAAATTTGGTTTGATTATTAATTAAAGATTTAATGAAGCTTAAATCATAATTTGATTAGAAAATATGCAGGGAAAGTAATATTTAATCTTGGAATAATTTATGTACATGAAATTTAACTAATCATATTTTGATGAGCCTTTCTGATTTGTTTGATAGCTTGGACAAAATTCAAAATTCGAGTTTTTTTTTTATAAGAAAAAAAAATATAAATAAAACCAATCAAATCTTTGAACCCCTTCACTTTTCTATACATCTCCCTCAATAATTATTTGCTAAAATCAAAATCTAGTCATTATGATGAACAATATATATCACAGTGATCATAAAATTTTTATAGGCATCTTTTTTTTTTGGCATATAGACCCAGTGTAATAGTAATCACTGTAACATTTTTGAAAAATTCAATCGCAAAACCAGCTGGAAAACTGTTGGCCATGCAAAGGCCAAAGGAATGGACGAAGCATCCAATGTGCCAAGTAATTGTTCACTCCCTAGAAATTACCACCCATCACCATGAACCATGGTTAAGCATAACACATTCGTGGCTCAACCCTCTTGGTCTTGCCTTAATTATTTGATGTATTTAAGGAGAAATTTTATAATATTAACGTTGTATGTACAATGTATTATATTCACTGATTATTGTGGATTTTGTATAAATTGTATTATAATCAATAGTTAAAATATGGTGGAACCCACGTGTTAATTTAAAATTTTAACTTTTTATTAATTAGGTATACAAATTAATTTATACACCTAAATGAGTATAAAAATTTTTATGAAATAAAATTTTATATTCGCAGTCAGATCTCTCAACCCAAATATCCATTTGTTTTATCCATTTAAGTCTGACTTTTACGATCGGAAGAGCAAGTTTAGAAGAGAACACAAAATTCAGAAGAGAACACAAACAACATGAAATACTAATTTGTGTTAACGAACTGAATTATACATAGTGATTTTGATCTAACATTAATGTTCACTATATTGATATTATGAAGCTAAACTCCTTTGCGTTATTTTTAATATTATAGCCATGAAAAGAAAATAACATTATTAATTTTTGAGTTAAAAAAAATTTATATGATATTTTAGTATTTTAGGTAAAATATTTATCAAAGAGGAATTTGATGTTTTACGTGGCCACTCCATAGACAAGCGCCTCTTTTTTTTTTTAAATCAACAAAGCAAAGCAGCAAGCTTTGTTGATTTAAAACCTGCCGCATCAGGTTTTTTTTTTTATAAAAATAATTATTTTTATTTTTTAATTCTTATTATATTATAATAATATATTTATATTATATTAATTTGATAATATTATTTATAATAATAAATATTATTAATTATTTTTTTATAATATATTTTATTATTTTAACATATTAGTGTAGCAATAATAAAATTAAATAGTACCCGTTATAAGTTTATTGATAAACTGTAATCATATTATTTTATAAAATTTTATTTATATTGTATAAATAATTATTAAAAAATATAGAAGTATTATAAATAAAAAATATATTTTTCATCTTTTAAATATAAATAAAATATATTTAGTTAATTTTATTATTTTTTTCCATATCTTTTAATTTAAATATAAATAAAATACAAAAGTCAAATGAGATATTTGTAATTAATTATCCCAAAAACTAACTAAAAAACTACTAAAACAAGATAAATGGTTTTAAATTAAAATAATGAAAAAATTAGATAAAGGTTAATTTAATTATAATAATAGTAAATTTAAAGTACAGTTTAAAAAACATTATATTGAACAAATAAAACTATATATTAGCCTGTGTATAGCTCGGTATTCATCTAGTTTTTAATGAAGTGTGGGGAAACCATATCAGGGAATGCATCTCGACCCTTGACGCATGGCACTAATAATGCTAAAAAAATGTGACTCCCATAAAATAATGGGATACAAAATATCTCCCCGTTCCCACTCCGCACAAAATCAGAATCAGGCGGCACAGGTGAGTTCGGAACAAATTGCACTCTTTAATGAAGCGAAAAAATATTTAACCAGCAATTCAGATCGAGAAAAGACATGAAAATTTTCCCCAAATTAAAACTCAACCAATGCTTGAATTTAAAGCGCTAAAAAAAATGCAGAGTGGAAGACGTGCGAGTATTAGAGGGAAAGCGTGCCAAGACTACTATTGCCTCGTGAGAGAACCATTTTAATCGCACCACGAAGTGTGGGTTGGATTCCCCAGAAATCAAGCAATCTTAATGGCAATAGTAACCAGGTACTATACCAAATATTTATTCTTCACAAGGAACACAAAGACTTGTTCATGCGTCAACGAAAATGTGAATAAAAATATGAGTTGATCGCATTCTTCCATTTACCAATATCTCAAGGTTAATTTATACACCGCGTATATTTTAAAAATTAAAAATTATATTAAAAAAAAAAACACAAATGGACATACAAGTACATCCAGGCATGTAATCGTCTATGTGATAAATATTTTTGGTTGGGACACTTTGCTCATGGCAGGAAAAGGTCACTAATGAAAAATGGCAGGAGATAATAGAAACTGCCCTTACTAGTCACTCAATATCTTATATACATATATATGTATATATATTGTCATACCTTAGTTTCAAACTTCAGCGGATATAAGGGGACTGTTAAGACTGTCAGAATTCACAGAGTACTGAATGGGCATTAGAGCCGGATCTTGATAGGCAGTCACCAATTTATCAAAAAATTCAGCCATTTCAGGGTTGTTTGCCTCTTCCCTGTCCTTTTTTATTAAAACCTGAAAACACAAATCAAACCGAGTCAAAATTTGGTTGGGACACAAAAGCCAGCATAATGAAGAAAACTATTATCCACTTGGCCATAGGGTGGAAAAGCATTGGATATGAACATACCTCCGCAGAGTAAGCGACAAAAACCGGAAGAAAGCGTTTCCGGCAGTACTCGTTGAAAAGCAGTGTGAGGACTGGGAGAGGAAAAACTAAGGTTGATGCCATAGGCAGCTTCTTTAACGTAAAGATTCCAATTGCTATTGCATGCATGAGTACCAGAGAGAATATCATCGAATTGTGCACAATAGGCCAAAACTTCCCCGCAGTCTCATACTTGGGCATGTATACATTTATGAACTGTGTGATACAGTTGCAGACCACAGACCATCAAAACCATAAAGATATTGTGAGGGTCCAATAATAACATAAAAATCTTTAGAACTAAACCTTGTTTTAATATACTCTATTTCCTAGGAAGTATGTTTCCTAGAAAGTATATTTTTAAGGAATTTACTTCCTGTGAAGCATGACATAAATATATTTGAAATATAAATTAATTTTCAAGTTTATTTATAAGTTATAAGAGACAATAATGTCCATTATATAATTTGAAGAAATGACAAAATGGCAAATTTCATTGAACTTGGCTAGGGAAATGCAATTTACTAAATTCCATCCAGGTATACTTTCCTCATATAAAGAAATAGAATGCTCCACTTCTCAATAAAGTTGGTTTAATAGAACAAATCAAACAAGGGAGTTGTGTGCATTTTCTTAGAAATTCTACTTCCTAATCTACTTACCCTCAACTAAACAAGGCGTAAAATTTATGTATTTAAACATTGAAAGAGGAAAGTCTTACTCCCAATAACATAAGAACGTGTTTGCACATATGCACACACATCCAGTATAACATTAACCACTCTCTCACATTTTTTACAAGTAGGAATGCACTAAGACCATTTCACACTCTTACTCGTGGATTCTGTCAAAGTACATGTTATGGATAATGAATAGACCAACTCTATTAGAGTCCAAATATTGAGGAAACCTTTTCAAGTTCAATTAGTCTTAATTATAGTCCAGCTTATGATAGACTTTTTGATTATTATCTATTTTTATTATTATTATTTAGATTAGGATAAACTTCCTAGTTATTATCAAGTAAGGTATGATTTTTAATTTGTTAGGAATACTTATACTATTCTAAATCCTTCATTATTAGGAGGTGTTAAGAGCTCACTTTAATGAGCTTATTCTCTATCCATCATCTCACTTTAATAAGGTTCTTTTCTACCCATTATCTGAGCCAATCGTCATGGGAGATTTAACAAACTTACGTAAGGAATCCAAGTTCTTACTTCGCAAAATATAAGCACAGAATGAGGCTAGATTGATTCAACTAGAAGTAAGGATGAAAGCTAAGATTCCTCAAATCGAATCTCAGTTGCAAAATCTTTTTAGTAATCCATGTAACAATTGCAACAAAGACTTGGATACAAGTAGCAACAATAGTGTTTCGAATAAAAGCATTCAAATTGAAGATAAAACTGAAACTTGAGCAAAAGCAAGGAAAATGACTGCCATGAATTTAGCACAAGCATCTAGCTGCAAGCAACTAGTAAAATGTAGTGGATGGAAGATAATTTCCTAGTCCACCATACAATCTACAATGGTTCATTTTGAAATTACGAAAGGACCTTCTCTAGTTATTCACTAACATAGAAACAACAAAAAAAAAAAAAGCAAAAGATCTTTCTCATGATAGCGATGAATTTCATTTTATTGGTGATTTATGCAAGAAATTATTTTGGTTGAGAGTGGAAGAGCAAGAGAATTAAATGCTAGAATGAAAGTAATATTATGGATAATGGATAGACCAATCCTGTAAAGTCCAAATGTTGAGAAAGTCTTTTCAAAATCAATCAGTCTTAATTATGGTTCAGGTTAGGATAGTCTTTTTGATTATCATCTATCTTTATATTATTTATGAAGATTTTTGGGAAAATTTTGAGTATTCTTGTATTTCACTCTTAATTTGTACAATATGTCTACATGACTATTTATACACAAAGAATCATATCTAAACAGGAAGCAAATAATCAAATAATAATTACAGAGATAATTAAGGATCCTAATCAAATCACATCAAATCTCTAGAATCAATTAGGATTAACAAATAAGTCAACACTCCCCCTCAAGTTGGTGCAAAGATGTCACACATGCCCAACTTGCAAATCAGATTATGATAGATCTTGTTGTTAAGCCCTTTAGTAAACACATCCGCAAGTTGCTCAGTAGAAGTCACATGAACTAGGCTCAAGACACCGTCTGTTAATTTTTCTTTAATGAAGTGCCGATCAATTTCAATGTGCTTCGTTCGGTCATGTTGGACTGGGTTTTGTGCTATACTTATAGCAGCTTTATTGTCACAATACAAGGTTATCTTGTCTCTCTCGGACAATCTCAACTCTTCCAATAACTTCTGCAACCATAAGAGTTCACACACTCCTTGGGCCATTGCTCTATATTCTGCTTCCGCACTTGACCGAGCAACAACACTTTGTTTTTTACTCCTCCAAGTGACAAGGTTTCCCCCCACAACTGTGCAGTAGCCAGATGTGGATCTCCTGTCATCGAGAGATCCTGCCCAATCTGCATCTGTAAAAGTTTCAATTCGGAGATGACCATGTTTGGAATAAAGAAGCCCTTTCCCTGGCGCAGACTTTAGGTATCTCAAGATGCGAAGTACAGCTTGCATATGAGTCTCGCGAGGGTCATGCATGAATTGGCTGACTAAGCTAACAGCATAGGCTATATCCGGTCGAGTGTGTGAGAGATAAATCAACCTTCCTACCAATCTCTGATATCTTCCAATATCCACGGACTCACCAGTTCCTGCTTTCAGCTTGTGATTACTTTCGATGGGAGATTCTGCTGGTTTACACCCCATCATACCAGTTTCTCCCAAAAGATCCAGAATGTACTTTCTTTGAGAGATGAAAATTCCTTTTTCTGATCTAGCCACCTCGATACCTAGAAAATATTGCAGTTTTCCCAGATCTTTGATTTCAAATTCCTGAGCTAACAACCTCTTTAGTTGAGCCATTTCCTCTTTGTCATCACCTGTCACCACTATATCATCAACATACACAATAAGAAGGGTGGTCTTACCCTTATGATGTTTGATAAACAGAGTGTGATCAGCATTGCTTTGTTGGTAACCGAAGGACATCATGGCTCTGCTAAACCTGTCAAACCAAGCTCTGGGAGATTGTTTTAGCCCATACAAAGCCTTTTTTAACTTGCACACCTTTCCTTGTGTCTTCTCATCAGCGAACCCAGGAGGAATTTCCATGAATACTTCTTCCTCTAAATCTCCATGGAGGAAAGCATTCTTCACATCAAACTGTTGCAAGTCCCAGTCCAAGTTGGCCGCGCAAGATAACAGAACTCTGATTGAATTCATTTTTGCAACTGGGGCAAATGTCTCTTGATAATCCACTCCATAGGTTTGGGTGAAACCTTTAGCAACCAATCTGGCCTTAAATCGTTCAATTGTACCATCAGCTTTGTGTTTCACTGTGAACACCCACTTACAGCCAACGAGTTTCTTTCCAGGTGGAAGAGTGACGAGCTCCCAGGTCTCATTTTTAGCCAATGCTTTCATCTCTTCAATCATTGCTTCCTTCCATTTAGGTTCTGCAAGAGCTTTCTTCCAATCCTGTGGAATAGACACAGAGGAAATAGACAAGGCAAAGGCTCTATAGGAAGGAGACAAGGATTCATAAGAAACAAAGTTAGAAATAGGATGTTTAGTACAAGATCTGACCCCTTTTCTTTGTGCAATCGGTTTATCTAAATCATTGAAGCATTCAAGAGTTGTGGATAACTCACCAGAAGAAGATTCTTGACTCTGAGTAGACTGCATAATGGCTTCTTCTGCCTTGTCTCTCCTTGAATACCTTCTCAAATCTGGCTTGTCCAAACGACCAATTCTTCCTCCCTGATTGGACATCTCCCCCTGTTGATTAGAACTCAAACTCTCTAGTTGAACCATATTATCCGGAATCACACAATTTTGGATCACCTCTTCTTGCTCAGTATTCTCCCCCTGAAGAGGTGAGTGGGTGGTATTGAAGTAGGGTTCAGTTTCTCGAAAGGTAACATCCATACTGACTAAGTATTTTCTAGAGGGAGGGTGATAACACCTATATCCCTTCTGTGTCGGAGAATACCCAACAAACACACATTTAAGGGCCTTGGGGTCCAATTTCCCTGCCGTTCTAGTATGGACAAAACAAACACACCCAAATACTTTTTGTGGAACAACGTATGAATTCTTCCCTTGTAGAACTGCCAAAGGACTCATAAAGTCAAGGGTCTTGAGAGGCATTCTATTTATAAGGTAAGCAGATACAAGAACTGCATCTCCCCAATATGCTTTGGGTAGATTCATGGTGAACATAAGAGATCGAGCTACCTCCAATAGATGTCTATTTTTTCTCTCAGCAACGCCATTTTGAGCACTAGTATAAGGACAACTAGTCTGGTGTACTATCCCATTACTCTCCAAATAGGCAGAAAAGCTACTATCCATGTATTCTCTTCCATTGTCAGTTCTCAAAATTTTCACCTTAGTATCAAATTGAGTACAAATCATCTTATGAAAAGATTGAAAACAAGAAAAAACATCACTTTTAGCTTTAATCAGATAGACCCAAGTCATTCGAGTGCAACAATCAATAAAGGTGACAAACCATCGATTACCAGATAAAGAGACAGTTTGAGTAGGCCCCCAAACATCAGAATGAATAGTTGCAAAAGGAATTTGACTTTTATTATGACTCAAAGGATAGGATGTTCTAGTGTGTTTAGCATACTCACAAGCATCACAAAATAAAGAGCCAAACTGGGTTTTAGCAAACAAATCAGGATAAAGTTTTTCTAAGACAAAAAATGATGGATGTCCTAATCGCCGGTGCCATTGTATTATTTCCCGATTGACATCCTTATTTTCTCCAAAACAAGCTTGAGATATCGAAGAACCCGGATCACTCTCCAACATGTATAAGCCATCATGCAGCCTACCATTGCCAATCCTCTTCCCTGTGCGAAGATCCTGAATAACACAATGATCAGGAAAGAATTCAAGTTTACAGTTAAGGGCATTAGTGATAGCACTGACAGATAAAAGGTTGACAGGAAAGTGGGGAACATGAAGGACAGATGATAATTTAATGTTGGATGTGCAAATAACAGAACCTGTTCCGGATATTGGAGTAAAAGAGCCATCAGCAATTCTGACACTATCTTTGGTTAGAGAAGGGGAATAATTGAGAAAGCCTTTAGAAGAGCCTGTCATATGTCTATTCGCACCAGAATCGATAATCCATGGAACATTATTAAAAGAGGAAGCATTACCTGACTTTACAAAGTTAGATGTGGCACCAGAGGATGAAGAGGTGTCAATATGAGACAAGAGGCGCTTGAGACTCTGAAGTTCATTAGCGGAAAGAAACTCAGTCGTTGTTGTCTCCTTAAAAGGCTCCTCCACAGTTTCTGCTAAATTAGCTTGATTTCTAGAGGTACCTCGTTTTCCTCCACGACCTCTAGTGGGACGACCATGTAACTTCCAACAAGTCTCTTTGGTATGCCTCGGTTTCCCACAATAGTCACAGTGTAATTGATCTTTCTCAGAAGTAGGAGGCTGTGGTGTGCTCAAACTAGTAGTCAACCCAGCCTTTTCAACTGGTGCAGTATAGAGCATAGCATGTCGACGACTTTCCTCTTGTTGAACATGAGCGTGGGCCTCTTGTAGAGAAGGAAAAGGATTTCTTCCCAACACTTGGACTCGAATTGGATCATATTCATTATTCAACCCTGCAAGAAAATCATAGACCCGCTCCTTTTCAATCATTCTCTGAAATTTGACTGTATCTCCAATGCAGTCTGCCTGAAAGTCTTGATAGTAATCAAGTTCCTGCCATAAGCCACATAACTCAGAATAAAAATGGGAGATAGTCATTTCTCCTTGCTTAGTACCATGAATCTTATTCCGAATATCATAAATTTGGGCATCATTCCCAATCTTGGAATAAGTTAAGGACAAAGCTTTCCATATTTTTGCAGCAGTATCAATTAACAAATAGGACTTAGAGATATTAGGTTGCATCGAGTTCAGTAACCATGTCATAACAAGACAATTATTTGAGTCCCATTGAGGAAAATCTGGATCACGCTCATCAGGTTGCTTTTTATTACCAGTGACATAACCCTGCAGCCCTCTAGCCTTGATAAACAACAAACAAGACCTTGACCAAGCAAGATAGTTGGTTCCATCAAGTTTTATGGGACTAATTTGCAAGGAAGGATTATCAGAGTTAGGAATCGAGACCCTTTTACCTTCTGCCATAGTAAAGATTTATGAACCCTGAAAGAATATGAGGTACCCAAGGTTGTACACACAAGAGAGCCCAATTGATTCACCAAAAAGACCGGGTAACAGCACGGGAAGGCCGGAAGATGGTCGGAATCGTCGCCGGAGTGATCGGAGCGGCGAAGCAGTGACAGACGGTGGGTCACGCGCCAGGAAGCGCCGGGTCACGCGCCGGGAAGAGGTGGCGCGTGAGCCTCACGCGCAAGCTTTTCCGGCGTCGGAGCAGGTCGGTCGGCCGGCGGCAGTCCGGCGGTTCTTCTGGTGCCGGCGGTGAGAGAGTGAAGGGCTCCTAAATGGGTTAGTACCAAAAAAGTAAATCTAGGGTTTTGAAACCCTAAAGAGGAAAAATTGAATTTGAACCCAAAAAATCAGGAAAAAGGCTCTGATACCATGAAGATTTTTGGGAAAATTTTGAGTATTCTTGTATTTCACTCTTAATTTGTACAATATGTCTACATGACTATTTATACACAAAGAATCATATCTAAACAGGAAGCAAATAATCAAATAATAATTACAGAGATAATTAAGGATCCTAATCAAATCACATCAAATCTCTAGAATCAATTAGGATTAACAAATAAGTCAACAATTTATAATAGGATAAACTTTCTAATTATTATCAAGTAAGGTAGGACTTTTAATTTGTTAGTAATCCTTATGCTATTGTAAACCCTTCATATATATGGGTTAATTTATAAGCACTAAAACAAGCAGAATTATTCCTAAAATTGCGAGATCTAAGACTCTCTCATCAACAAGTCTGAGGTGTTAAAAACTCCTCTAATGAGCTCCTTCCCTATCCATCATTCTGTGATGCGATCCACTGTCTAGGACCATAATAATACACTTCAGTGATTATATATACACCTTTACTGTGTAGAAAGTAAAGACAGATTGCAATATCAATATAAATATTTCATTTAGCAGATAGGTAAAACAATGCACTAAATGCATTTTCTTCTCATTCTAAAATAACTATTTTTTTCCAGTTGCTACTTAATAATTGTCTTACACAATGATATATAACCTGACTTCGGATTTCAGAAATATAACATTTTGGTAACAAGAGTATACTAAAAGGATGCATTTGTAATATGTGAAACTATATATAGTGTCCCGAAGAAAGCAAAAATTCTGTGAAGAACTGAATATCCTACCTGATTACGGAAGATTATGTACGCAAGACAAAGGTACACCAAGAGGAACGGCAAAATTAGTGGAGCTAGGAAGAAATATGTAATGCCAAGGAGTCCAAAGAAAAGAATTCTTGGGATGTCCCTGTGGTAAGGAATGGATGGAACTTCAAGTTCATTTGTCCTTTTACAACATCTTGTCACTAGAGAGCAAATAAAAGGGATTATGCGAAAGAGTTCTGAAGCAGTGCTTGTCCATCCTGATGTTAAAACATAAGCAATGAAAAACGAAGCCTGCAGGCAGATAATAATGTGTTATAGAATAAATATGACAAGCCTGGTGTCATTGTAAGCTGTATTGTAAACATGAAGGCTAGTGCAGCGCTCTTCCCCTCCTCCCCATTATCAAAAGATTTTGCTTGTTTAAAGAAATGGCAACACATTCAAAGCTGGTACCTTTAATTCAACAGAAATTTTCTATTTTAAATATAGAGGCTTCTCATGCAAGCCGCATCAGATATCTATATGGATATTGTAATTACATCCAGGAATTCTACAGGTTTCAAAAACTCAATTGCTAGCTCGTATCTAGCTGTGTAAATGCAAACCGAGAAATAATAAAATCTCATGAGAAAAATCATTTTCATTTTTAGCTTATTACAATTATTTCTTTGAAAATACTATCTTATGAAGCATGTGCTATGGATAACGGATAGATTAAATCCAAAACATACATTGCAAACAAATTATATTTATCTATTATTTTATTTCTAGTATCTTATCTTATCTTGTATATTTATTATTAGATTTTTGTTATCTTATTTTAAAAGTTCTTTATCTAATAGTTGTTTGTATTAGATTTTTACTCTAATTAAAAGTATTATAATTGTGTAAATCAAACGTTTAATTTTATTCAATAAAGCAAGCAAAATTTATTTCTAAAACTGTGAGATTTATAGTCTGAAATGTTAAGAGTTTCTTCTAATGAGTTGGCTATCCATAACTTAGGACTGTAGCACCATAATTATTTGCGAATTAGCATAGAGATGGGAAAAACTTCAATAACAAGTCAAATGGGTCTTTAACATCTTTCAACATAGGTCAGGCAAGCTTGTCAAGTGAATTCAATTCTCCACACAGATGGTAAAAAAAAAAAAAAAAGCAAAGAACAGGTTTGTTACAGAACTTCAAGAATTTACCCATAACCACTTGATTCTTCCAAAAACTAATTACAAAAGAAAACTTACAATATAGGTTGAAGTTCAATTAAGGTCCCAAATTTTAAAAGATTATAATATGAACTCTCACAATCTAAGCGTTTCAATTTACATCTTGGAAGAATTTTTCATTTTTCATTCATTGACTAATTTAAAGAAAACTCCTGTTCTTCATGAAATTTGTTTAAATAAAACCTAATCAAGCATCACCAGCTTATCATTTCAATTTCCATAAATAACTATTGCTGAGTAAACTACACATAAAACAACTACACCATATCTCAAAATTGTCTAAATAATTACCACAGTGTTGTTCATGCGATCTGTATAATAAATAAAAATGGGCTGTTCATGCAATCCGTATAATAAATAAAAATTGACTAAATGCATACTTGCACGGTACTTCAAACACTTCAACTTTACTCGTATCTAATAAACACGTAAATTTAAAAAAAAAATATTACTTTTAAACACAATTTTATTAAATTCATAATTTTAAAGTTGTGTTTAAAAATAATTTTTTAAATTCATAGTTTTAAAATTATATTTAAAAGTATTTTTTTAAAACTTTATGATTTTAAAATTGTGTTTAAAAGTTTTTTTTTTTTAAGTTTAGGTGTTTAAAATAATGTTTTTAAAAAGTTTAGGTGTTTAAAAACAATGTTTTTTAAAATTTAGGTGTTTGTTAGGTCAGAATTAAAGTTGAGGTATTTTGATGGACAAAAATGTTTTAGAGATATTGAAAATCTTAAATTGTGCAGCATTGAGGCCTTAATCCAGGATTTTCTTTTTCCTTCAATGTTTGTTCGCTGGAAAATATTGTATATAAATGATCAAGTCAGTTAAAAGAAAATTTAAGTCAAGAAAATAATTTCCTCCTTTTAAAAAATAAAGTCATTTTTCGAACTTTAAAAATTTTATTAACACTATTGTATATAAATTTATTAATATCCTTTATTTTTTAAACTACAACAAAAAATGAGAAATGAATTATTTTCTTGAAAAATATTTTCCACAGAAAATATTTTTTAAACACAAGTTATTATCCAAACTAATCACTATAACAACCGATTGAGCCCCAAACTTCAGTCTCCACATCACCAAATATGTTATAACAAACTATAGCTATCTTCGTATTTGAATGATAAGTTTGTACTAAAAGGGATATGAGGAAAACGTTGAAACGGACCAAATCGAACCAAACTGAATTTTTGGTTTGTTTCAATTTGGTTTTTTTTTTTTTTATATTTCAGTTCTCGTTGTTTTTGAATTTGATTTTCGGTTATTTTCCGTTCTAAACAAAACCGCCCTACGGCCTACCTCCCCCCGGCATATTAACTCATACAGATTTATTTAGTTCCCATTTACATATTTTGGTTTTTTACACATTCAGTAATTTTGAGGCATTAGAAGCTTCAGGGTTTAAAGTCCTGGAGAAAACAAATCACATGATCTCCATCCCACAATAAACAATTTCTTCGAAGACCTAAGAGAGCTTGTTTTAACTAAAGGGCAGTTGCCAACCTGATACCACAATTTACTCTTGGTCACAATTTAAAACCTCGATTCTCATTGAAAATTTTCAATTTAATTTTCTGTGGAGTTTTATATTCTTACCTGTGCTGGAACTGCAACAGCCAGCTTTGCAGGAATATCCTTGGGTTCAAGAAAGATGGAAACCTGGTATAACACTGACCCAGAAAACACAGTTGCAAAAAAAATGTTCCATATTGTGAACCAGAGTACTTTGTTGCATGCACTCTTCTCTATATAACTGTGAGAAATGTATCCTTGAATGGAGGAGAGGAACTCCATGATTGGAGGCACGATCTTAAGGAACAACAGAAGAATTAGACTGGGAAGGTATCCTGTGATTACTTGACTAAAAAATGTGCTGCAAGAAATACACAAAGTTTAGTATTCCAAATCATTACAAAGAGAAAATAGATAATGATAATCAAAAAAATCTATTGGATTGTTAACAAGCTAACATGCTGCTGTTATTTTTACCACATGATAGGTATTACTGCAAAAATTATATTCTGAATAACCTCAATGACAAATGTTAGAAAAACAATACTCTCCCAAGTGAAGGTAAGCAAAAAGTTAAAAAAGAAAATCATCATAATTTTCCTGTATATTTTCAAACTACGCATCATGTGATAATGATAATCATCATGGCTTCCTACCATGAATATATGATAAAATGATTGTTGAGAGATACACATCAAATGATATGAAACAAAGAACCTATCACAGTTATCAAGAGTTGAATTCAAGGTAGACACAATGATAAATAATGGTACCACATAGCACCTATTGTCACATTAGCCAATCAAAGAGTGCTGCATGTCAAAAACTAAGAGTTCACAAAATGGCAACTTTAATTGCTGTCATATAAAATGTACAGTGAATAATGTTAAAGATAATAATGTAAATGAAACTAATATCACCACTCACATGGTCAGAAAGCTTTTCAAGAATGGAAACCAAGTCTCCAACTGACTCAGGTTAGTAAGACCTTGCACAACTACGACAGGTATGAGGAATAAAATTGTTAGAAGAATACATGCAACAACAACCACAAGCTTAGAAATCCATCTTCGCATGAATGATGAAGAAAAAAAAGGCCAATAAACATCATCAGGTTCAGGGGCTTCCTCTGTAACCCACTGTGTGGGATTGATTGATTGTCGTAAGTGGAAAGCAACAGCGGCACCGTATCGAGATCTGAAGGACACAAAGGCAGCTCGAGTTTCCTGTTGCATAGAGAAGCAATTTAGTTTAATGCAGTGCATTGTATAACACATCAAAATTTGGGAAACCTAAAGAACTTAATCAAAGTGCCAAATAATCAACCAACCCAAGGAAAAAAGAAAAAAGATATGCATTACGCATATCAGTATATCACCATGTATATTATATTGTCATCCTACACTCCAAGATAAATACACTAGTTAAAAACATTTGCATTATATATATATATATAATATGCAAACTGAATTATAAAACTTTGAAGCTAATAAATCCCAAACAAAACTCCCAAAAGGTTGAAAGCATGCAATTGACACAGTCTGTTTTTCTTTTGTAGTTCAAAAAAGGTAGGCCACTGGCATAAAGATATGAGTGAGTTTCCTGCTACCATAAAAGGTGAGAACATGTTGATGCATCAATATCACAATTACCTAAGATGGATATCAATCACTGCATAACCTGCTGAAAGTTAGATGTTAAAAAAGTTGATGAATGTTATGCATATACAATGAAGGATTCAACACCTTCATGAATGTCTCTTTGAATTTTCAAACAAGATGTAAAGATAAAGATCCCAGAAAATAAAAGGAAAAAAGAAAGATTATTAAAAGGATTAAAGTGAAAAGAGTATCACATACTTCTGCCAATGAGACATCAGATTGCTCCAATCTCACATTCTGCTCTATGTCTTCCAACTTCTTACCATAATGATCCACTAGATCAACCTTTTGTCCAAATAATCCAATACGTCTGCACTTCTGCTGAGAGGGTTTTGATTGCAAGTGAAGAAGCCTATTATACGACGTCTTTGCTTCATTCTACACAAAAGAAAAGTGGGGAATGGAGACTGAGAAGCAATCTAAAGAAATTTGACCATGTGTACAGATTTTGAGATTCTAGAAAAGTTTATCAAAAGGTATCAGTGTTTTTCCTTTTCTTTAATTTGTGGCATATTTCATGTTTCCTACAAAAGAAGATTGTGAGCCATCAAGGCCAAATGCCAACTCTTATAGCTAGATGCTAGTTTGAAGGCAATTATTATTAGTTATTAGCTTTGAACTATGTAACCTAAGGCCTACATTTCTACCACTATGCATGAATGATGTAATCACTGAAGAATCTTAATAGCTTCCTTCTTTAGGCTCTCAACTTCAGTTTTGGGAATTACAATTCTCCTCTTGAATTCTCATGTAATGACAAAAACATCCATCTAATTTCAGCTTCCTTGCATTGTGGTTAAGTTAAAAATCTTGATAATTAATCATTGCCCATGTCTCTATGCGTGTGCGTTACCTTTGTTCTGAGCATTACCACCTTTTAGATATGTTATTACCTATTGGCTATTGTGAATTTATGATGATCAGTCCTCGTCTACTAACCAACAAAATGAAGCGACAAAAAATGAAACTAGACACTTAATGCACCCCACTTCAATTAGAGCATAATCAGTACTGACCTCTGCTAGGCACTGTTTTCTAAAACCGCCCATAAACTGGCTCCACATTCCTAATCCTATAACCTCTTCTTAAAACTATAATCAAGTGTTCAGTGGCCATTATTGGCTAATAAGGTTTTTCAGCTACCAGTTTTTTAAATTTTCTCGTCAACCCATTTTCACATTCACAATTCAATAGTTAAAAAAGCTTTATATATCTGAAAATCACAAGCACCCCGAAACAAATTAACAAGCATGCCACCTTCATTCCCTTGGGAGACAGCTCAAACTGTCCTGCAATACATGCATAACTATAATTGATTGAAAGAACCGCACAATCTTCCCCGATAGCTCAAATATATAAAACAAGTCCAGTGGAAAAACAGAAATCAAGCATAACAACCTAGGAAACAGGACAAAAGAAAAGATAAGTGGACATACAATAAGATTCCGAAGTTTGCTAGTTCGACGAACAACCACATGCGACAGATAAGTGGTAGGGTGAAACTCTGTAAAGAAGCTCTCAACACTTTCGCTGACACTGCTGCCAACTGAAACAGGGATACCACGAACTAAGATGGTGAACTGATGTGGCTGAGGTTTGGATGAATAAAAATAAGCAATTCTTTTCGAAGATATATATTTATATTCCTGCAGAATAAAATATCAGTCAACACAGTTTCATATATCAAGCCATGGCTTTTTCTATACATTTACTGCTAAATTTTTTTAAAAAATATCAGTTACCTCCTCTGGAATACACATATCTTTCCATAATAACTACAATAGATCTATCAGCAAAAAGTAAAATCAATTTATCATAATCACAGAAAAGATTAACTTGCATTACAGTGGAAGGTAGTCAAATTCTGCTAAAAGGTATACATGGTGAATAATAACTGCATAGAATTTGACTTACATAATAAAGTAGACAACATATGAAGATAGTGACGATATACACAGCGGAGAAGTGAATCCATAACCTGCCAAAATGGCCAAAACTCATTAGATTTCTTCATCTAGCTTCAGCTGTCCACTTAAATTTTCCATGCTCTCAAAGAGTTTATCATCTCAGTTTTCTTTAGAAAAATGATTTCTAATATAGTTCAAAAGCCATTTCCATAATGAAAATGCCTCATTCAAAAATAATGATGATATTAAATAACTAATATGCCTAAAATCCGATTGGCATAACAAAGGATAAAATGCGCCAACTCCTTTTGGAACAGAAACTGCTAACTTTTCGACACTGTAGACCAAAAAGGGTTACAGATGAATATACTGATGTTAAGATAATGTGAGCTATAAGAATTAAATGAATCCATGGAAATCAAACGACCCAAAGCTAAATTACATAGCACAAGGTTGAAATTAGCAATTTCACCACCAAACCTTCATACAACACTTAGAAGTGTACAAAACATGAATGATATACATTACTCATGTACTAATATATAACAAAGATAAGATAAGCATATCAGAGGAGGAAATGGACAGTTATTGAGATTAACTTTCAGCTGGGGTTGCTATACAATATGAGATACAAAGCTTAAATTTTGCTTTTATAAATTTATCATTGGGGACTAAAATAAAGGTGGATAGTTAGTGAGGAATTGAAAATAAACAAACAACAGATCAAACTAGGTTCTACAGCAACAAAGATATTCTTATGAATGAAAAGTAATCTTAATACTATTCAGAAACAAATTGACTTGGAGGTGAAAATTACCATTTTGAGCCACTATTTACATTTGAAATTGTAAACACATCCAATGAATTATTTGACAAGTCTGCAAAGTCGATTTCATGAAGTTGAGTTCCCTTGCAATTCACCGGAAGAAGAACAAAGACCCCTATTATCCCAGCAAATGAAAATACTCTCAAACTGCAGTATTAAGAAAAAAATAACACAAATTTGGGTTCAGATAAAATAAGAAAACATATACCATCGGAACAAAATTAACATAATGGCAACATATAATGTAGCATACTAACATTGTGCAAAGATATATCTGCATCAAAAGAAAACAAGGTTCATACACATATGCATGTGCATATATATAATATATAACAGACAGGGATGCTATTGCACAACAGAAAAATATTAGCTGTAGCTGGCAAGTAGTACCAGAACAACATGGATTCTGGATTGTGCACATGACCAACAAAGTGAAAAGTTAAAAATGGAGAGGTGCTTGCCTGGAATCCTGTGCACACAAACAGGCAGCTGAACAAGGAATTGTACAACCACAGTCCAGTTGCCTTAAATATTTTTGTTTTTAGTTTCACGAATTTATTGACAATTGTGGTAGTATATAATATTTTTTATTAAGAACTGGTGATCTATCAAGGGGCATAGACAAGAAGGAAGAAACAGAGAGGGGTGACGAAAACATTTCAAGCCCCACCTAAATCAGTCTGCTCTCTCTCGTCAAGTGCTTTTGCCATTATTCAACAATCATCTCTGTTATCTACACTTACAGTTCTTCAGTACTCACCATCTCTCTCAACCAAAAGCCTTGTAAAAAGACCTTATCATTTTTTGTATAATGCTCACTCTAAATGCAGTATGTTGGAGTCCGACATCTACAGATGTCTGTTGACCAAAAGGCAAGCTTAGAATATGTTCATGTCATAGATATTTGTTACCTAATTACATCCACCAATTCATGTCTCACAAAGTCAAACATTAGATTAAGACAAGGTGAATGCAACCAAATACTAGCTAACTCATTTCTGAAATGAATTCCTTACCTAATCCCAGAAATTTTTTTAAAAAGTAATCCAAACTTTTTATAACCAAAATTTGAATATCTATAGTAGTTAGTCATCTTTTGCTCCTTGAACTAAGGAAAGAAAAATCTAAAAATGCCAAATCCAGAATGTAGCCTTTGTTTGTTTGCAAAGGAAAGTCTTCATCACAAAGGACACAAATTACCTGAAGGTAATAACTCGCATAAAAACCACAGCATCTAAGCCTGAGGATGACAGTATTTCTTCTTCAGATAGTTTCCATGCTCTTGTAATCCAACCAGCAGAGGGTATTAGCCTTTCTAGGTTGAATTGACTTCTTCTTTTAGAATTCCCTTCAGCCAGCAAGCGTGGTACGTAAACTTCATAATTATTTGGTTGCTTCCTCAGTATGGAGTACAATATGAAGAATAGAACACACAGACCAGAATTTATTCCCAAAGACGTTAGAAGAGCAGAGACAAGCATTTTGTGAAATCAATCTCAATACCATATGAAAGACGACCAATCAGCCCCTAAATGCACCTAAGCAAAGGAAAATGTTTAATGATTTGCAACTAAAGATTGTGATTAACAAAAAAAGTGTAAAAGATATAATAAGGATTAGAGAGTACAACACTGCAAAACCTTAAATGGCACAAGCATATTGACCCAAGATGTTATAACTAATACCATAATCCAATAAAATGATTAAAAGAATGATTATAGAAGTTTTTGAATAAATTAGTTCCATCGACTGTGCATGAGAAAATGGAAGGGTCAAGAATCAGAAAATGCAACACCAAATCAAGGAGGCTTGGGTCATTATGGTGATGCAGAGTCAAGTTTAAGACCAGTTCAACATGAAGGCTGCCAATTTATTGATCCACACTCCTATGCCCCTGATTGTCAACAGACTTCAATGGAAACCAAAGAAAATCAAACCAAGAAAACAGCAATGATAAATTGAAGATATTTCAGATAATCTTGTTCCTACTTAATTGAAGAGTCTTTCAGTTGTACTTATCACTGACAGATTTTCTATGTTCAATTTTTTTTTTCGGCAATCTTAAGGCTACCATTGAAGAAGTTAGAGTTGTGTGTTCTTCAAATGC